>NC_091526.1:13382355-13718035 GCF_041682495.2 Bombus fervidus
ATAGTGTGGCGTCGCGAATTCAGCTGTGACAAGAACCCTACTCTCGCACAATGTGAAATTAAGCTACGTAATCCCCGGACGTACGCTGGAACGACGACATAGGGGCTTCCTCGTGAATTTCCAAAGCGGCATCGACGTCGCGTCGCCACCCCGTCAAACCGACTCGTATTCTTGGTGGCGTGGCTAAAGTCGCCGCTGAAGGAGGACGGGGAGGAAACGAGGTAGAAGGATCGCGCCGGTCGAAAGGAACAAATGAAGGGACGGTGGATGAAGAAATAAAGAGAGGAGACGAGTGGCGAGGAGATAAAGGACGAGAAAATCGAGGATGAGAAAGAGAGAGAGAGAGAGAGAGAAAGAGATTGGAAAGAGGGAGAAGAAGAGCGAGGCGGTGGTGGATGGAGTGTCTCGATTCGACGGCGCTTCAAAGGCGGCCGAAGAAATAAAAACTCAGCTCTCGCGGTCCTGTTGGCAGAAAAAGGAAAGGGAAGCCCGCCTCCAGGGAGACTCCGGGTGAACCCCCCTCGTGGACACGCCGCCATAATAGGCGGCGTCTTTACGATTAGCATTGTGAGTCTCTCGATGAATGTGATTGTTGTCTAAGCGGGGCCCTGTCGTCCCGTATACCGGTGTAGCCAACAGAGATGGGGGCGCATAGGGACCCACAAGGATCTCGTGCTGAGCCCACAATGCGCGCAGCTATGCCAAGCACGCGTCCCTTGTGTTGCGTGAGCGTGCGCCCGCGCGCGCGACCTGCGTGCCTATATTTATAATGCATTATTTACAACTACAAGGGCTCGGTATTCCTCTTGCTTTCCTCCTTTCGCCCGCCGACATCGCCGCTCTGTCCTTCGCTCGAAAATCATCCTGTCGGCTCACACCGTGTCTCGATTCCTCTCTTTTTTCTTTGGTATTTTATCACTTCGTCTATCCTGTTTTATCAGCATTGACATTAACTTTTCTTTATTAACGTTGTTCTGAAAATCACTGACCTCGGAAGAAATTAAGACACATCTGAGTCAAACATAAACGATAAACGCGCGTTTCTATACCTGTCAGACATCTTCGAGCGTTACGTGCTCTCCAATGATATTTCTTTACAGTACGACCTAGCACCCCTTTGTCTCTCCGTGTTTCTCAAGCCCTTATCCCTCCTTAAGAGCGACGTATGTTGACCCGTGCCAGGCATTGTCCTTTCATCCAGCCCTTTCCTCTTCCCTTCTCTTCGCTCCAACCCGATCCCCGTCACGGCACACGTGCCCGATTTACCATGGTACACCTCGCCATCTTGTGCATCCCAGGTCGATTCCCCTGGGTGCAGTTCCACGACGATTTCTGTTAAGGACTCGAGCCGATTGAGACAACGAACGTAGCTTCTCTCGGTGATCGATCGATCTTGGGGAAATGTTATCTCGCGACCGATCCAACCACTGACACCTTTCTGCTCTTTCAAGAGAGGGAGAGAGTCCGCGTGCACGAGAAAGCTTGGAAAATATTGTATTACCTGCGGACCGGCCGTCTGTTGGCTGTAGATCGCCGCTGATAACGGTAATAGGCTTTTAAAATGTTTATACTCGCCGGGACTTCCGTCGGTGCATCGCCAATAACGAACGACTCTTCGTTCCCTATACCGTAGCAGATCCGATTTGTGTTCGAGGTGAATAGATTAGGTGAAAGGTGAGAGTCAACCATGGAAATTGAAAGGTCGACTGATTGGAATTGAAAATGGTTGATGGATCGACATCGTTCTGTTAACTATTTCGTTGCTTTTTACAGGCTACGCCAAACAGGGTAAAATAGGTTTATACGCAGGGTTACTTGAACCAGATCAATCCAAGTAATTTGCTTCCCTAAATTCGACTATGACTATTTTATTACGATTATATATACTAGCAAAGTATTTGAAACCGTGTCATTAATGTTTTTTTTTTTGGTGGATCTACGGTACACGATAATATATTATACTTTCGTTATTGCGTTAAAGACTAACGGTGACTTATGGTATACGACTATTTTTATTATTTTACCAGTATTATTATTTTGTAATATTAATGCGTCCAATGGCATCGACTTTTAACGGTTAAGTTTCTACGAATATAGAAGTCCGGGGCATTAAATATCCTAATACAAAACGATATTTAAAGAGCGGTAAAACTCGGCGTGAAATCGTCGGGCACGTTAATTACGCAAACGTCTCATCCGTGTTTCACAATATTTTTTCCTGGTCATCATCTCTGTTTTCACGGCAAAATAACAGGAAACCGACGTGGCACAAAGTGGATACGTTACTACGGCGTTTCGTCGTATTTCTATTTGGTATGCACAGTTCATCGAAAAAGGAAAGCCACTAAATTCCGCTGGTTCTGTCGTTTATAAACGAATGTACGGGCATGAAAACCGACACTCAGCCACGCTCGTAACATCTCCTCTGTAAGCTTAAACTTCCTCGCCGGCACGACTTCCACGTGTCGAAAGTGTATTGTGTCCAACGATATAGGTACTTTCCCGCATCAGCGTCTATTTCCGGCTAGAAGCTTACCGGTATTTTTTACCCAACTTTGTGACGTTGAAATAACGTTAAAGTTTAAAAGAATTCAAAAGATGGGGAGAATATAAAACGAGATAAATTACTTGATAATGAACAGAAAGAAACACAACTTTGTTGTAAAAATATAGGATATTCGACGTATGTTTAACAATTTTACGATACAATTATAAATAATAGATGACGATATTTGCCGAGGGAACACTAATTTATTCGACGTTCTTTATTCCTTGATTTCTCATTATATGCACGACACGTAACCGTAATCATCTCCATTCGTATAACGTGTCGGTAAATTTAATGAAATTCGAATATGAACATCGGCTTATCCATAACTCTAATCGAAACGCAACACCTGAGTAGACCAACAACTGGTGAATATAACACCCTCTGAAGAGGAAGTCCGCTGGCAGCAGCGACTTCCGCGTGTGGTCGATCGGCCAGACAGAGCACGTACACCTTGAAAGGGGAAATAAATAAGTTCGTAGACATTTTACGGTTAATTATCGCCACGCAGAGCCAACAGTTTCACGTGACTGACCGACCAAACGGACACGAGAATGCGCGTGAACGAGGGAAGGAGAGAAAAGTGGAGGAACTTCAGAGTGGGTGGCCGTCGCCTCAGATCCTAATCTTCTGGTTTACGGGGTCTTGTCCTTCCTTCCTTCGCTCTGCCGACCTTACTACGTATGCATCCCTCGCGACCCTCTCGCTTTCCTTCTCCATTCTCGTCGCGAACAACCCCTATCGCCTCGTTTAACCTTTGCACTTTGCAATTAATTTCTCCGACTATTCCTGAGAAATATTCATCTCACGGTTAGAGAAAATGACCATCTTAGAAACGCATTAAAATTTCAATGCCATCTTTAATTCACTGGAATATCTAAAAAATTGCATTCCGCTCTTAAGATATTTTATTTCGCAACGATGACGCGTTGCGAACAATTTTTATTTCCTTTGTATTAAAATAAAATGTAGGTACATACATGGAAAGTTCCATAAGCGTTTGTGCTTGAATTACACTTTCGTGTAATAAAGATCACAGTAAATTAAACGAGAGATCAGATAGTACGAGAAAAGGTTTGTTCACAAGTTTCGCGTACAATGTGTCGCGCCGCTACTCTGGTGTAATTAAAGTCGGTGACAGGTGGTAGGCGAGGCACTGATAGATGCGAGTGACGCGGTTAAGTATCAATTAATTGACACAGCCAGAGATAAATTGATTTATGGATGTTTCGCAGTTGTAACTTGTAACGCGTTCATTGTTCGTTCTCCCCGTCGTTGATCACGATTCCATTGTCTTATAATTTACGCGAATTAGAAACAGGACAAGTGAGAAGAAGATGAAAGCGGACGGATGGTGTTACACGAGTTACTGCACCAGTTACGATTTCTAATTGAACGCGCGAAACGTTTTATCGCCGTCGTTGCTGCATATCATTCTCGCGGATCTCTATAATTCATTCTCTACGACCGACGAATTATTCTTTCGTTTGTACCCTCGGCTATCTTTTAACGAACAAGTTTTAACGTACGTACATACCTACATATCCATGGTAAAATGAAATTACAACTTGTTGGTTAAAAGATAGCCGAGGGTATAAACTAAAGGTGAACGAAAATATAGGTAGAGTGTAATAGCGTGGGTTCGAAATAAGTTAAATCAAAAGGTGGCTTCTTAAGTAACTCTTTGCTACCTGTAACCACCAAAATGAGCTCGAAAATCAGCTTCACCGAGAAGCTGTCACTTGTTGCGAACGAGAAGCTGACGACCGCCGGTACGGTGTGGAACAAGAACCGAAAGGGGCAACTATTTCGGTCGAAGAAGAAAGGCAGCAATTTTCGAGGTGGTCCTCGCGTAAGGATTGGGAAACGTCGGGTCGAACGCGTCCACCTTTCTTCTCGTTCACCTTCACCGCCATGTGCTCATCGCCTTTTCTTCTCTCCGTTGCGTTGGTATCCCGCGTGTATAGAGACGAACAGAAGAGAGACCGTCCGTTACGTGCGTGATGCTCCGCAGAAGAAAGTAAAGAGAAGGAAGAGGAAGAAAAAAAGGACGTAAGAAAAGGAACGAAAAAGAAAAAGAAAGGAAGAAAAGGGAAGCGGGAAGGGAGGACCCAGTACATCGTTGGAGGATATTTGCGCCGAAAGCGGCATGAGCAGCAGATTGACGGGCGACCACCCGGGCCAGAATGAGTCTTGCGTGGTCCTCGAACGGCGACAAGCTTCTTTCTCCTCTCGTTCTTTCCTCGCCCTCGCGATTTCGTCCCTGTCGCGCCTCATTGTCCAGCAGAAATGCGCCCGAACCATCGACCGGCTTAACGACGTCCGTTCGCGTCTTCGGTAGGTCTCGTTTCCGAGCAAACGGCTCTTTTATGCGTCTACTCTCGTCCTACACGCTGGTTCGCGGTAGTTCCACCACATTTTCCTTCGAGAAAACTACCGGGCAATGGCGACAGTACCACCAACATTTAAACGATCGATTTTATATAGACGCGTACGAACCGTTCAAAGGCGAAAGCGATGTACTTTTATAAAAATTTCAGAATTTTCCAAATTACTAATCTCAACGTCAAACAAACCTGGATAGTCACTGGAAAATGAATAACCCTCTCGAGAATTGTTATCTCGCCTGGACGTTTAGTCCGTGAAATTTATATTCGAGAATGATCTCGTCGATAATTATCAGCTTCCTTATGATCTAGATCGATTATCGCGTTTCACACGAGATCAGCAGGTGTCGTTACGTATAAATGGGCGTGCACGTTCACCGTGGAGGGAACTAGATCGTGGCAGCGTGATCTCTGGTCGAATCGTAAAGCAGGAAATTTATCATCGTGATAAAAGTCGAGAATTTATCATCGTCTCGGTGTTTAAATTTTTTATTACGATCTTAGTTGCCGTTAAGAGCCATAAAGCTGTTTTATACCGCGGCCTTTTATCCCGTTTCCCTTGGTGGACTCCGCGACCGGTCACCGAGGTAGCCTTCCACGCCGCGTGGGAGGGGTGCATCTTTAAAATGTGGTTTCAACCCCTTCGCGTGGCCAATTTAAATTCCTTATCGCGAGGCTTAATTGCCGCGCCTCAGGACTCGTAAACTTGTACTACACCATGTGAATCTTCCTCTCGTTCGCTTCGCTTCGTACACTCTGCTTTCTTTCTTGTTTTCGCGAAATTCTTTGGTCGGAGATAGCTCGAGAACGTGTTTCGCGTTTATCGTTGTACCAGAGGCATTCGCACATTTTTCCAATTTATTGTGTACTATGCGTGGCTTTACGGGGCTCGAATGGCTTCTCGTCCGCGTTGTTCCAGCTAGTTTACTACCTTCCAGACGCGTTCGACGAATTCTTACCACCACAATGTTCTACTTGTTACGTTAATGATTAGTTTTTATGGATTAATTGTGGCCGTATATTTCTTAATCCTTCGACTATTTCGCAACGACGGATCTTTCCACCTAATGCATTTCGTAGGCTGTGGAATTTCTTCCAAGCGTGAATTTTTCAAAAGATGTTTTTAAATCGCCGCAACTTGGAATTGCGTTGCGTTACATACGCATTTATGGAGTAATATACGAGGACGAACGAAACTATCATGTTCGTACTAACAAATAATTGATAAATATTATAAAAGATTAATAAATACATGTTGGTGGCAAATTCTCTCACGATTCTCTCGAAAGCGGCTGATCTCGATTCGTCGTCGTAATACGAGCATCACATCCGAGCCATCTATCCGGATTTATTCCTCGCGAGATGCATTCGCCGTTAGCGAAGCGAGAAAAAGAGAGAGCGAGGAACCAGTTCGTCAAATTTTCGTGCCGATCGGGTGCACAATAATAAAACGTCAAAGACGACGCATGGGACCACCGTTCTGGCTGCTCCCTGCTCGTCTCTCCCTCTCGTCTTTAGGATCGCGTTCTCTTTTCAGACGCTTCACCAACCACGCGCAATTTCTTTTTGCGAACGAGAAACACGCGAAAGTAGAAACGTTTCGTACGATGGAAATTTCGCGATTTTAAAAGGAACAGTCGGCGTAGTATGAAACAGAATTCTATTTGGTTATTCTAGGTTTCGCTACGAAAACCTTCTGCGTAGAACCGAAAACCGATCTTCCAATACACCTACCAAACTTATCTTCCCTCTTTTCTCTCGCCAGCCATTACAGCATCGAAGAAGGCAAAGAAGCGATATAAAAATAAAAATAAAAACAAGCCTCTCCGCGCTCAATAAACCCGAAACAACCATTGATATCTCGAGTACCCGCGTATAATCGTTGCTCGAGGTTGCTCGATGCGAGATATCCACGAGAGCGCCGAAAATCCAGGCGAGATCCAGAAAGCACAGTCTCGTGTCCGCTCTCGTCTGCCGGTCGTCGCACGTGTGGTCCCACCGGCGTAGATCTAGTCTCTTGTCACGGATACGCGTTCCTCTTCGTTCCACCGTGCTGGTACGTCGTCGGCTGTCTCTGTTCCGACCGTGTTATCTCGTATTCTTCCGATGTTCCTACCCCGTGTTTCGTCCTGACGCTCGGGTTAGCTTCGAGAAATCGCGTGGGCAGGTAATCGAGTAGGCCCCTCGCGAGAATTTAAGATCGTCGTATCCAGGTTCTTGCGCTTAGCCTCTCCGCCACGTTGTCGCGAGATTAAGCGGCTCTCGGATCTCGTCCTCTCGCGCTCCACCGGCATGGTAGACGTCCACGCCTGGATCCTCCGCCTCCCATGAATCCGTCTTTCGCACCATCCTCAGGGAGGAAGCTGGCCAACCTTTCGATCGTTCGCTTGTTTCCAGTCACCATGCAGATAAGCAAGTTATTAGGTGTTGGAGAAGGCTCTTCGATAGTTGTCCTTCTTTTCTTCTTTTTGTCTTTGTATCTTTGCCTATTAACATGGCGCGTATGGTAATTTGTTTCCTAATACGGCTACTCGAGATTACAAGCTCCTTGAACAAAATGCACTTTTTGCTTTTTGATTCTTGGCGTCTGCTTCTTCGTGTATGTTTATCCAAGAGTTTCTCCTTTTATCGATTTCTCTCGTCTTTTATACTTATTTTTATTTAATTGATCGAACCTTACACCGGTCGGCGTAATATTTGACCCGTTCGATGCTAAAATGGTGTAAGTCGAAAAAGTTGATCGTTTAACAGGATAACGAGGGATAAATTAGAAATTCCGTAAGAGGTCGAGTGGGCGATTCTCGCGTGTTCTGTTATCCACCGACAAATTAACGAACATATACATACTGACACCGATTTTGCACAAAACAGGATGAAGATTACGTTTTCGAGATGCGATGTCAAACCAAATAAACGAACAGTTTACACCACTTTTGCATTAAACGGCTCATTTAATGGATAAAACAAATCTCTTTTCAGATCGTGTCTCTTCAATAGCGTGCATAAAAAGACGAATCCTCATAAATATCCAAACAGATCCAACTAGACGTTCTCTCACAAAGGCAGCCATTTATCCAAAAGCATGCAATCCGAATATCACCGACATGTCGAACAGCAAAAGTTTTTCCTCGAGCGTCACTCTCGATCTTCGGATACATTCCTCGACTTGCTTACCGTTATCTCGATCGAGCTGACAAAACGTCAGCGAGTTCCCTTCTTGACCGGTTGCAAAAAGCACCGTTTGACGAGGGTGACACCAGAGAATATCGGGCTCGATCGAGTATACATAATACGCGTCTCGTATCGACCTTTCTCTCTTCTTTCATCGTTCTATCCCTCTCGCCCTCTTTCTTTTCGATTCTCTCGACGGTGCACGGTCTCCGGTCTTTCCCCGTGCGTTGGGATCACCCGATGGCAGAGAGGGAAAAAAAAAAAAAAGAGCGGACAGGGAAAAAAACGGAGGGCCACGATCGTCGTTGGTGCGCTCCTTCCACGAGGATTACAGGTTTGCGGAGAGATCAAGATCTGAGCTTTTGGTGCTGATCGGATGGACGGATGGACGAGAACAGACCGGACGGTTCCCACACGCCGCTTAATTGATCGATTCGAAAATCTTGGTGATCACTTGGAGGATCTGATCGAGCATTTACCATAGATCGTGTCCGGATCTTCATCCCACCGATCTTTACCCCTCGCCCGAATTCTCAGGAGTATAATATTAGGCTAATCCGAAAGTTTCGTCTCTGGATTTCACACGTATATTTCTAAGAATATTTAGAAATGTTCGCAAATCGCGGCACGGCAGTTTAAAATCTCTGCGCGTCCCATAGGAAGCATGGAATTTTGCTAAAAAATCGATTCTACCGTCTTGGAACACGTTTTGGTAAAAAATCGAATCGAAGTAGCGAACGTCGCTGTTGATATCGGTAGATTTGATTTCGAGTCAACAACAAAGTTACCGGGTGATATAGCACAGAGTCAATTGGGAAGATGATATGGAACGATGAAAGGAAAAATTAAACGGAAGGAGCGTGAAAGGGGGTCGGTCGAACGACCGGCCGAATATTTCCTAAGATTATGACGTCAGGCTGCCAGTTAGCCGAGGCTTAACGGTGTAATCCGTCGTAATGCTCGTCGGAAACCTCTCTTCTCATCCCTCCTTCGAATGGCCGACGTTATGTGTCCGTGGATATGAATGTTTCTATGCGCGCGGTTGGGGGTGGTGGCTGTTGAAGTCGCGAGTGATAGATCGTGTCAACGAACAGGCAGCTGTTAGATCGAGACACCCTCTCTGCGAAGTGGAGGAATTAATCGTACACCGTGTAAATTAGTTCACGATAATGGTAACATTTATTTATTTCGGCTTTTATTCTCTCCCTATACAGAACAATGGCTACTTTCTTTGCACTAACGAGTAATGCTACTCTCAGAATTAAAATCAACGATTCGTCTCTACGATAGGTTCTCTTCGGTCAATTCCAAACGTCGAAATAAAAAATTACACGTCGAGCATTATCGAAGATGGAGTACAAGGTCGACGATAGGAAAATTCACCGATGACAAGTGAAAAGCTTTGTCATCGAACGAGGAGGAGACAATCAATGGATTTATCGAGCTTTAACGGGACAACGCGTGGCGCTTTTCCTTTTTTTTTCTTTCTTTTTTTTTTTTTTTTTTTTTTGAAGCAGGATTCTCGGTCTGGTGGCACTCGATCGTTAATAATCGCCTTTCTTACGGCATTGTAAACGCTGCGGCCGAACACGATCAAACGAGCGGATAATCGAATTCGGGAAGTGTACACGAGCGCCACGCACAAAAGAATGGCCTCCACGATCCGTGAATGATGATCGTAAATGGAAAGTTTGGCGGAAGATGCTCGAGACCCGGCTGGTTAAGCCGGGAACTCGATAAATTCTAAATCTTTTGTCGGCGCTAACGACCGGGCGACAGTTAAATGCTCAGCTGGAAAAATATTAGCGATAAATTTCTGTTCGTTGATTTACCGTCGTCGTTTCTAGCTGGCTGAATCGCGGGTTACGCGCCCCCAGTGTCCTCTTCGGAAACATTATCTCGATTATACCGTTATTCCTTCATAAGCGAGAGTCCTTCGAAAGGTACTTTTATTAATATCGCGGAAGCTCTGCGCACGACTCATAAATGCATCAAAATCGTAGAAAGTAGGATCGTTTAATATTAGAAAATACCTCCTGCGTAAGCCAAAGACGCAAAAATAATTTCGTAATTCCCATCGTGCGTAAATTAACTTTGAAGACTCCAAGCCGACGTACGAAAAAGATTAAAAAACCGAAAATTAAGAGAAAAATCTCGGCAGAAATAAAGCGCAAGAACTGCGAACACGAGGGCCAGCTGGAAACAAGAATACGAAGACGATGCGCAAGAAGAAGACACTAAAGACGACAACGACGACGACGACGATGAAGAAGAAGAAGAAGAAGAAGAAGAAGAGGAAGTAGGCAAAAGACGAGAGGTTCGAGCAGAAGGATTTTCGCGTGGGTGTCGCTCGGTGGGCGTCGCGTCTGCCTCGTCGAGAGTGCGGCTGACCTCTGACCTCCTGCTCGGGCACCTCCACTCCTTACAGCTTGGTTCGGGCTCTCCTATGCGAGGCTTCTCTCGCATGCAGATGTTAACTCGCGTACACACGGCCAGGGAATCCAGTGCGGGCCAGCGAGACAGAGGAAACCAGAAAAGGATAAGAGGAGGAAAAGAGAGGAAGACAGGCACCGCACCGAGGGAGAATCACGCGTGCAATTATCCTACGCGTGCGTGGGCGACCCCTTTCCACCTCCACCCCTCCTGTCCCGCCAGCTTCATCACCTTTTGCCCCCTTCGTCTACCTTCTAGGCCTCTCTTTCGATCCTCGTCCTCGTCTCGCACTCTATTTTCCGCTATCCTCCTCCTGCCTGACCGCTTGAAAACGTTCCGGTGCACGGACGAGCACTCGTTGCATAATCAGATTTTTCTCCGTTCGACGCTGTGACCCTCGACCTCCCGCTTTCAACGTTGCAAGGGCGAGTGTGTGAATCTTTTCTCCCCCCGGTAGTTGGCGCGGATTTTTGGCCGACCGACCGATCGACCGAGGCGCCTAGGCTCGAATAGCGGGAATAGGCTTTCGAGCGACCGCGCGCCACCAGCCATTTTGCCGGGATTTTATCTTAATGGCGAATTGTTCCGCGCCAGGATACGTGGCTCGCGAACACGCTGCTGTAATCTGTTCCGCAACAGCATCGCTCCAACGGGGATGCTTGATGTAGGTTGGCTAGCTCGTTCGCGGTATGTGCAAGACTGACGTTTGGGATGAGGTAACGAGCGTCGTGAAATGGAAATTTGAATGATTAAGTTGGCTGCTTTATTTGTCTGGCTACGCGAGGGTAAGTGGGTGATACCGTGTGGGCTGCACGGAAATTTTATCGTTGTTTTAACGCTAGAACTGTTCGTTTACTTATACTCTAAAAATACTATAAATAATGATATCATACCCACGCACACGTACGTTTGCAAATGATATTTATCGCGTTAAAATCAGAATTCGCGACGCTGGTTTAAATTTCATTAAATTCTTTTGCGCGAACATCGTCCAGCGCAAAAAAGAACTTTGCATGATGTCAAAACACTCGAGCGACAAATGCCCACCGAGTCGTCGCACACACCGACGACCTCAAAATCTAAAATTTCCGTTGAAAATTGGCACTTGACGATTATTCGAAAAGATGTTCTCGATCTCACGTTCTCTGGCACAACAGCGACCCGCGTGTTACGTTGTATCCGGCGAAGCGTGCGATTTCTAATTCGTAAGAAAACGGGTCAGCCGACTGGTTCGTTACAACCTGATATCTAGAAACACTATTTTGCCCATTCCCGGCTCACACGCGGCGATATATACGCGAGATAATAACGGGTGTCTCGAAGGAGTTGCAGCACCGGTTGGTTGGCGACACCGGCGACAAACTCGCATCGCCGGAGGCGTCTTCGTGGTATCGTCTTCGTGCTCCTCGAGGTGGGACAGGACGCGCCGTCCCCCCGTAATTAACGTCTTGCCGCACCCACGTACCTACGTGAATTCGCCTGTGTAACACATGGCATACAATCGTATCCTTTCAGGTATCTACACGAGGCCAATACGTATCGCCACCTGAAATTACCGACATTGTCAGCGCGCCGTGGAAAACCTGCCGAATCGCGTCCCAACATTTTTGCTTCTTCTCGTTTCGATCACGGTACTTTCACTCGCGAATTTTTCCAAATGGAATATTACGGTACACGACTCTCGCTGTGCCTACATCGACGCATCGGTAAAAGATCGAGTAATTTTGTTTCATTGAGTAACCGCATCGAATCTCCAACCCGCCGAAAGCACTCGATTTCGTTTACGCGTATCTCCGTGCGCAATTTCTCACGGTACTCGCCGTGCGATCAGTCGTCCGCTCGAAATCACACATAACGCGAAGGAAGATCGCATTCCTGGCCGCCTTAGACTATAGGAAAGAATCCCAAAAAAGAATCGGAGGTGTCAAGACGAATTGGATACACGAGTGGAAGCATGCGAGAGCCTTGGCCGGGTCAATTAACCGAGTCGTGAGATATATTAGCCACCCTGCGGTCCCCGTTCGCCTTTCGTGCATCTCGACACTTTATTTACGAGGGGATGCTCTCCGTCTAACGGAGAGGAAGACGCTCGACACCCCTGCAATCTCGCCTGGCGGATCTCCACGCTTCCGGAAGCTGTCCGTATCCCATGGGTACGGACACCGCGTACCCTTGGACGGTCCTGCGAATCGCCTGAGAGAGGATCCGTGTTCTCAAGGTGACAGGATCCGTACCAGAACGATACTTTGTGCCCAATTGTCGGCAGATATCGATCTACCAGGCGACATGCTCCAGTTTAACGTCTGCCTGAACAAGCATCCAGCTAATTTTCCAGAGAACTAAATGTTTTCAGTCGTGTACGCGATCGTAGCCTCGAGGATAATATATCGAGGGACGAATGATCGAACGAGACTTTGTTGGAGGTCGGTTGATGGGTTCGATCCTTTCGAGGAAGCATGCGACTTGTCCGTTTGGAGATGTTTAAGGTTAATTCAGTCGATAACGGTCGAACGAACGTAAACGATGTTCCGATCGAAAGAAATTCGACGGACTCGCAATAGCCTTAAAAGCTAACATAAATTATTCTAGCACTTGTAAAATCTCTCGCTAGAAAGTTCGTCCCTTGTCACGCACTTGCTTCGTTACCATTTCCAATCTTTAACGACATCGTACGTATCCGTCAAGCAGTGAAAGTTGCCACTCGATCGTGAGACCTTCCAATAATCGAAGCTTCCATTCCGCAAGCGCGATTCAACGTTCAGCGGGAGGCGATAAGATCCGGAAAGGCAGGCTGGTTCCTGGCGGTGTTGTTGCCAGCTCGTGCCTCGAAGGTGCTCCTTAAGAAGGGTGAGAAGTGTCACCAGGTTTTATGTCGCGGTTGCGGCGCGGCGGAGAGGAGGAAAAACGTCGAATGGGTGGGAAAAAGAGGCGAAAAGAAGGAAAGGGAGAAGAGGGAAGGGCGCGACAGTCACGTAGAACGAACGAGGAAGCGAATAGATGGTGGAAAAGGGGCGACGGAAGAAGACAGACGATGGAGACGGAAAGTGGGAGATCTCTGAATGGAGATAGGAGCCACGAGGATCGACGGAGCTTTTGGCTGTCGCGCGAAGGTTTCGTGAGAGTAATTTGTCGTGCGACCACCTCCGGGAATGTTTAAATGAATTGCTCGGGGTGGGCCCTACCACGAGTCTTCGGGGACTTTTATCGGCGCGACATCTTGTATGGGAATGCGGGCCCAACAGGAATAACAGGCGAACCGAAACCCGCGTTAGAGCAACGAAGAGGAACGATCCTCTCTCCCTTTCTCTATCTGGCCACGCGGGGATGAGGTTGGAGTCGACTTACCTCCCAGTTGGTTTATTGCTCAATCCGCGCTCACGGCTAATGGATTCGTCTTCGCCGGCCCCGATGCATGCTACGTACCTTAGACACGCATTGACCACCACCTGCACGCGCGTCGATGTCCCTCTGGAAATGTCTTCCCTTCTTACCGATCTCTTCTTCTCCTTTGCACCATCTCTGCGCTCCGATCCGACGTTGAACGCGACCGAGCCGACCCTCGATTTACGAGCCTCCCCAAGCGACCGAGGACGTTGGCGCTCCGCACACGCAGATCTCTAGAAATTGTTTCCTCTTTTCAGCACGGTTGCCTCGGTACGTTCAATTTACTCTCTAACGGATATCAAATAGATCGAACGGGGCAACTGACAAAGCGGTTGCATCGATTTTCGCTTGGAAATGTATCGATTTGACTCTATCAAAGATACTCGAATCATGGATCGGATTTGCCGATTAGGTGACAGCAGCGCGATATTCTGCCGATCGATTTGTACACAGAAATTTGATACAGATTTAGAAGAAGGCTAGCGAAAAAGATAAGCGGAAATCAATTTTCCCTTCGTTCCATCCGTTCTACCACCTGCAACAAATTACAACTTCGTTAAAGGGCCCAACCCAGCCCTGTTCCATTCGCAATAATCCACGCGTGTAACTATCGACACCTCGGCGAAAAGTGTTCGCGGAACGCAGTTTATGTACGATGATAAATTTCGCGTAAAACTCGTCTCGTTATCCGCACGTGGCAGAAATATTAACCACGCGAATCGCTTGTTTACGACATTAAGGGAATGCAAGTGTGCGCCTGGTAATTTCTTCGGTTTTCTCTCTGATCTTCTTTCGATTTTTGATAAACGTCTAAAAATCATACGATGGTTAAAATTAAATTAGATCGATCTTCGGAGGGGGGGGGGGTTGATCGGTAATTGAGCGTTATCTTCAGTTGAATTAAATAAAAAGCGTTATCTAGATTGTAATTTAAAAATATCGCAGGCTTTCTCTTCCGACAGGTTTAGGCACGTTTTATTTGACAAGGCGACCCAAAGTATTAATAAATTTCATTTAAAATTACGAATTTATGATCGGTGTATCGAAGTGATCGAAACGACTTTTTTCAATCTTTATCTTCGGATTACGAAATTCTCAGGTAATACGGTCTGAAAAATAATGCACTTGGAAGTTCGTAATGTAATAAAAAGGAATACTAATAATTCTCTCTGCAAGTCACGTATTCCACTCGTCGTATCGATAAGACGCGATAACAAGTGGCTTTCTCGAATGTCCACTTTCGGTGTACAAGTGTACAGCGCTCCTTGACGATACGAAACATCGTTGGCTTCTTGGAAATAAAAAATAATCCGCTTTCTACTAGCCTGTATCGATAATCGATAAGCTGACATTTTTTTAACGTTTAGTTCTTTGAAGTAGTTGAGTTCCCTATTAAAACATTACTACCGATAATTAACAAACCCATACAGATTTTATGATATTACTATCGTACGAAGATTACGGAATAAGAACACGCTGCAATTACTTTCCTGTGAAAAAAACAGGAAATGTAACTTATCGCGTTCTCAGCCTGATATCACGGAGAACTACATCGACCAATTAAAAGATCGAGTGCCTGGAACAGCACACAAACGACGAACGTTTGAACAGAAATTTCTCTCGAGTGTCTCGGCCGAATGCCGGACATCGATAAACTTTTATCTCATCGCGTTCAATTTCCGGATAATCAACAGGAAGCCGATTAAATCCGTCGAAAAGCGCGAACGTTACGAATCATCGGGCCGATAAAAGACGGCTGTCCTGCCGGTTACAATGGTCGGTGGAGCTGCTCGTACCTACCTGTACGTGTTACCCGTACGCAGTAAAGTTTATCTCGCGAGTGTCCGCCACCGACCACCATGGCTCTTACCTGCGGTTCCATACCTGGCCGTGTTTATACGCGCCTAACAGCCGGGACAGTTGGAACAAGACTGGGAGAAATAGAGAGTGGACAGACGGAAACGAAGATAGGGTACCACACCTTCGGGCAGTTGATTTCGCTGGGCGATTCACACGAGTCAACCGACCAATGATTTAGCCGATTTTACTACGGCTTGGTGCAGTCTTGCTCAAAGGAACGGAACGGTATTAGTCTACGAATCGTCCGCTTTAGTAAACCGTGTCATTTTACGATCGATCAGCACCGGTAGCTGTCTTCGAGAGGTACGTTACGTTCGCCTGTCGAGAAATTCGAGACAATCCGATGGTTTCCACGCGATTTTTCGTAGCGAACGTTTTAAAGTAACGATCCTTGCGCCTGGACTGGCCTCGGTGTGGGAGTTCCGAATGATTTTGCCAAAACACGATTGTATTGGTATCTCCTTGGAATTGGAGGTTCTACGTAGGGACACTGTTTTTTCAGTCTCGGCGTGGGCCGAATGGGTTTGAGGTCGGCAAGATCTTTTTAACCGAATTTGAAGCTGAATCGTAGAACAGTTTTATGCGCTGGTCTGTTCGTGGGTTAGCTTTATTTCTCGGATAATTTATTGTAAAAGGTAATCGGAGAACGCCATGCGCGTGCTTCTCTGAGTCACGTGTTCGCGTCATTTCTTAAAACACGCCTTATCGGTAAAGTCAGCTTTGCGATAACAGAAGTAAGCGCTCCGAATAAGTTCTTTATCGATAACGGATAACGATCTGCACGTGCTTGGCCAAGTCACACGCGTTCGCACGCTTCGCCTAAGCCAAACCAAAGATCTGCCCCACAAAAGGAACGGTCAATATTTGCCACCAACCTTTCACAAACAACAACCTTTCTCCCTCGCCACGGTCTCTCGCTTCGCCTCTCGAATCACGAGAAACAACGAACCAAACGGACCAACACACTTCGCTCCGGCAAGCCCATAATCCAGCAAACAAGCGATCTCCATCATACCGGTAACCACTCTGGAGCGCGGTTTCTACGCGAGGACACCCAACGCAGCGCAAAACGGTCCGTTCGCATGGTGGCTGAATGAACAGAAGAAGGAAGATATCGAACCGGTTCGTAACTAAAATAGAGGATGAATTTCTTCTTGGTTTCCCTTTTTTCTCGGCCGTGCTAGCGGCGCATAACGGCGGTGGTACGTTGGTCGTGCGGTGTTGTGACGACGCGACCGGTACCTATATGGTAATAATGTGACATGGTTGTCGGTCGCGCGTCGTCGGCTCGCACCAGGAGGCCTTATCTTACGGTGAACGGGGCCCCCATCCACGGGCCCCCTGTGAAGCCTATACGGAGAGGGCCTCGGGTCTGGCACGCGGCACACCCCCGTATGCACGCCACTCCGCTCCACGGGATTCCATCGGGACTCCTCGTCCTTTTCTACCTTGCCGCGGGAGCCGATTCTCCTCCTCGATCTTCTTCCTGCAGTCTCGGTCCCGGTCACCAGGCCCACCGAAATCACCGTCCATCGAGCTGATTTCATTATGAATGCTTCTTTATCGTGTTGTCGGTATTGTTGTTAATAGGAGATCCTTGCGGTCTCGCGGTCTGTTCCGGAGGAATTTATGGCTGAGGAATTTGTACGCCCGTGGACACTCGCCGTCTGGAATTCGAAATCGTCTATTCCACGTTTATTTTTAACTCTTCTCGCTTTTCATATCGAATTTGGTAGTTTTCTTAATCGTTCGAGGGGACGGAATAATTTTATTCTCTCACGATAATTAGTATATTTTCTTATAATTAGTTTCAACTTTCTCTTTCTTTTCTTTTTTTCTTTTTTTTTTTTTTTCACCCCATCTGAACGATTTGCCAGCAAACTATAACCTTGACGGAAGAAGAAACCAAGACGAAGAAGTATCTTCTCATCCTCCTATCTTCTTCCGCTTTTCCATCGCGTTACTCTTCTTTTTCCTTGCCGTTCTAGCAAGCAAAACGAGTAAACAGCAGTTGGCACGCACATGATTTCACCTATACATCTCGGCTCGTAGCCAGTAGATCAAGGTGGCCCGAGAAAGGCGACGAGATCTCTCTCCTCTCGTACACCCACGAGACGAGCCAAGAGCTCGCCATTAAGGGACACGGATATTTCATCTGCGCAGTCATCGCATATTTCGATTTCTTCCCTGTCATCCGGCCGGCTCGTACGGGTTACTTCAAAGGAGCTGCCTTCGAGCCCGTACAATATACCTATGTACCATGTCCCTCCTCCTCCTCCTCCTTCTTGCTCTTCCTCTTCTTCATGGTGTTCCCCATCGGTTCGTCGTTTCTCTTCGTCCCGATGCGGTGTTTCGATGATTTTCTAGCGGACCGCGGACAAAGGTGAAACATCGATCGATATTTTCTGGAGTACACGGACGAACATCGTGATTAATTCAAGAATGTTCCGTGCGCTGTTTTCAGATGCATATTTAAGCCAATGATTGGCCATTGTTTGTTCCGTTTATGCTACGCGAGGAATTGCTTCGTAAGAAGGCTCGCGAGCGTGTATCCGTGTCAACTTATTTTTCAAGTTTCTAAGGTTTTTTGAGGTGCGTTTGTTTCACACGAAATCCGCAATTCAATCAGTGGGAATACGATACTGTGCGAAAGCGCTGTGCAACGGTACATAAATACTCGTACGAAAAAAAAAAGCAACTGGTAAAATGTTAATATAATTGTGTTGTTACGTCGGTTCGATATGCAAAAGGTGTCAAACCGTATATTGCCGAGAGAACCCGTGTGAAGATCGTGGGAGAAGAAGAGAAACATCTCGCTGTAATCGTTCCCCGAAAATACTGGTGTCAAGAACGACTCACGGATCGACTTAAGAACCTCCTGAAACCCGATGCCTCTTCTCTCTTCATTTCTTTCCTACGACATTGTCCTCCCTTCAGATTCCGAAACGCATCACGATTAAATCCGCCGTGGAATTTTAAAGTAGACACCTACGTCGAAAAGCGGAAAGTGTGAACACGATGGAGAGACAGCCGGTGGGCGCAACTCGGTTATTAATTATTAGTCGCTTCACCGTTTCAGACTTTTCTACCTCGTACGCGTGTGAGACTAACACCTGTTGTCGCGCTTTATGGCATAATCGTCGTGCCTTCCTTCAAACGGAACGGAAATTTACGATCCTGGCTCTCTTCTACGGTTAAAGTATTATTAGCGAAGTTTTACAATCACTGGTTAAAGCATAACGATAACAACTTTAGTAATACTCGGCTGTCAGAGTTTTTCTTTAACGCAACTACTATTGGCGATCGATCTTAGAACGGTGACTAAACCTTTCCATTACACGTGAACTATACGTGAAGTTCGCTAAAAAAAAAAAGATGAAAAATGTTGAAAACTTCGAGTGGTCAAAATCGATCTGCAAACTTCCTTCAACGCGCGATCTTTCGAAAAGCAAAACTTCCCCTACGATCGATCGATCCTCTTCGGTTATCCGACATCGATTCGCGTGCTTCTTCTGGTCTTGAAGATGCTCGACGCATGAAACGGTCAACGCTGTCGGATGTCCCTACTTTATTTTTCTCCGAGCTACTCGTGAACGGCGCTAACGTGCCATAAAAAGTGAACGATCAACGAACAGGAAACGGGGGTGGACGAAGAAGGAGGAGAAACTCGTATCGGCAGAGGAACGATGAGGGAAGAAGCTCTAAAAGAGGAAGAAGAAGAAGAAGAAGAAGAAGAAGAAGAAGAAGAAGAAGAAGTTGTCTCTTTAGGAAGAAAAGACGGCAAGCATTTGCTCGAAACCTTTTTTCTCTGTCTCGAGCTCGATTCAGGGGAGGATTAGCGGAATTAATAAACGTAAACCTTTTAAGCTAACGCCGTCGCGGCGCCGATAAATTCTTATTTATATTATAATCGAGCTACGAGAGGAGACCACGAGCCACTATTATGGATGTTTCGCCGCGTCGTCACTTCGTAAACCTGTTGAATAAATTCCAACGTGACGCTTCGTCGTTCTAACCTCGAACTTACTCGTTAGAATGCACCATGGTCTGCTCGTGTACACCTCGCTGCGTGAAAGAAAGAAGAAAGAAGACGTTGGACATTAAGGGGTATGTCCTCGTAAAGACGAACGCGATGGCTCGTGCGTCGGTCGATAGGAGAACTTGGATGCTCTGGGTTTTACGGTTATTGAGCCTGATTCGGTCTACGTGGAAAAATGAACGCGACGAGTCTACGTTTCTGGCGTTTACGAGAAATTTCAGATTTCGAGGTTAGAAGGTTGGATTTGTTGTTACAGCTGCACGCCGCACGAACTACACTGTCACCCGAAACTTTCGACATTTTTTTATTCCCGTAGTAAAATGTAGATAAATAGGCGAAGATTTAACGAGAAGATTAAACAAGATAAATTTCCAAAGATAGAAGCGTAGGACTGCGAAAATGTTTCGCCAAGAACTCGCCTGCTCTCGGTTATACCACTGATAACAGAGCTTGTATAAGAAATTCATATTATTCTGTATAAACGCGCGATGCATACAAAGTACGAAGCGTATAATCAAGACCGATAATAAGAATGGAAATTGTAGTAATGGAAACTGAATCACGGAAATCAACTGCCTCCTACGTCGGATCCTATCGTAATTATCAAAGAATCCCGACGTTTCAAATCACATATCTTAACCGAACTTAAATATCCATTCACGAAACCCTGATAAAATAACAAGCCTTCCCATAACCTATCTATAATACGTGTTCCAACACCTCGAACAAACAGAAACAGACCAAACGAAGCACACGCGTCCACTAACCTCGCTCCAACTAGAATATCTTGGGAGATTTGACTAGAAACCAGCAGGATTCCTCCACGAATTCACAGATTCGGTAATACGGCGTCACCGATAACCTTATCGAGAGAAACAGGTCTAAAAGGGGATCCAGTAGTGTCCTGAAATCGACGAATGGGCCCTCCTCGGTGCAGGATGCGCGTGTTTCAATTAATAAGGCCACGAATACGTACGTATACCTGACCAGGCGGATAGAGGACTCCGAGATGAATCAGCCAGTGTAAATTATCGAGGCACGTTATCTTGGACGTTGGTATTGGGTGTTCAGGTACCTGTTCTGGCCCGAAGCATTCACACGTAAAATTACGTTATCTGCTGGTTTCCATGGGAGGCGAGGAGAGATACGTCCCGGAGAGCAGTACTCGGATACAGGTAGATAGATCGTCGTACGACTACGTAGAGGAGGCGCGCGTAAAACGATCGAGAGAACCGGCAGGATCGCATAAACTGTGGAGATTTAAGCGGCTCAGGCCCTCTCCCGGACGAGGAAACCATCTTCCAGGCCGACCACCATGGCTACGCTCTTAGCCTCGCCGGTTCCGCCGTTCTATGCCGAACAATGTTTCACTGGAAAGGTGAGCTAAATGTCAGGCCGCCGCGAGCCTAAGGCTTTTAGGCGAGAAGATATTGAAAATGAAATCGCGAAAATACCATTTCAATTACTCCGGCTGGCTGGGGTTGCTTTATTGGCAGCGGATACGGGCGCGCGAACGCTGACAGGTAAATGGGGTGAGAGGGATGGAACCGATAGCGGGAGTCTTCGATGTTGGCAAGCTTTCCTTGCTTGCGTGCGACGAAGAAACGAAACTGCGTTTGCTTTCCCAACCTTTCTTCAATCGCGATTTATGATAGTCAAATATTCGATAAGGAACAACGTTGCGGTAACGAACATTCGTAAAGACTTTCGGACGATTTTAAAACGTCGAAAACTTACGATTAGCTGTTTATTCAAAACGATCAGCATTCGTTTATATGTATCGTGTTAGGCTATATAGAAGATGATTAATTACAGAAATACGAAGTATTGGAAAAATAAAAGATACACGATAGAAAACGAAAGATAGTGTCAGAAAAATAACATCTTCCAATGGAAATAAGATGCTCGACCGAGATCGGCAGAGTTTTCTCGCAATTTTTACTTATTACTTTATAATTTATTCGAGAAAAAGTCAAAGTATACATCTGATAAGTCGCAGTTTGCTTCGAACTATCATTAACGTTATTTGCATTGCTTGCATTAAAGATAACAAACAAGCTGTAATATCCGATCGAGATCGAAGATTTAGAGGCCCCGAGGTCTTTGAAATGAAGAAACCATCTTAGCCGTGAGAATGCTCTTAGCTCGTTTATCTATTTTTAATAATATTCTAAAAGGTGAGGCAAATGTCGTGACTAAATCTAATAGAATACATAAAATACAAATTGCGAAATAAATTATCAAAGTGACGACATTTCGAAGCGTGAAAAAAAAAAAAATGGTGAAATCGTGATATATCGCTCCATCAATGTGTCATACGAATGCAACGTTAAGTTAAAGCGAGAGAAACAAGTTCTTTTCAACTTTGCCTGTATCAGAAATTGATTTTTGATTCGTGATTCCTTAAATTTACGAACCTTCTTCGATTCTTATAAATCAAAAACACGGGCAATGTTTCAAGCGACCAAGTTTTAACAATTATAAATTCCCATTCTATGCTTAATAAACTACGCAGAAACTGTAATTTATTGCAAGATTAATGTATCCTTAATGTCGCTTCGGTGATAAACACATCTCGCTGAATGAAAGTGCAACAAAATCTACTGTGTCTACTAAAATGCAATAAATTTTTGATCGGTCGAATTTTTCCAACTTTTCAGCAATGTGTATCAAGTTTCCAAAGGTCTTACACGATCCTTTCGAATAGTGTTGATAACTTTTCTGAATGGACAATCGTTCGTTGCCGGTCGAACCTCTTGAAGTGAGTTTATGCACAGGACGAACCGCTTGTCACGGTGAATATATTCACTGCACTGACTTAAGAGGTTAACTATGTCCGACGATATTTCAATAGGAGGCGAAGCAAATATCATGTTCCAGCCCAATCTGGCGAGGGGGCAGCGAGAGAATAAACTGTAAAAGGTGTAAATCAATGAAGTAATGTAACGAGTAAAGACGGAGGGATATATTGGTAACGTAATAAGTAGTCGGATCGTATGTACGTCGGCAACGGGCTTTAAGGCTCGCCTCACACGACTGGTATTCTCGCAATTTCAATGCTTTTGTGCGTTATGAAAAGAAATCCCTTCTACCATGAAATTTTTACAACTATTATACGTTGAGATTACCTACGATACTTGTACTTTCTTCTTTTGGTAACGAGATAAAAGAACGATCTTTTAGATTAGAAGAATTTACCTGGAATAAAAAAAATACCTTCGAGAGTTCGCTAACACTCGTCGATTCCTATGCAATAAACCTATATTACGGTATAATATAGAAATCGTACAAGAATCGACAGCATATGAGTAAAACGAACAAATGAACTATATGAATCGAGCTTAAAGAGAAGTAGAATGGCTTACACGCGAATAAGTGAAATAATAAAATAGTAAAACATAGTTAACCGAGGGTATACATCGGTAATATAATAAGTAGTCGGATTGTGTACGCGCAACTATGGAAGAAAAGAAGAAAACGGTCGGAGAAGCCTCTCCGGATATCTACGGACATTCCGTATCGATGTTACACCAGTCTTCGTTACCTTAAAGACGTAATATCGTGGTAACATGCAAGTATATTTTCCTTAAATACATCTCTTTTGCGAGGATCCTTACGTTCGGTATACTTGAAATCGTGGTTACTCGTGAAATTTGAAACTACAGCGAGTACAACGAGTGCCGCCAAGTACAAGCACTTACTCGCCGCTTTCTACCTTCGTTTAGCCTTAAAAGTTTCTTTTCTGCGACGTGCCAGATT
The DNA here is from genome assembly GCF_041682495.2 of Bombus fervidus. Taxonomy (NCBI): domain Eukaryota; kingdom Metazoa; phylum Arthropoda; class Insecta; order Hymenoptera; family Apidae; genus Bombus; species Bombus fervidus. Next base: position 13,405,937 of record NC_091526.1, read on the forward strand.
TGCCACGAAAGATCTTTGTTTCATAGATTTGAAACATTTAGCGAATAGAACAAATAATCTTCGTTGAAATCGAAACTTCTAATTCGAAATTGAATAAAATTGAATAGACGTGTTCCTTTGTAGTATTCGGTCATTGAATTACGCGGCAGAAAACAAACAGAGTACCATCGTGCCGCGAGACTGTAGAGAGGTTAAATGGCAAACTGCCATAACTCTTCAAATTGCCCTCACAGTACATACTTACAGAAACTAATACGCGTGTTTCGTTTGAGTTACTATCCCGCTGTTCTTCACAGTTCGTACGTTTCTCGTTTACCTCCCATCCCGTTGTTAACTTGGTCATTTAGCGCGTAAGAAAAGGTGAAACGGGCAACAGCGACGAAAAAGAAACGAAGAGGACGAACTAGTGGAAACCAAGAATGGTACCGCGTGCCCCTTGCTGCCTTGTTCGTAGCTCAATGTCAATATACGACGGAGAACAAAAATATTCTTACGATAGAAACGTGAAAATAGAACGAACTATATTTGTAAAAAGTAGATAACGAAATTCTTTCGCTTTCGATGAGCTTCCCACATTTAGTTTTCGTATCTTCTTGACCACCCACGCCAGTTTCTTCGACGGAATTATCTTACTCGTTAGAATTATCAACGTCTTTTTCATCATCGCTATAGATTTCCTCTTTCGATGCTTGAAAAGGTACGCTGGACCTTCGACGGAATCAATTTTCCGCAGTCTCTTCTCACCTACCCTTTTACACGGTAAAATAAAATAATTCTCGCCCGAAGGGTTTGACAACTAACGTCATACGCAAATGCAGTAACGCGACGCCTAATTTTATGCTTCGATTCGTCGCACTTGCACCGAGTGCGGCGAAAAGGGAGGGCAAAGGGAAGCAGAGACCGACCGCAGGTTGTAACGTTTCGCAAGAGATCGCTTATGCGACCGACCATGATGCCCCACGACGTAGTTCCTGAATATCCTTTAGACAATGATGATGACGATGGTCGCGCGTTCTTGGCTATACTTGCGGCTGCCCGCAAGAAGAAGACTCTCAAAGAAAAGGAACGAGGAAGTCCACGCGAAGAACGTGTCCTATCCGACGTAAATAAAATCCACGATTTCGTTTTCTTCGGCTCTTGCGTTTATGGTTTCGCGACAACCATTTTAAAACACGTCAGTCCTCTCTCAATACACGAACGAAAAATTATCCATGCTATTAAACGTTAATTAGTTTTTGGAGCTGTAAATGATTTCTCGCATACTGGACGTAAAGCGCGATCAAATTTTCTTAGCGCGAAAAGCAGATTATACGATAGGCGTCGACCATCCATTCACTGACAGTCGTTATCTTTATGATTAGGATTCTTTCTACGGACAGATGGGTTGTTTCGTAATCCACCCCTAGGAAATCAGCGAAAAGAGCGAGAAAATAGAAAAAGTTAGGATACGAGCGTGAAAAAAGAGAAAAGAGACGAAGAAGCTTCGCAGCAGGAGGATCAAAGGGAAATAGCGACGAAAGACTAAGAGAGGGCGGGAATGAACGAAGGAAAAGGAAAAGCGGCATAAGGTGGAGGAGGGTACGTATTCGCGTGGAATACGTGGGCGAGTGCGAGGCTGTGTCGCGCGAGTCACCGCTCGGTTGCCCAGGGCGTCCCGTCGTCCGTCATCCTGTCCGCCCGTCCGTATTTCGTGGTCTGGCACGCTGGCGAACGAGCGTACGCACACGCGTGTACGGTGCACACGCTCCACGCCGTTCCGCCAATCACGAGTGGACGCGAGCCGAGCCGCGCGATTTTTGTCCATTCAAAGTGTCACATCCGGGCAAAGGCGTATTGTAATTTACTCTCTCATTCTTTTCGTTGTCGCTAAATCACCGACCCATTACCAATTCCTTTTAATTGCTCGCGAAAGATTCGCGCAAAGTTGCGAAAGAAGTTCACGATTATCGATAAGATTCGACATTTCTGAGACTTTGAAAGAACGTAGGGCGCGTCTAGTGAAGACGAAGGAAATATATTTAATTGAAGCATAATTTAAGCAAAATTGTTAAAATCCTTAAGAGTCATTATCTCCTTAAAAAGTTGCTTCTTTCGATTACTGCCTTGACCAATGATAGCATCGATATTAACAAGCTTTCTATCGTAAAGTACTTGTTAGTCGATACGGTGCCAGTAGATTCGGATTTTCAGCCACTAAACAAATTGCAAGGCGAAGGATTAAATCAGACAATCCGATGCCAAAGTTGGTGCTGTTTGTTGATCGTGGAAATATAAATGAAAGAAAGACCGTCGAAACTGAGAAGGACCGGGGCCACTCGCACGTTTTAGCTGTTAAACGATACGCGCCTGCGAAATTGCGGGTGGCCACCTTCTGCGTGTGCATCCACCGATCGTATATCGGCAAGTACAACTTCGTTCAGCCGGCTATGAAGACGTTATACCGGGTACCTCGTGCACAAGAGCATGTACGGCTTGTTATTTATTTATTTATCCACAGAATGACGCGTAAAACGAAAACGGTACGAGTTATAATCGTTCGACGGCTTTATGAATTCGTTCGCGTAATATTAAAGGCGTCTCGGTGTTTGTATATATACGTGTAATTGCGCGTACTTATCTCGCGTGATTTGAGGTAGCCGTTACCCAAATCGGTACACAGCTTTAAGAACGTTCAGAACACGATAATCGAGTACAAACTAGCCATACGATAAATTATTTTATGAATACGTTAACATCGTGTGTATCCTATAGGATACGCACAGAATCCGCAAAACGGCCTTCGATTCGCATACGACGATTCGCGTCCTGTCCGCGCGATGATAATTTCGCAAACGATCCAGGAAAGATAAATTCACGAGACTTTCGCGGCACCGGTTTAATTGGCCACCGATCCCAGCTGAATGTGTCGTGGGATCGCGGCGAAGTAGCGAACTGAAAATAATGCGAATGACGTCCGGGAACAAGGCGCTCGTGAAAATATTATTTGACGACCGCGTATGTATATCTCACATGGTTTCTTCTTTCTGATCTCTCCTTTTCGATTATCAGCGCTCACTTCGTATGTACCGCGTACTGTGATTTGTCAAAGAATCGCTTTGTTCGTTTTTCATTTATACTTATAGTCGTTCCTAAATTATTGGTTGAAATATTTCGCCAGCTTTCTTTTCTCGGAAAGTTAATTTTTTAATTTCATCTTCCACTCCAGTAGTGAAAAGTAAAAGTGTCGAAATAAATTGTTTCGCAGACGGTATTCAATCTACGAAAGAAAATGTTTACAGGCAGATTGTAAACGAGCAATCGTAAGGACGCAACGATTGAAATAATTAAATAACACGTACGTTACAACACTTTGTCATTATTATCTGTCAAATATCTGTTGAACAACGACCAATTCGATATTGTCTTGACGGAGGTGAGACAAGAAGAAGCGAAGAATATTATGCAGCCAGATGAAACAAAGCAGCTCGGATATAGCGTTCGAGTGAACTTTGATATATGATGAGCAGCACATATTTTAAGCATTGAAACATGAAAATAATTACAGCATCGACATACGGCTATCATTTCTCGCAATCTGATATCTAAAGTTCAAATCGGTGCCTCAATAGAAATTACTCATGCAGGCATCCGATGGAAAGGTTTAATCAAGAAGTGGAAAGATTCGTACATATCGACGAGAATTATGCCGAAGCGATTAACATATTAATAGATATACGTTTTTTTTAATTGCCGTGATTTCCATCCAACAACGCGGACTAGAAATTTTCATACAATGTGCAATTTTGTTCGAGTGTTAACGGTTGCGTTGAAATTTGCATATTACATCGGGTTGAATAAGTGTCACGAGTTAAGTTTAACGATTTCGTTGTATAAATTGTGGACTTGTCCGCTAACGAATTTCTCAACTCTGTGAGAAGTCGTTGTGAAATTCATTATAAAAAGTTCACTGCTTCTCATAAAATTCTGAAATAGCGTAACAAAAAATATAAGTCAAAGATCGGTCAAATTAGGAAATTCAAGAGTAACGAAGAATCGCATCCGGTTCGTCGCAGGATCGCGTTGCGAGTCAAACGGCCTAGCAGTTACAAAACGATAGTGACACCGGTATCGCCAAGAAAGAGTAACCCAATCGTCTTTTCTTCGAGGCACGCGTGTAAACGTATCCATACGCGAGGAACGAAGGAAACTTAGCTGAAAGCGAAGGAAGAAACGAGCGATGGTAAAGAAGGAAAAAGAAATTCCGTAGGGACGAAGTGTAGGTCCGACCAGACGTGTTATCGACGCTCTGCCAACCCCTTAAATCAGCGAAGGTAGGTGAGCGAAGGGGGTGAAACAGAAGAAGAAAAAGAAGACGAAGAAGAGGAGGCGGAGGGCAGATTCACCTTTCCTTTTCTCTGATCCCTCGATGTTCTTTCTTTTTTTCTTTTTTCTTTTTTTTTTTTTTCTTTTTCTTCTCTCCCAAGTTCGTGACGAAGAGAGGACATGCGCATGCAGATCACGTTGGTTGTAGCCAAGTGATAGCGTATCTGTGGGCGGCGCGTGCGTGTGGTCCTTCTATGTCCCCTTTAACTCCCATCCTTACCTTCGTTTCTTCCACCATGCTCGAGGGAACTCTCCGGCCCGTTTCAAGTCTCTTCTGCCGTCTCTCTTGCTCTTTTCCCTTTTCACCTTATACCTGGATCCTACCGGTTTATACCTCTCTTCGCTTTTAAACGAGGAAATGACAGACTTAATACGCGATTTAATACGTATCTACCTGACGATACGCTTTCCGCGCCGTGAGACAGAGATCAGCATTTTCGACGATGGTTTTATCTTCTCTCTTCTTTTCGTTCGATAACTTTTAACGACGCCGATAACCATCGAATACGCTTCAGCGAAACCCGTGTACAAATTTCGAAGAAAATAAAATTGCTAGAAGCCGAAGCAAATTAAAACGAGTGAAAAGGTTGGCTAACCGATGGGTGTCAATCGTATTCTCCTGAAATATCGTTAGTTAAAATCCGAAGCCTGCGACAAACTAATGGCGAAATCAAAATCATCGGGAAATAATGCAACTTGTGTCGTGAATATCGAATGGTACCTGGATTATATCCCGGCGAATTAATTTCACCGCACTAGCTGTCAAGAAATTATGTAAATTCGCTTTACAAGGCTGAGACACGAGGTTTCACTCTTCCCTTCCTTTCCTCTCTTCTCTACCCTTTCTTTCTTTTTTTTTTTTTTTTTTTATTTCTGATCCGGATCGAAATTCCTCGAGTTTCCAAGTTCGAGAACGAACTCCTAGTCGAGCAGCCTGTTGGAAGAAGTGGAAGTCGACCGGTCGTACGAGATTCTCCTTATCGACGCGAGCTGTCCCGTGTTCGGCCCGTTCCCGGGCCCGAAATAGCGTATTCGGACCCACCTCGTGCCTTTCCAGCACCTACCTTCGAAAAAGAAACGTAACCCTAGACGTATCGCGGTGTCATGTCCCGCGCACCTGGCGGCCTCGTTCTTTGTAACACGATACACGCGTTTCTTCTTCTTGTTCTTCTTCTTCGTCGTCGTTCTCTCTGCTGCTGTTCTTTCTTCTTCGTCCTTTTCTTCTTCTACTTCTACTTTAACTTCTTCTACTTCGTTGCTGTTGCCTTGTGCTTATTCTACTGTAGATAGACGCTGCTTTTTACTTAAATGTATTATGCACGAAGTAACGCAGTATATTACGAAGTGTACGCGGTTGATGATATCTTTTAAGATATTTCTCATCGCTCTGATAAACGAGACTGATAAACGAGAGTGATCTTAAAAAATCTTGGAAATTAATTTTCATTTTCACGAGGAAAGGAACTGGCCAAAAACATCAACGACAACGAGAGTTTAAAAAATAATATAATAAAAGTTTATTTTACACGTACAAACGAAACACAACGTGGGCACGTAGGTACACAGTGTGAAAGAAATACGAGGCGATCCTTTTGTATGTCCTACTCCGGCTACCTATACATACATATAATACGTCGTGCGTAACATAATTACAGATCTAACGATCATGAATCCGTGAATAACATCCTGATATGCAGTTATAATTATACCCTATGTATTAACAACTACGAAATACATACGCAGCTAAAAACACACTAAAAATCAAGGACGGAAGGTCCGCTTAACTCGCACGAGTTTCCATTACCTATTTTCTCGTCTCGAATAACTCCCAATATTAACCAATCCACTCTTGAACCATATTTAGATCACGATCGATATACCAAAAAGTAATATCACCGATGTACCAACTCACGGTAGAACTCCATTTATCTAAACCTGTCGGGATCCAAGTAGTTCACATAATAGGAGTTTGCTGATTCTCCCTACTATTTATCAGATTTTTCGTTTATATGATAGAAATCAACGTGCTCGTGTATATTTCGCTGTATAATTCAATACTTTGTCGGAACGCTCGCGCGACGAAATTCGTTCGAATCGAATCTAAAAGAATTTAATGGACAGGAGAACGTTTAGTCGAGCACTAGTTCTAGAAATTTCGTTCCAATAAATAGAGTTCCACTGTACGTATGAACCGTCCGAATGACCAGCCTGAAAATTTTTCTCGAGTCCGTACGTGAATAAATTTTCCTAGTACAATGCCAGACTTGCCGCGATCGGTGGACGGAACACTAAGACGTCTCCTGTAGCACCACGGCCCCGGTGCCAGGCACAGGTATCCCCGGCGGCGGTGGTGACGTCGATACACCCAAATTGTGAGTCAACGAGTGCCTCCTGAGATCGCAGTTCCTGCGGAACACCTTGCCGCAGGATGCACAATGGTAAGGTTTGATGTCCGTGTGCGTGAGAAGGTGGGTCTTCAGGTTGCTCCTCTGATTGAAACTCCTGGCGCATACGGGACACTTATGGGGCGATTCCTCCATGTGTAGAATCTTGTGCACCGCGAGGGTTCTGCTTTGGCAGAATCCCTTGCCGCATTCCGCGCATTTGAACGGTTTTTCCTTGCTGTGGATGTACCTGGAACGAATGAAAGATCGATTTTTCTCTTGATTCAAATGCACGCGCGATGATGTCGATGACAGATGTTCGGATGGAGAGGTTGAAATGGTCAGTAATGGGATTAGAGGGATTAGGGGGATTAATGATTGTCGGAGCGGCTGAGCGTGGAAATTTTCGTTTGGCTTTCCGAGATGAACGAGTGTTCGGGTGAAAGTGGTTTATTATTGGCTTAGGTTAGGTTAGACTGAAGTTTGGGAGTGCGTATATACTGGTGAGAGGATGTTTGAGTTGTTAGAGACATGGAAAAGAGTAGTAACGTGTGTGTGTGTCAACTAAGATTATAAGTATATAGTAAGCATTTAGTGACACGAATAAGGATGTTTAAATATTACTATACGTGTCTGAAGCAAAGTATCTATATAAATAACAATGCGAATAAAAATATCAGACCGATGGAGAATTTCAGCGCAATCGTCCAACTATCGAATTTAAGCGAATTAAAATTAATTTCGTCTTCCTCGAACAATCGTCAAAATGCTTTCAATTTTTCATTTCGATAAATCACCAAGCGTTTCGTCGTCCCTCCCATAAAGCGATAAAAGGAACAGCGTACAATATACGTTAGTTAAAAAAACAGATAACACGAGGAACATATACTACGACTATTTTTAAGCTCAATGGTCGAGTCCAATTAACGGGAATTGCGAATGTATCGTGTCGTCGTGATTAATGATCAAGATACAAAAAGCCCGATAAATTGTCACGAATTGATCAACGTAATTAATACACCGTAGCTATATTCTGATCGCCGTCATAATTACATGTTGGACCGTATCATTTCGTCGTATTTAGACGGCACACGAACATTGCAATCAATTTGAACAGGCTCGTGTGCTCGCTCGCGCGTGCGCTCAAACACCTCACGGGGAAGAAAGCCCGTTTCACGAGGTGCCATGATTGGTATAACTACTTTTGCCGTACACACTTCCCTCGGCTCATCAGCATATATAATGGTAGCTTTATCTTGCGCGTCTCTTCCGCGAAGAGATCCCCCTTCAAGCTAATTTTTTAATAACTTCAACCGGCATCTTTGAATGCGGGTAAATTGAGTTCAATTATCGTCAATTCCAGTTCGTAATGATTTGCAATTATCACGGCTGGTGTCGAAGCTTTTCGATCGATAAGAATTTGTGTACTTTTTGCGAGAAGTTTGGTAAAAACTTCTCGCAAAAGTATAAAACGTTAACCTTCAAGAGGATCGATAAAATCTCGATCAAGGGCTAAAAGTTTCAAGATCTTTGATATCGCTAATAAACATTTAGATTGGAAAGAAACTCGGCTTCGAAAAATCCATAGGACGAATCAAATTCCTGTTAGAAAGATGTCCCAACAGAAAGCTCTAAACTTTCGATCAACGACTAACTGGAAAAACCTGAAAAAACAAGCGATAAAACGTTCAAAATTCCAGGAAATCTTGATGCACGTTTTTAATAAATTCTAAGTAAATTCGCAACGCTTTCACGGTATGCCATTCGTGTAAAATAATCTACGGAACCACAACGTGCATCCATAAACCGATTCACGACGTGCCATTCTCCATTCTTACCTATGATCCCTCAGGTGATCCTGCCGTCGGAAAGCCTTTCCACAAATGTCGCACGAGTACGGCCGCTCGTCGGTGTGCGTTCTTTCGTGTATCAGCAGATTGTAGCTTTTCGTGAACTGTCGGCTGCAAAACTTGCAGATGAATTGCTTCTTGGGCCTGGACGCCCTGCACGTCCGCGGTATGCTCGACTCGGCGGAAGTGGACGTGGCTTGAAGCGGCGACGACGAGGACAAAGACGAGGACAGCGACGAAGAAGAGGACGAGGAACAGGCGGACGACGGGGCCGGGGACGTGAACGAAGAAGCCGCTATCTGCGACAGAGACGACGACTGCGGTATCGTCGTCGTAGAACTCGAACTAGCGCGATTTCCTTCCGATATCCGTCGCAACAGCGCCTCGTGATTAACGGAGGACGTCGCCACGGAAGTGTCTCTCAACAACACTTGCTGCTCCTCCAACAGAGCCAAATCGTCGTCGGGATCTGCGATAAAATCCAACCGTGCCTCTTCCTCGTCGTCCGGGGATTGCAACAGCCTCTCAGCAGCTAGCTGATCGTTCTTCGACGGTATCGTCGAAGTCAGCGCCGTCTCTAGACCGGTATTGACCGGTGAACACCTCTGATTGGCGAGCCCCGAACTGGACGACGGACTAACAGCCGGTGCGGTGCTGCTAGCGTGAAGACGATGAAGAGTCAAGTATGTCTCCAATGCCTGGAGATTGAGCGCCGCGGCAGCGGCATGTCCAGGTGGAAGCAGAGCGACTCTCTGGAGGGCAGCGAGAAGCGCTCCTTGTAGTCCAAGAGCCACGCTCTGCAACGTGAAATTCGGTAATCCAGCCTCTGTGACACTGGCGACGTCTCGAAGCTCGGTGCTGGTGGACGTGGTCGCCGATGTGGAGGAGGAGGAGGAGGAGGAGGAGGAGGAGGACGGGACCATTACGATTCCCCGGTCCTGCTCCTGGTCCTGCTGTTGTTGTTGCTGTTGCATCCTCCCCCGTCGCTAGAATCGTCACGGGTCTGACTGAGGGATTGCCGACGTGTTGCCTGCACCATTGGCGAGAGTAACCTATCGATCCGACGGTTTTCGTTGATGACGAGATCGATGAATCGGATTGGATCGTTGGTTCACTGACCGATCGAACGGGTCTCAGCGTGGATCGCGGACCTCATGCTCGGCAATTTCGCGGCTCGATGGCGAGTAATCGTCCAGGAACGCGACAAGGTGGACGAACGTGGAAACGGTAAAGAGGAAAGACGCGCGCGATGCTGGCGGTGCGAAGGCGCCCCGACGACTGCTCCTGCCTCTCGCTGCTGGGCACTGCTCGTGGAGACACCTGGTGGCAGGTATCCGAGGCGAGTTGGGACCGTCCGCGAGAAACGGGCCCTGGATTCAGGAGAGAGAGCCACAGCTGGCCCGCAATTGCTCGCCGTTTCGGCGTAAACGGCGTCGTTCGTAATCTCGCGTGCACGCGCGACTGCGTGCGCGCGCGTCAGCTATCCGCTGTCGCCGTCGTTACGATATCGTTTCTGTCTCAATGGGAATTACGAGGACGATGCGCTACTAAGAGTCGCGCATCAGACCCTCGTACATGGAAGATTTTTGTGCGGCGGTCGATCAGCAAATCCCCCGCGGTTTTATAGCGGTCTAAACCGTAAAAACGCGAAATAAATTCATAGAATTGTAACGTACGCGTAATTTGTCACGAATCCGATGATTTTGCGGGTGTTTCGGTTCGTGCAACGCGATTATCTCTTTATTAAGAGTAGATTTTTCATAGGAACTTTTCCAACGCTAACCTGATCGCTAACGCACACGCTACTCTTTTAGATTTTCGCGAGCATAGATTTTATTCAATTTGTACGCCGTTAGAGCTCGATGTTTAAATTAATTTCTGTCTAACAATGTATCGATAAATCTCTGCGCTTCTGTGTCCATGGCTATCGTTAAAACGTCGCGAATTAAGAATTACGAGGTACTTACGTAACATACCGTAAACCGTGAAAGTAACGAACAGCAAATTCTGTCATGGCGTGTGTCACCAGGCACGATATGTACACGTCTGGTAATAAACAATGTAAATACGGCGTTGCTTGTTCGTTCGCGAGCTATTCGCACGTTCAACAGTCCGAATACGCGGATACACTGTCAGGTTGATAGAAATGCTCGCAGGCCGAATTGATGAAACGTTAAACGATACTCCACGACACGGAGAAATTAATTATTTACTTGCTCGTAAAATACTTGAAGCGACGCCGCTTATTTTCTATCCACAAATTTTCAAGTCTTGCTTATATATTGTTTATCACTGGAAAATGCGAATTGAAAAGTATCTTAATTTTGTAGCGGCACATAAGTCATAGAACGAGGCGAAGCGAGAGTGACTCATGTTGTTATTGTTGTGCCTCGGAACACGGACACCGCCTTGACGCACAAAATATAACGTTAAATAATCCTCGGGCAAAATAATGTCACCGTCGAGGCCAACCGTCGATCTAAGACAAATTTAAATGCGAGCGTTTATATTCTATCCTTGCGAATACGTTGTACGAGCGTCTATCGACGGTATTTATATATTTATATGTCAATATTTATTTAATTTATTCGAAATATATTTGACGGGTTGCAACAGGGCAATCTCTCTCGCTATTTTATAAATTTGATCCTCTCACGATCCACCGCAATTAGGATCGGAAGTAATACGTCTTCTCTTGATTAGAACCGTTAAATCGAGTCGTAGAATCGACATCGTTAATTTGAATATTGTAATATTAGGTATGCTAATGAGATTTCTGGACGAGTACGAGAAAAGTTAAAATTTATTGTAATTATTTTTATGGGATGCATACGTTTGAATAATTGAATGAAAATGACAGAAGTTTGAGAGAACTCTGACTGGACATTCTCTTAAATTTATACTCTCTGTGGATAAAGTTGACGCATCTAGGAAATAAAATTACGTAATACGAGATAATTCAATTTTATAGAAGAATCATTAGCGTCAAGAACTAATCATCTCCATACATCTTACAAATAGTTAATATCAGTAGTAAGAATTATTTAAATATTACCTTACGATATTTATTATTATTTTAATATTGTCGTTCGAACTTTTGATCGGATGTGCAAAAATATTTGTGTCGAGTTCAAGAAACGTTCAACCTTTCCTATTCTATCTCTCTCTATGTTTTGTTTTTAAAAATTTATCGACAGTAAAACGCGCAACGCGGTTTACACCTCGTTTCTTCCATCATCGTTTGTTTTTCTAACATCTGAGAGTCGACGGCCTCGTTCAGCAATTCTCAACAGCGCTGCGCCACCGGCGCCGGTGCTCTGACCAGATCGCTAAACTCGGAACAGCCGTTGTTCTTCGACAGGCCATCGGCTTATCACAGCGACCAACAGTGAGCGGCAATTGTTTACGTTTTCGCCTCCAACGTTGACTTTTTGTGTCTTAGCCGTTCAAACGATTTACCTCCGCGCGTTCCGAAGAATTTAAATGAAAGAAGAACGCGCAGAGGTACAAATCGGCGAGCCGCGCTCAGCTCGTTACGAATAGTAGGCAAAAATTAGAAGGAGAGTCATCGAGTGCGCGTATCGCCGCACAAGACGCTTCCGTCTCCGCGTCGTCGATTTCGCTTTTAATAATCGGCACCGTAAGACGCGCTCGATTCATCGCTGCTGTTCGTACGACGTTCCGCGCTCGGTTCGTGCGCGCTTCATCTCGCGTCACGGTTCAATCTGCGTCAAGTACGTGTTCGTGCTTGATCATGGCAGCTCTCTCGGCTTACCTCGATCGTAAGACTAAGTTACGTTATCGTTCTCTTTGTTAAGCCTTGTTTAAATAAAGTTTAACATTGTTACAGTACGCGTTCTGATTATTCTTCGTTTAGTCTAAACTCTTGTCTTGACGTATCGTTGGTGGTCCGACGATACGCTCCGAACAATTTACAGTTTACATTATCTTGGACGAAATACTTGCACTGTTTCGATAGTTTGAAAAAATACAGGTTAATTAACGGTAGAGAGACTTGGAACAAGCACCTATCGTATAATCCGCATCCGAAAAACAAACCATAGATTTTTGTTAGAAATAAAATTCTAGAAGACGTAAAAGTTGAATCGGCATACCTGTTCCTTGATTACCGTTATCTTGATTTATCGTTCTATAGATCACTATGCGATGAGTTGCAAACTTGTACATGATTTTATATACCGATGAGACCAATAGCAATACTTCACTTAACGTAACAAGCGAATTTTAACTATCTATGCCTACCATATCTTCCTCGACTTTATTACTTATGAAGTCGTGTGAACGTTGCTCATAACCATGCTAGGTTTCCTCCAAACTATCGCTATACCAGTCAGTCAATCATAATCAGTTGCCTAGAATACAAACTTTCAGAGACTTGGCAGTTACTTTTGCATTAATTTCTAACGTATAATTCTACTGGCATCGTTTAATAAGGAAACAAATATTTCAACAACAGAGACAAAATTTCTGTTAATTTTGCTACTTATATCGTTTGATAGGATACGTAAGGACGCCGTTAGACGTTCGACGATGATGTCGATGTTACAAGATTCTCAACGAAAACGCGGTTTATCGATACATATGGATCCTTCTAGTCGAGCAGCTTGAGATATTGACTCTTTACGATCTACTACCCCTTTACGATCTCGCGTCTCGAACGGAACGAGGCATTTTCCACGATGGAAAGAGGGAAGCGTGGACGGGCCTTGGGAGGGGTTGCGTGCCGCCGCGTTTCGACTCGGCTGCAAAGCCGCAACAATTTACGACGGCAATTAATGCGCGCGAGTAAACCGTGTATAGCGCCTATAGTTAGCTGCCTCTTCTTCGGCGTGGCGCGGCGGCCAGGTAAACGAGCAAGAAAGACGGACACGTTCCTTGCACGCGCTGTACACGGCGAGAAGAACAGAGTGCCAAAGAAGCGCGCCAACCTCGATAGAAGCGAAGAAGACAGCAACAACGACGAACACCGAGAAGAAGAAGACGATGAAGAGGGAGAAGGAAAAGCAGAAGGAGCGCGAAGGAAGCAGAAGACGACGACGGGGAAGAAAGTGGCGGGAAAGGGATCGGTAGAAAAGACGAAGAGAGCTCGAGGAAAGAGAAGACCGGGTTCGAGAGAAAGGGAGAGGAAGTGAGGCGAACCAAGGCAGACTAAATAATATTATAGGTGGTGTTCTCACGGTCCCGGGACGCCCGCGGGCCAACTCGTCACCCCCTCCGTCCCCTTCCACGTCTTCTTATTCTCCTCTCCTCACGGCCCACCTCGGACCCTACCTCTTACTCCCCCGCGCGTGAGTTTCGCCCACGCTGCAGCCCCACGAAGTCGTTGGGCCCCATGGATGGGAGAAAGAGAAGCCGAACGACCGGCAACGAGTATGGACGACAACGGACGAAGGGTCAGAGTTCAGCTCGCGCTCGCTGACCGTCACCGTGGACGCTTTTCTTTCTCTTTTCACAGGAGAGAAAGAGAGAGAGAGAGACCCGTCTTCTTCCTTTCCTCTTCTCTCCACTCCGACGTTCCCTCCGCCTTAACCTACCTTCGCATCTCGGGGCCTCATCGTTCGTTCTTCTGCCTTCTTTCATCTTTCTGCTTCTTCTTCCTGTCCCTCGATTCGCCTCCTCTCCAACCTCTTCTCCTCTTTTCTCTCCAAGACACCGTTTTCTTTCGCGTACACACGCGTGTTTCCGATATTTTCGCGGGCATCCGGCCGAGCGTCTGTTAATTAAGTTGCTGGACGATGGAATCGAGCGACCCACCGCGGTCCGCGTGATTGAAAGAAGACCCTCGCGCCGTTTCGTCGCGGACTAGATGGATAAATGGTCCGAGAGCGTGTGAATGAGACGTTTCTTTTTTTTTTTTTTTTTTTTTCTTTGTTTGTACAGATCGCATCGTGTGGAACGGATAACAACGTTTAAGACCTTTTACATATAAATCCTATATTATATCGTGTTGGATTAAAACGCGATCGTTGCCCTCGCGAGCACGATAAGAGGCGAACTGAAATTTCTAACGGTTGAAAATCAGATTTCTTTTAAGAAATAAGAAGGAAATGCGATGAGTTCCCTACTCATTTTTCGTTGTCGCCTGTCCGAATAAAATCGAGTTTAATTCTCGCTGCAATTTACTTCATCTTCGCCGTATACGCTTAACAGCCAAGCGCGGGTTAAGTCTAGCGGGTGTATGCTAATTCGAGCCGCTGTAAAGAAGATTTATTGGGTAGCCGGCTACGAGTCGATCGCTTGTTTCAAGCGTGACGTTTTACGCGATAGTTGCAACATTGTTTGCTTCGAGTAAATAAATTAAGCGAACGATGAAACTTGGCGAACTTTCATTGTAAATCTCATTGAGTTAATGAATCGTTGATTTACTTGGAAAGCTGTTTTCCGTCAAAAGAAGCCCTATATATCGCATATCGTACAAATACTAAGAAACGAATCGTTAGAGGAAAAGTCTGACGTGATCTATACGCGTATCTTACAAATTCCGATTTCACAAAAAGCGCACGCTGTCCGTCTACACATTACGATGAAAAAAGAACGATTGCGGATTAATCCGTTCGACCGGTTTCATTTATCATTCTTGATCCCCGTTCACCGTGTTTACACGTGCTCCGCGCCGCGGAAGAGACTAATTCGGCGGTGTTAGAACGATCGAAAGAAAAGGGGGGTCTATATAGGCTCGTAAAACGATCACTGGCCATTGCACGTGAGAATCGTTGGAACGATGTCGAACGCCGCGAGATACAACGTGTATCAAAATCGCTCGGGACGATCTTTCCACCTCGCCAGTGGTAAATGTTTTCGATGTGTGGTACGAGAAGCCGCGCGCGAGTCCAGCCACGAGAACACATTCGAGCTGCTTTCAATTTGCTCTTGTTTCCTGAATGTGGTGAAGCGCAGAGGGAGGCCGCGACTTCCCGCCGCGTAGATAATTAGATCGCTACCAACCACCACCTCCACTTTCACGCATCTTCACCTCCGCGGTCGCGTACCGCTCGCCGTTTCTTCTTTCGTTCGTTCGTGTACTGCCGCTTGTTCCTGCCTTCTCGTCCGTCGGCTTCTTTCTCTTCCGTCAGCTCGCCAGCCGCGAGTAGAACGCTCCTTCGCGGCATGATGTCGATAGATCCTCGCGAAGCCGCCATCGATCCAAGGGATCATCGTGCCTGATCTTCAATTCGGTTGCTTTTTTTTTTTATCAGGGCTTTGTCGCTAACTTTTGCTATTTACCGCGAGATTGCTTCGAAATAAGTATATTGAATTCCGTAGAACTTGGCATACGAAGGACAAAAGCGTAATTTTGCTCTTCTCTGAGAACAGATCCAGCGTTCTCGCACAACAGTCGCCTCTGCAAAACCTCTCTCCTATTTCCTCACACTGGATCGATTACCCAGCCTCGAAGCCTAGAACTCTCTCAACCGACAAAGGCAAAATCAGCCGCGTTTAAGACGATGAAGACAGAAGAGAACCTGAACCCCGGCTAACTACCGAACTGTACCCCGTCTGAAACCAAGAGATCCATTCGTCCAATTACGTTAAACAATCCTCGGGACGATTCGATCGGCAGGTCCAGGGTCTGGGAGCGTTGGTTCGCGGGATCGTTCAGCTGCAGCCACGGTTCCGGTAATCTTCGAATGTAAATTTCAGGCCACGTCGCGAAATCGGTATACTCGATGAACGAGACAACGGATTTATCGTGTTCGCGACACTGGATCATTAGTCGTGAATCGTCTGATTAATGACTTGGCCACGCCTCTTTATGGAGGCAGCTCTTGATAAGATTAATGCGTCACCGAGCGGCGCGCATCCTCGTGGTTCCGCGCGCCAGCGTGTGTCGCCGAGTCAGCTTTTGTAAATCTATTACCGCGACGACGTGAAAACCGACGCGCCGATTAAACCGCGCTCCTTACCGATGTTATTCCATTTTTTAAATTAATGCCCCGCTTGTCGTCGGCTCGCCCGCTGATTTATACGCGGCATTCCACCGACTTTCCTCCTGCTGGACCCTGGTCTTCACTACCACGGCAGAGAGATGAAAAAATCGCTCTGATAGATCAACGAACCTTGCTTCCACGGGAATACCGCATGATCCGACTGATACGGATCGTGTAATCGGATCTATGGGCTCCAGGTATGTCTACTGCCTTTCGTTAACCCCTCGATACCTTGTTATACAAGGTGCTTTCGAAATACTCTATTAAAAGCTCTATATGTGTCCCCAACACAGTATTTGTTTATTATCTATCGCAGAGACTTTGGTCAATTACTATTGCGAGCATGATTGTCCAAGCGATCATGAAAAGTTCGACCATCCACTTGAGAAATATTTAACGCATTACCGCGACATTATCGAAGGCAGCATTTAAGGTTTATTATTTAAATCAATTTCGTTAAAAAATCACCTGTTTATAAACACGCGTTAATGTTTTAAGTATCGAACTATATCGCAGGGTGCCATAACGAAAAATTATGGTTTTACCTCAAAGAATTACGCACACAGTCTTTGCGGTCTTTAAAATAATTTATGGGGCAATCTCGTCCCTGTAATCGCGAAGTACTCGCAAGTATCACCTTCAACTCGAAACTTTATTACCGTCGCAAAACTAACTCGTGCCCCGTGAGTTAGTATACGCTTACTTTTCATTTAAGACAGAATATTAGCGCAACATAGTCTCGAGGATGATTTAAGAAGTACATATACTTCTGTATATTCATCTTCTCCTCCTGCGAATATTTAAACGTTAACGGCTTAGAATAGCTGGTTGACCAATCATCTCTTCATCGCGAATTACTCGCTTCGCTAATAGCGGTCATTTTCTGGCATTATTATTTCTCATTACCCAATCTCCTTTTCTTTTATTCCGAAGCTCGACTACGCAGAGCTTCGCTCGTTTGTATAGAACGTTGAAGAAAATTAGTCCAACGTATCGCTTCTTGGCACTGATAGTGATCAAAATTAAGAAATTGTAATTGACAGGACGAGCATTGTACGAACTTGCAGATTTCAAAACGAATAGAAGATTTTCTCACTTACAATTAGGTCTGTCTATTAATTTGCCACGACAGATACACGTGCAACGAATAGTATCTATACAGTTTTACGAAACTTGGTTTGCAGTAGATGTTAACGTAGGATTAAATAACGTTACAATCGTCTAGCTGTGAAATTTAACATACTCGAGTTTGAAGCGTTTTCTAAATATGAGAACCATTCCTCCTAAAATTAGCCTGCCAATCGATCCACCCTCGTCTTTACATCTCTTTCTCTCTAGACACACAGCGAGTAATCTTGCAAGGTACAAACAGAAGACACCTCTTAACAGATCAACGCGTCATCTCGTGAATCGATCATCCGCGACAAACATCTACCTAATCTCGTTCTAATCGAAATAAAAATCTCTTGGTTCGAAAATACCTAAACGATACTATGCACGTAACGCGCAACGCAGTTCTACGCTGTAACAAATACTCGGAAGGCGGATAGAAGACAGCAGCCATAATAAAAGGGTACCGATGATCCCAGGTGGCGTCACCCATGTTTTTCAGGGCAACACGGCCCCTACTGTTTCCTAGGCGACTGGATAAAGTGCTCCCTGTCGCGAGCCCTCTGCGTTGCGCTTGCCTTCTAACCGGGCCAATGAAATAAATGTGATACTTTCAGCACTGCCGCCTTGCTTTCGAGTCCGTCTCGCTTCCCTGGATATAAATAACGCATAACTCCACCCCCGAGCCTGCGTTCCCCTGCGGATGAAAGACTAGTCTAAAGGTGGCTGTCTAGAAGCGTTTTTATCCGGAACCGCTTGTTAAATAGAACGAGACGGGAGAACGAGGGAAGGACAAACGAAGGCAGAAAAATCCTTGGAGGATGCCACGTATCACCAGGAGGCAAAGCGTGATTCCATTAGTCAGGACCTCACCACCGAGGATCACCGGTTTAAAGCACCGTTTACACGCCTCGACTACTTTACCTGCATCCGTAGCGGTTCGCTCTTGCTTTCTGCTTTTGAAATTGATACCGCGCTCGCGAGGTTCCTTGGATTCTGCGTCTCGATGAAGCTTGGAACGATGGGACGAAATTACGAAGAACGAAACGTTTCGTTTAAGAATACGAGAATAAAAAGACAGCGAATGAACGACCGTGGCTATCGAAATCATAATAACTGTGTAACATCGCGATAAGCGGAATCGCTTGATCGTAACGTTACATCCCAACGGATGAGATAGGAATTACCGACAGCGATCGATCGTGCAAAACAGCCCTAATCGTCGTTCCAATAAAACCACACTTCCATGGATGAAAACCACTTCTTCACAGAAACATTCGAAACTTAGTAGCTTATCTACGAGTATCTATCTCCCCAAAAATTTCACCGGATGCTGCCGAGTCGTAACTCACTCGAGCTGCCGTCTCGCGACGTAGGCGACACGCTCAGCCATCGCCTAAAATATTTCCCTGAGAAAAGCGAAAGCTGAAACACGGAGGATAAGAGGGGCAACGAAGGAGGGAAAAGGTAGCAGGTTGGTTTCTAAGCGGGCAAGCCGAATCGCGCACACGGATTAACGGTGTATCGCGACATAGAGAGCGTGGCGAGGAAGCCGCGCCCGGTGGAAGGATGCATCAACAGGCGTTGACCGCATGCGGTGTAAACTCGCCTTCAGGGGACCTGGAGTTACCCTCGAAACCCCTGGCAGGGGGTCCGTACACCGGCTTCTCCTTCCTCTTTTTTAAAAGTAAGGATGCCTGTCACCGATAGTGATTTGTTGAGTGTATTTGCATTTTAGATTTAGGCTGCCGCGCCTGCTGCTCTCCCTCACCCTCGCCGCCTCCTTTTCGTTTTCGCCTCTCCTTCTTTAACCTTTCATCTCGTCTTCCTGCTCGTTTCACCATCACCACCGCCATTCGTGTCCATGCATCTACGATTTCGCTCGACCTTCCTCGTCCGACTCCCATCGCCTTCGATTTCTCGTTTCTAGTCACTCAAAGATCACGTTGTAAGGGATGGTGCACGGGGGTGAGGCGCATGGTGCAGCGAACACAGAGGGAAGGTTCGTTGGTTCTGGAATGACATTAGTCATATAACATCCCCCGACTGTCAGCCGTGGAGACTTGTTTATGCACGTTTAAAGAATGATTAGGCGACGGACTCGCGGCGGGGGAGGTCGCCTTCCTATCCTTCTCCCTCTTTCGTTCCCTTCTGTGTTTCCTCTCGTTTTCTTTATTTCTTTTTTCTTTTCTTCCACTTTCACTCGTGATTGCTGCCTAGATATTTCCCTGCGCCGCTCGTTAGCGATCTGCCGCCTCGATCCACTCGTATGCAGTTTTCTTCGTGATTCCGGGAACATTTTCTTTTTTCTTTCTGTGTTGCGGCGAGGAAAACACGCGATGGAGAGAATAGCGACGTAGGTAGACTATTTTTCGTACGTGGTACGAGGGATGCCATTGAAATAAATAGATCATTTTTATTTAAATTAAACGGTTAAAAACGCTAGTATCAGGCTTAAGGGATCGTAAGATAAAATACAAAAATGTTCGAAATATACATAATACGCGAAGATATCTAGAATATTTGAGGCGATTCCTAGATTACACGACGTTATGGAGGGTTAACGAGTCGCTAGAATATTCAGCATCATCATCCCAATTAGCACCGTCGCAAGAGATAACACGTAACAAGCTACTAAAGGAGAAAGCAAACACACTGTTAAACACTCTGAAACACTTCAACCGTGGAAGACGTTGACACTTCATAAAATGGAGTAGGTAAACCTCGTCGAATGTCTAAATAATCCATTGACACTCGGCGTTTTCTCGTTGTCTCGTAACGGTGCAAGAAGCACTATCTTGTAATCTCGAGCCACCGCTGGTCTCGACAAAGACCTCTTTTCTTCTCTTCCACTTTACGTGGTATATTTGACCGCTGGGAGGATCCAGTTAGCAGCGCCTTTTACTACGTAACCTGCCTTTATTATTATTAATTTTGGGCTTTTTGCGGCAAACCGGTAGTTACTCCTCGGTTTACTGCTGTGAGAAAACTCGGTGAACTGAAAATTGGTCAGTGCTGTATCAACGCGACTCTCGTCCATGCTTACTTTTTATTTTTTTAAGTCACTCGCCGTGTGAAACACCAGAGGCCACGACTTAAAACGCTAGGACTGCATAGTCTGACGCGATCTAACGCAATACGTGTTCTATTAACATTTTCCAGAAAATGCTGCTAAAATGGCAGGATAATCGGCCGAATGGGAGTGGAGAAGAGAAGAAAGGGATCGAAGGCGGTCTGGAAGAAGAAAGAGCAACAGGAGAAGCGGAGGGCGACGAAGAAAAAGAGTTCGATTCGTCGTGCATTCCGTCGGCGTAGCCTTTGAATGACAGATCGATAATTGATCATTATTATCGTATGACTGGGCTCTATTGTCGAGGTATTTCTGCGTCCACTCCTCCATCTTCCTTTCGGGCCTTTAGCGTGGTCCCTTTCGGAGACTTCCAGCGCCGCACCCTGCTTCGGGTACCGCCTGCGGGGTCAAAGGTCGCTCGTGTTACTTGAACACCCGCCGCGAGTGTCGCGCATTCCAGCCCAAAATCGTACTTGTCTATGCGTCGCCGAATGTGCACCATTATTCTTGGACTGGGAGCAGCAGCCTCGATAGCCAACGACTAAATCTAATTAATGGCCTTTATCGAAAACATAGACCGTAATAGTTTGCTAAAATGTCACGATTCAAATCTACTCGACTACAGACAATTACTACTGCCAAATACAAAGTACTAAATTATTCCGCTGAATTTTTATTTATACGCACCTTTCGGATTCGAACTCAAATTCGAGAAATAGAAGCAAACTTATACGTTTCTATTTGGACTCTTTCGACGATACGTCATGGTCAAGATGCAACGAAAAACGACGAACAACGACCAAAGAAACTTCGAGGAATGGAAAATGTGGCGATCTTGCAAGGAAAAGACAAGGAGCGAAAAAGGATAAATCGCGAGCAACGCGAATTGGGAAAGAGAACGGAGCAGGTTGGAAAGAGGACTATTGGCTTGTTTATGATGGTTCGTGGTGGACTTCCCGGAATGCTCGGCCCGTGTAAAGCGGACCTAACCAAGCGACGGATCCGGGCACGACCCCGCGCGCGCGCGCGCGCGAGGGCCAGCTCTCGCTCGATCTCTCTGAGCCAGGAACATCGAAACGCAGGACGTATTGCTCTGTCACCCACGGGCCGGCGATCTATTAGTTATGAATATTGTTGCCCACGGCGGTACATGACCGGCTCGGCCGCGTGGTGTTCTCCCAAAATATGTACGGAGGCTCGCATACTGGACGTCCTTTCCCCCTTTGCACGCGGCCATATTCATTCCGAAATGTCACGTAAACCATAGACGAACTCTCGAGCCCGTGTTCCAAGGATGCGTCTAGCAAGGGGAACGAATCCATCAGCGATCCGATAGACGGATGCGAAAGAAGGCTCGTTCGTTTCTGCTCGCTGATTTTCGACCAACGAATGTCGAATTCGTCCGAGATCGAAAGATGATGGA
This sequence comes from Bombus fervidus, assembly GCF_041682495.2. Lineage (NCBI taxonomy): Eukaryota > Metazoa > Arthropoda > Insecta > Hymenoptera > Apidae > Bombus > Bombus fervidus. Next base: position 13,428,085 of record NC_091526.1, read on the forward strand.
ATCGTGGCTAGTCGATGGTGTAAGTAGACGACGCTCCTTTCGTGTAATTTTGGAACGATAGTTAGAACGAAGTAGAATTTAAAATGGGGAATACCCAGCGAACGAATTGGAAGTTTTATCTTTCGTCGATTCTCTCGATGGAGATTGCTTTTTTTGTGGAGACGGTGATAGGAATTGGCAAAAGATAACGCGTGTAAATTGTTCCATCGTGTAATTTGTAAGCAAAAGGCAGAAAGATTATGACAGAATCGTTGTAACGAAAGAAATATTTAAAGGTGGACGAAATTGACTACCCATTTTGGTAATTTTCAGTTTCCTCTATTTATCCTCCGTCATCCACAGAACAGCGAACTATTAATTATGAATATTATTGCCTATGGCGCTACATGACTGGCGACCGCATGGTGTTCTGCCAGAAATATGAAGACAGGATCCTTTATGCTATCCCTGTCCCATACACGTAAACACATTTGTTCCAAAATATCGAACGTGTACTCGTTTTTATCAAAAGGATATACTTTTATCGAAAAATAATCGTTCACGGAAGGAGATAAAGAATTAATAACAGGTTGTTCGACGATTAATTTCCACTTCTTATGACGTGACATTGAAAATTAATATTCTTTCGGCGGAATATGCAAGATAGTAAGACGATTATTCGAGATTTAGAGGAAAAAGAAGGAAGAGAGAAGTTAACGCTGTCCCTTAAGGGTGGTGACCGTGACAACCGCAACCCTGCGAGTTGTTAAACACAACCGCAATGCTTAGATTTATCGCTTTCGTGGTTGCTAAAGCGTAACGTTGCATTAGTTTGATCTGTGTGGCTAAAAAGAATGGTGGCCGCTGATGATAGCTATGAAAAAAGGTAAATTATTGAGTCTTAAACAACGACCTTCTTTTTTTTTTTCTTTTATACCACACGATGGTTCTTACATATTTAGGAATACGAAGATACGTAAATTACAACGTTGACAAGAAGAATAGGAATTATTCCAATATGTTCATCGTACTTTCTCTAAAGTAAAATAATTTATCGTTATTTTTATAAATGAAACGATAAACGAGATGGTATTTTGAATATTAACTATCGAATCAATGCTACAGAATACTACGATATTTCAATCCGAAGATCGTACGCTGTGGATCGTAAAACTATAAGAATTTATATTATACTATATCTCACGGTAATCAAACTTACACGAGAGAAAATGAACAGCACCGTGATAGAAGAAGAAGCACGAGTGTTGCAACATAGCCGAACACTATCATTCGGAACATGGGAATGCGGATAATAGAGGTTCTACCGTACTATTCGAAGAAATTCCGATCACCTATCGATATTTCGGCAGGGCGTGGAGACGAGCAACTCACGGGTAGCAGGAGGTTAGAGGTCAGGGCAAAGGGCTATTTCGGGGGTCACAGGTACCAGCGAGTCGGTAATTTAACCGGCCGTCAAGATCGTAAACGGCACGCCGGAATTTGTCCTCAAGGGAATTTCGATTCAACTTGTGGTAGCGCTATGACGAACTATGTTGGAAAGGAAATCGTATTTTTCAATTATCATTGTTAATTACAACGTTCGAATAAGTAGAAGATTCTATAAGCTCGAAGACATCTGTGCCTGTAGTGGAAAACTCAGAGTACAGAAAGAAAGAATAGCAATAATACGGAAAAATGAGATTTTTACAAATAAATAACGGAACGTTAATTGGAAATAAATTCAAAATATGAATGTCAAGTGTAAGCGATAAAACATAAAGGATGTGTATCTAAAATACCTACTTCCTGCGTAATAAAAGCGAAACAAGCAGGAATTATTCCAGCAATCTACTCAACCGGAATAATAGCGAATCGACCGAACGATCGCAGTAAAACTCGCACATAAAGCCGTTCCAAGCGATTCCAGCCACCCCCGCAGTCAGCCTCCCCCGAGGTTGAATCCGCCAGGGCCGGCAGATGATCGATCCTCTTTCGTGTCACCGGTGCTCGTCAGACAGCGGAACGAAAACGAAGAAGAAGGAGGTGGAGTAACGCGGACTGCGCGTAGTGGGAGGATAAAGAAAAAGAATATACGCCGCGTTGGCGGCGTCGGAGGACCCTGAAGAATCGGTAGAGAGACGGCACTGGAGGTGGATGAAGGAGTAGACGAAGGAGAAGAAGAAGAAGACGACGACGAAGCGGAGGAGGAGGAGGAGGAGGTGGAGGAGGAGCGGTGAGCGCGGGTCGCCATTAAGCGGACCCCCTGCCGCGTGGCCCGCGGCAACCCTTCACAAAAAACTGTAATTGGAAATACTTTTCCTCCTTTTTTCCTGAAATAATTTATGAATCTTCCACCGGTCAGCCAGCGAGGGCTGTGGCTGCTTCCAGACTCGGTTCCCTCGTTCCTCCGGGACTCGACGACCACGAGGAACCGTTCGGGGAACGTTTTGGTCAAGGAAATATCACGAGTTCTCTGTCTCTCTTTCTCATCTTCCTCCGCCTCTTCTCTACTTCACCCACCCACCCCTTGTCGCTGATGTTCGTTGAAACGAACGGCAGGCTTTTTAACCCGTTGCGAGAACCTTCTTCTCTGGTGGAGATCGTGACGGAATTGTGAAAGCCACGTCTCTCTCTTACCTCTAAACGCCGATCCGGCTCTACTTAATTACGTTTCATCCAGGCCTGTTTCAGCACGATAGCAAAACTATTTCGAATCATCGACATCGAACAATACGCCGTTCACAGCCGCTCGCTTCGATCTTATCTCAAAATATATAATATAATAAATTCAGGAAAATGTGTCCACGATCTTTCTCGGTCGATCCGTTTCAGTCGTCTGACAAAGAGAACGAGCACAGACTCTTACGAGAATTGCCCGTAGGGACGCTCGACTATAGTCATTTCAGATCATCGAACACCGTTCGAACCTCTCCCTTCGACTTTCTCTCTTTCTCGAAAGAAAAAAAAAAGCAGAATCGGAAAAAATGTACGTAGTTTTCTACCGGAGGTTCATTTCGCCTCGTCGCGAGCAGAACGAGCATAATTCGGACGAGACTCGATCGAAAGAAGCAAAAGAGCGCTAGACTACACCTCTCGAAACCGTCACGAACGGTCGAAGTAGAAGAGAGGCAAAGAAAGGGGGAGGAGGTGAATGTGGCCTCCTGTTATTTCGTTACCAGGGACACCCCGCTGCGCGAGGGTGGAGGTGAACCCTCTTTAGAGTATTACGAGGATCTTTACGGCAGCCTTCGGATGCCGTTATCAATTTGGGTGATTCTCAGGATTTATAATGAAGACGCAATGCAGCTCGTCCATCCTTCCCTGTCCCGCTGCCCCTTCGACCACCGTGCGTTAGGGGAGGTTCGAAGAGATTCTCGTCATCGCGAGGCTCGGATCGGCCAATCGGCCAGCCAACCTCCGGTTTCGTGTTAGTAATTACACCGGCTCGCCACCCAGGATGCGGGATATCAGATTTAGCGAAGACAATGTCGATAATGCGAGGATAATGAGCAGAATAGCAGGAGAGCGGGATACAAATTCGCTTGCACCAGCTTCCTCCTCCCTGTACGCTGATTACGGTGGTTTAGAAAAACAGTTGACGACATTTAGCGACAGCGAAGTGCTTGCCACGTGTCGTGTATTTCAGGAAATTTTCTATGTTATTCGTTTAATTTGCAAATAATTTTTCATTAATTTTTTTTAATCTACTTCGGACGTTATTTTCTTATGCAGGAATCGCTTAACGACTAGCTCTCGGCTGATATAATTCGACAATTTCAGCGTATACGAATCATCAGCTTTTTACTACCGAATAATATTTTACGTTCACGATGCTCAACGTTATCTCCTCTATTTTCATTACTTCCACGTATAACGTCACTCCTATTCCTTCCTCTAACCTGCACTTTCGAGCCATTCGATTCTCCATTTCCCACTCCCATACTCGACCACTCCACCACGCTCTAATCTTCCGCCATCCTCCACACCCACGCCTCGTTTACTCGAATCCTACTCAAGCCTTCAATCAACCTTTCTTCATTCACCCATCAGTCTTCAACGTCACCGCAATTTCTCTCGCAACCGAATCTTCGTAGACGAGCTTCACGCAACTCGGTAGTTTTCGACTCGAGTTAGTTCATTAGCGACCAGATTTCACCGAAACGGTTCTGGACGAAGCACTGCCTTTCACTAGTTCGATAACGAGCATGCAAGAAAAGCCGGGAGACGTGGCTTCACGATCGTCCCCGTTACACCGAATGAAAGAGGCCGTGGACGTAGTCCCCGCGGGAATGAGACACGACAGGTCGTCGGACGACCCTACGCCACGACCTCTATGCATCTAAATTGGCTGCGCCCCCATTCGTCATGCAGCGGCTCGCTTCCCCCGTTGATCGCTCGCACACTTCGTGGGAAGTGCTGCTCGATCGTCCGAGCTTTTTTGCATCTTTCTTCGAGTCGTATACCTTGGCTGTTTCGAACGGTACACCCTGGCATCGTCGCGGTGTCTTCCTTCGGCGAGGCGACCGTTTCTCCGCAACGCTACGCACGATGGTTTACACGGGAAGAGAAGACAGTTTTGTAAATTCGTTACGTTCCACGATCAGATAAAAGGGACACCGTAATCGTTAAAAGTTTTCTTCCGACGATTAGCATACGCTATTGTACAAAGCCAATGATGGGAGCAAAAATGTAATTAAAGTGCTCCTACAAAGATCGTGGCTGGAAACAAAAATCGAACTTCTATGGAATGTTCGATCGGCGTTACTACAAACGGTTACGTCGATTTCCGCTAACCGATACGAACATTAATTCCCTATCATTCTTCGTAATCACCAAAATCCTCCGCCACCCTAACCCTCGACGCAACGTCACCCCAAAAAGAACCAACCACTAACCCTACGCGCAACTGTCAATCTTTCCCTTGTCTTCTCATTTCGACTTCCTAGACACGGTTTATCTGCGAGAGGTATTGTGTTACGCGGAACCTAAGACAAGATGTTCCATTCCTAGTCGGGCTGACAAAAGGCAGCACCGGTACAACAAAGAGGCGCGCGGTTGATCGAAGAGGAGGAAGACCGCGTGAACGAACGCGACGACCACGACGAGACCGTAGAAGAAAAGAAAAGAAAAGAAGAAAAAAGGGCAATCTTCTTGCTCTTCGTTCCTCTCTCACTTTTTCCTCCTGCGTGCCTTTTTCCTTTCTCGATCCCTCTTTTCCTCGCGTCGCGGCGCGCGTAAGAACCTTTTCCCTTCCCTCTCCTACGAAATGTCACTTATTAATTCTTCCATTCTCTCGGAGGCAGCAAAATGAATAGCGGGAGCTGACTGAAGCCCAGGACCCCGCCCCCCGAAGGAATCGGCCGCTGGCGGAATTCTTTCGGTGAGAAAAGACAGAAGGTGGACAGGAACGAGACGTATCCCGCAGGACAGCCGGTGGAAAGGTCAAAGGATCCACCGGCTACCTGAGTACCCGCTCGCAGCATCGGCTAAAGGATGGAGAGTATACACCGTCGCGCTTCTTCTCCTTCTGCGCTGCGTCTGCGCCTCTTTTCAGCGGCCCACTGCGACGATTAATAACGTTTTTTTCCTCTTTTTCTTCCATCCTCTGCTTATCTTTCTCTCTTTGTTCTTCGTCTTCTTTTCTCCTTTCTGAAAAGGGGTGAACCCGACCGAATCAGCGGGTGAAACACGAGGAAGCTGCCGTTTAAGGAAAACCACAAATTTCAGGGCTACAGGCCAGGCGTGCCTGTACACTACTGCACACGCTCGCGCCAGCGAAGGCGGAGAGAATGTTCTTTCTTTCGATGTGTCGTGCGGCGTATACGACGGCGGAGGAGGACCGTTCGAGGACCCCCGCTGATTACCTTTGAAGAAGCCCTCGACTTGGTACTCATCGTCTCTCGGATGCGCCTTCTAACGTTTGATATATGGATTTTCGCGAGCTGACGTCATAGGAAGCTGAAACCCGTAAATATCGTACGGCTGATGTATTCCCGCCGACCACTTTTCTTTTGCTGCGTACTATTCTCGTTAGTAAGGTTATATCGTTGCCAAGTCATACGATATCGCTCGTGAGATAATTCAGTCGAAGGCAGAGTGCTGGTAGAAACGTTACTCACCGAGGAATAACTTATGGCTACCGATTTTACTAACATCTTTGCGACCATTTACCTATCGTATTTCGTGTTCGTTTATCGTCAAAAACTGTTTCGCTCGGGTCAAATTCACCGAACAGTTTTGCTTTCTCCAGTTGCGTCGCTCCTCTGATTATTAGCAATTTAAGTCACAGGGTAGCGAGGGACGAATACTTTTTTTAACTCGGGTTATTTCAGCGAGTACCGAAAGAGTTAATTTTCATAATCAAACACGATCAATCAAGTTGATCATTTGCCCCATACGCTTGCCATCGACGTCGATCACCTCATCAACGAGCAAACCTCAGCAAGCAACAAACACCACGAAAACTACCATTCAACCCTTCTTTTACGGACGACGCACGAAACTCGTATCGGCACTAAATCGCACGGCGAGAGCCTCTAAATCTCCATAAACAAATTTTCTCGCGCACTTTCGCCACAAAGGAGCCACGCAAACGGTGACGCTCATTCTGGCCGAGCACAAACGGCCACAAAGATTTACGATATTATTCATTACTTATTTCGAGAAAGAATGGAGAAGAAATAGGAGGAGGTTCGAGGGAGACGAAGGGTGGTGGGGGCAGAACAGGTCGAAATATATCTCTTTCGCCACTTTGGACGCGAGCCGGCGCAGCCGAGTAGCAGCGAGCATAATCGAGAAGCAGGTAGTCGTATATCGGACCTGGATGAGTAATATCGCGGCCCTCGTGCTGATCGTGTCCGTGGAAAGACGCGTGCAATACAGAGAAAGAGGAGGCCAAAGGGGCGGAAGGGGATAGCCGGAGGGGCGAGGGTGTCGCGATATCCCGCTGAGCGCTGATGGAGCCCTGGGTCCTAGGGGTCCCGGGTGCACGATTTCGGTAATTAGCTTTTTCGTTCAGTGCCAATTACGCAGCGACTGATTTACATAAAGCAGATCCGTCCGACTATCGCTTGTTCGACAGAGGCCAACCGACTAATGAAGGCAACTTTCCCCGCTGCCATTGCGCTCGTTGTCGGAAGCAACGCTTTTACGGAACGCGCGTACCTATATACTTGCCAGACTCCTCTCGATGACGTTCTCGTGGTCATTAGGGGTCATTAGGGATTTCGAATCGAATGGCTTCGATATATTCTTCCAGACAACGATCTTAAGACATCTACCATGCTAATCTGAAATGAGAACTAATCATATTTATGAAAAATATTCAACTTGGCTCTGAAATACTCGACTCTAAACTGAATGTCTACAAGGTGTCATTTGCAACCCCGTGATTCTACGTATCTGATATATAAATCAAATTTATCCGTGCTCGGTCTTCGCAAAATCTCAAAACGAATTCTACGGCAACACGATGCTTACTCTACGCACTCACCATGCAAGTACCGGCAACGTTCAACGGATCTATGATTTCTCTGGATTTATGGACCGTCTAACCCCGTCCACCCCCGCGTCTTTCAAAGAAAACTGAACCGAACGAACGAACGGCCACAGTGTTGCTGCGAGGGAACGCGGCACGATATTTCATTTCAGGTACATTAAAAGCGTTTCGATAGCAGACATCGGGTTTCCGTGGAACACGGGCCCGATGGCTGTCGATTTCGTGGGGCAAATAGTTAGCAGAAAAGAAGGTTGCCACCGGGTCGCCAGGGACGACGGTGCCCCGCTGCGTAAAATTGTCTTTTGCCTTCCGCTGACCGCGACTCGCCTCGAACCCGAACCGTGTAATTATTCGAACGCTCGTAACTTATATCCATGTCACACGGCTAGCCAGATAGCCGTGGAGAAATCGAAGATAGCGGATCGCCGTTCTTTCCTTCCTTTGGGACAGAAATTATTTAGCACCTGACTCTCACACGCCGCGTCGACCACCCTCCATTTTCTTCTTTTGTTTCCTCCGCGTTGCGACCAAAATACTCCCATCGCTGCCCTTTGTACAGCCAAGCAGAATAGCGAAAAGAAAGCATAACGTTTCAAGATCATTAAAAAAAAAAAAAAAATGAAGACCAGTGCTTTGACAAGTTCGCTTTTTCATACACGCTTACGGTAACTACGAAGAGTATTCGCTCGTATCCTTAGTTTCGAATAAAACGCTTTTTTATCAGATTTTATATCAGTTCGTTTCAACATGACACGCAATTTAACACAGTCGGATGTTGATGAATTAGTAGCGTGTTAGTAGTTGTAAGAAATACAACGATGTGCAAACATCTTTTGTAGCCATCGTATATCAAATGTAAATTCATGTAATCGAAATAAAAATATCAGACGCTCGAACGTTGCTACGAAAATTGCACGAAAAAGCGAATTAAAATGCACGTTATCCGCGTTAATTCTCAACTGGTTAATGACTCGCAGACGGCGCGTCGTAAACTCGAGATTTTTACAGGACACGAAAAGTGTACGTCCGCGGGACCATGGTCGAGGCATAATTACAGAATCGTGAATGAATCGCGCGCGTTCTACGCCAGATTCGCAAGATCATTACGGTCTTGTAAGACACCTTCATCGAGGTTCGCAGGGATCGGGACAGCCTGTTGAAGCTTCAGCCGGACTTTTCACGCACCGTTCCTCCGACCAGGCATAAACACCTCTCGTTGGCGTTGACAGCCTCTCCTTACGGCGAAACCGTCCGTATCAATGTCGGTGAGGTTTCATACAGAGATCCGCGAATTTCCCACGTGTAATCTGCCGCGACGCGTAATTCCCACGACGAAACGAAATGGAAACCTCTCTGGCGTTACGACGAGCCACGAATCGATCGTGGTACTACTTGTTAGTCGAAATTAATTCGTTCGTGAAATTTATGGATTCCCCTGGAATTTAGTCGCGTCTCCAGCAGCGAACTGGATGGTACAAGGCAGTGTTTATGATTCGTTGAACCGTGGACACGTCTGTCGGTCGTTCCTTCCTTTATTCTTTCTCTTTTTAACGAGGTTTTTACGGAAGATGAGAAATGGGTATTACGTAATATTAACCAGAGAAGGAGATCGTGAGTGTAGCTTAGGTAGACTGGTAGACGATATAATCGAAGATTTTTAGTGGTTACGTCTTCGTAAAACATAGCCTGTGAAATAACTCGAGCTTCGTTTTTTATCGTAGCAAGGGGAAAGCAGAGAGTATTTGATATTCGATAATTATTCGTCGTTCTTCGATAGTCAGAAATATTTTAGACCATAAAGGATTTAGTAATTTAGCGAGAATTACTTTTAAAAACCACTTTCCACCTGGCATAAAAATCTTAAAGCATCGTTATTCTTAGACAACGATCTCGAACCTCTTCTCTCTGTCGGTACTCACAAACAGGACTGTCGTCGTAAAGGATGCAACGACGTGCTAAAACGCAACACATTCAAATCAGTTTAAATTTCAAGCTCGAACGAGCCGGAATTAATGCATTCCCAGGCCCATCAGGAATCGCCAACGGACACTCAGGACCATTACTCGGCCACGGGACACCTTGATGGAGCTTCACAAGCAGCTGAAAACTTCCACGTCCAGAGCTTTGAAGCAGCGGTACACCAGAAACACCTCTGGCTGGCGTCGGCCCGAAGAAAAGGTAATTACCGCTGAATTCCCGAGCTCTTCTAGGCTAGATGAGGCCATCAATGCACAGCAGGGAATCGCGACACCCTCGTCTGCCTTTCTGCCTCGTGAGGGTAGCGAGGAACCCATATTACTCATCCATATTTCGCTCTCGCTCTCCCTCCCGCCACGATGTCCCCTCCTTTATTCCTGCCTCGTTGGTTTAAGGCCAATGGACACCGATTGTGCGGCTATCCTGATGACGTTTCGATTTTCGAACCCATCCGACGTTCCTTCCTCGAGATTATTCATCTCGCGCGATTTTTCATTCGATAGGGGTTCGACCTGTCTTCGAATAACTTTTATTATACAACCCTAACTATCATACAGCAGCAGCGGATTTTTAAACCAACATTTGGGCAATACGTTACACGTTATACACGTTCTTCTATGCTTAGGTTTCGCATTGACGTGTAATCATTCGCGGTGAAATAATCGCTCGACTACACGACGAATCGCGAACGAAGGCAGCCTTGAAGAGTAGAAATCGCGTTCGACGTAGATCGGTTTGTTAAACAAGTCCATCGTGAATTAGCCTTTATATATCTGTAGCGATCCTTATGGGTGCCCACAGCGGAAAGGGAGACTGAGTGCCGTCCTAATTCTTCTGCCGTCACGCGCTTTTATGATACCGACATAAAATTTGGATTCCAACGCGAGACACGAGCAGGATCGCGGAGGATGATCGCCTCCTTAATTATATCGGCGGACCCCTTCCTCGATATCGCTCGTAATTCAGCGAAACATCGTTCAGGGATTTACGGAGATCTCCTGCTGGACGATCTGTCCTTCCTTCTTCTTGTCTCGGCTCGTTCGTTTTTCGTCAAAATTCAGTGGATTTAAAACGAGCCCGCCAGCAGATACTTATGGTAATTCGAATCGTATTAATCGCGGCTGTCCCTCTCCCACGCGATAACGCTCTACTATCGCGCTACTAACTTTGGAATTAGACGCCTCGTTGCGGTGATTTTTAATATCTTCCAGGATAGTTGCTCGACGATTTTTCATCGATCTATTTTGCCAATTTGAAAATCTTGAAAATGTATTATCCTGCGTACAAGATGTTTCATCTTTCACGGATACGATACGGTTTTCCTAAGTACGTTCGTCTTGACTTTCAGACATCTTCTTTCCTACTTACTCATCCTTCTGTTCACCCTTTATCAACCCCTGCCAATAAGGCAATCGGCATACAAAAGGGTGCCAGAATGGAAAGGGCAGAACGAGATAAGAAAAGGAAGAGGGAGGAGCGGTTTCGTATCCACGGAGGTTATCGGGCTTCAAAGAGACAATTAATGTGCCGGGGATACAATGGCGGATGAATGGCCCATTGTCAGGGCCGTACGAGCAACGAGTGTCTCTGCAGCGTCTTTTCTTTTCGGTCTCGCCGACGTGCACAAAGATGCTCCGTTTGGATTCAAGGGCGAGCAAGAAGGTGGAACAAGCAGCGTATCTATTGGCCAGAAACCATTCGACGAGTGACTTCGACTTATATAAGGTCGATGAATACAAGGTAGGTGAAATACCTGTATTATGGTTAATATACTTATATTACGGATATACGTGCGACTGCCGGTTTAAAAGAATCGTTGCTAAAAACGCGTGAAACAGTATCCAAAGACATCAAAAATTTTCTACCGATGTACGTGTTTTAACTTTGCCTCGAATAACACGCGCGTCTCGATCGACAAGTATCGTTACACCGTTGCAGCCTCTGCGGAGCTCGTTCGTTCCGCCGTCTCTAAAAGAGCATTCTGAAAGCAAGCACATCCGCGTCTGAAGGAAAGGGGCAATTATAAATACAAAGAACGGCCACGGCTTAATGCACCGAAAGTACTCAAAGGGTTAACATTCCATTCTTTCCCCCCTTTTTATTTCTTTTCTCCGTTGTACATATTTACAGGGACTTATCCCTCGGAATAATAAATGTTTGATCCCTCTCTACCGCCCAGCCAGCTCGAGATGCCCGCCCAAGCGGCCGTCACAATTAAACAGAGAAAGAAAAAGAACGGGCCGAGTGGAAAGGAAAAAGCGAGGGAGAGACAGGACGAGAACGACGACGACGACAACGACGACGACGACGACGACGACGACGACAACGATGAGACCACGACAACGACGAGTCGAGAAGAGAGCACGTGTCCTCGACAACGCGAGTAATTCGTTTCGTTCCATTTCGAATATGCCTGCACGGGCCTAAAGAGAAAATGATAGACAGGGAGAGAGGTATCGTCCGGTGCACCCTGAGACGTCGGACAAGAGAAGTGTCTCGAGAATGAATGGCCCCCCTAAATGAGCGGTCATACGCGGTCGTGACTCGAAAACGACGGACAAAGGATAACGCGTTACCGTTTCGTGCTTGGATTTTCTCGTAACCGTACGAGAAGTTATTAGGTTCGCTGATTTTCCTATAAAATTTACTCCATTCGTAACACCTCGAATACGTATATTTTTCTCAAATCCTTCAACGACCATCCGTTGATAACGTTTTCCTTTGTAACAACTCCACCCTAACGATAACGTTCATAGACGTTTCCAAAAGTGCGCGCGGAAGAATCCGTCTTAAATCTGCAAAATAGACGTGGAAGCACGTTTGTAAAAGAAAAAAAAACAATAAGAAGAAACCAGCCTACTTTGCAACGACTGCAGTTCTGCCAGGCAAGTTGTCAGGGCTGTAAACTCACCAGCCGGTCGTTCGAAAATTAAATTTCTCCTCTTCTTTCACGCGGCCCATTCCCAATTACGTGCACGACAAAAATATAAATTCCCGCGTATTTCACATCGATATCCGGAGCTCCTTTCTTGGGTCTCCTTGCCTCGAGACGCATCTAATAATTGGCTTCGTTGAAAACCGCACTCCGCGACGAATCCTTTGCCTCCTCCCTCCTCCTACGTGGTCTCTCTTATCCTTTCTCCTCGTTCAACGCGCGCACCAAGCAACGGAGACTATACTTTCCTTCCCTGGCCTTCGTTCATCTTCTTCTCTTTCTCTCTCGATCTGTGGCCGTCCTCGAGGATCCAGGCCGCTCCTTCCCGGTCCATTGAGCCGGCCACGTGGGAACTCAAGGGGATATTTTTACGTTTCGCCATTCATGTGGTCCACTATAACAGATTGTTTCTCGGAAAGGGTGACTCGGGGGCGGGGGGCTCCCCTTTCGTAACACAGCCCTGTATCTATCCAGCAAGCAGCTAATGACGCGGTGAGAGCGTGGAGAATGATCGTAAAAGGCCGAGAATTGGTTCGTTTTGTCTCCACGCTGTCTCAGTTCCTTCTCCTTTTCCTTCCTTCCCTTCTCCCTCTCCCCTCTTCGTCCCCTATTTTCTTTTTTCTTCTTATATTTTATATATATATATATATGTATACATGTCTCTTCCTTCTCCTACTTCTCTTTCTCTTCTTGTTTTATGTACCGTTCTTTCAACGGTGTTGGCCCGTGCGCGCGCGCGCGCCATCTGCGCCAGTGACGATCTATTCGCAGTCATCAAAGAGACCAAGCCGACCAACGATTCCGATCGCCTGGCCATCCTTTTGAACGGCGTGTGTTTAGCCTCTCATTGTCATGATGATGGGGAATTAGCTGGAATTTTATGGACGCATCAGGCGCGTGTCCACGAGGCGGAATAGGGAATAACACACAGCTGTGGTTAATGTATTCCGTTAATTTGATAGAGAGCCGACATCGAGGGCATTGGTTTCCGCGTCGGACCAGAGAGACAGAGAAAGAGAGAGAGAGAGAAAGAGAGGTTGCTCACGTTCTTTGTCGAGCGATCGCTTTACGCTTCGAAACGAAGCAGCGTTTGATTAGAGAATGTCGTCTATTTGCCTTGGAATAATGCCGGCGCGAGCTGCGTGGGTCTCGTCGAGTTTCAGATTCGCTCGAACGTTTAGAAATAAAAGAAGCTTTGTGAGATAGTAGGTTGATAAATGGAAAATGATGGAATAAAAGTTATTCGAGTGTGAATGGAGCGTAGCTCCGTTTCAAAGATAATGCTACGAATGGAAATTGTAAAGGTTCTATGAGTTATGGGGTTATTTGAAAAATATACAACTACAGACTTATTCGAAATGTTACGCTATAGTTGACGTTTTACGGATAAATGGTCAAACTGTAATTTAGAGTCGCGACGCGTATTCAGACATGTATTCAACGCTCGAATCTAATGGAAAAAACGTCAATGCCAACTTTTCAAGTCCGATTGAACCAACGAAAAGCATCAAAGTTTCCAATGTAAAGTGGAGCGGGAAGCGCGTGAAACCGCGACGGGCGAGGAAGGCGGCGCTGAGGACGGTGTTCACGGTGGCGATCGCGGAGTCACGAAAATAATGATTGATCGAGCAATTAAATTCCGTTGTCGTACGGCAGGCGGGGGCAGGATCTCGCGGCCGGTGAAGGTTCAGCCGGTGTGCCCGAGGTCGGCGGGGGCCGATGCAGCCGTGTAGCACGCCGCAGGGTGCCGTTCGGCCACAATTGCTGGTAATGAGCCAGCCTAAGGCCTTCTGACGGGCCTCGTACGCCCCCTTGCCTATGAATTCGCATTCTCACGTCCATCTCCAGGGGCCACGATGACAACAGAAATCGACCAACACGCGGTCGAGCCACGGCTCTTCCCGAGATGTGGTTCCAAGGAATTCCGCTTGATTTCGAAGAACTTACAGCGACGCGACGCGACGGCACCGCGTGATTGACCTTTACGAACCAACCACTTCGCCGCGTCGCTGCCGCCATTCCAAACCGTTCTTCGCGTTCTTTCGAACTCCTTTTGCTGCCTTCTAACGTAACGAGGCTGAAGAATATCCTCGGATTGTACCACGGTTGCAGTCTCGAATAGGTATCGATTACTAAGAAGGAAACGTCCCCAAAACCAGCAAATTCCAACAAAATTCCTGACACTGGAAATACGTAGAGAATTCAGTTATATACAGGGTTTTCTTTTTACCGTCTAAATTCGCTCTAAGGAGATGAAAATCGGATTACTTCTCGAGTTTTAATTTTTATAATTCACTGTAACAACGACTTTCTTGCCAGATGATACTTCTAATTTAAAAAAGTAACTTTTGTCTGAAAACTGTTTTTCCATCTCTTACAGTTGTCGGGTTGGATTGCAAACGCAATTTTATCGATTTCCCCAAAGTTATGCCCATAATTTTTTTATCGTAGATACGTAGACAATCTTCCCTCGTACAAATAAATTTAGTACGTTTTATAAGCGCGAATCGTTAGCATTTGGGGAAAGATCGTAGCGTTTGAGCAACTGCAGTGAATTGATCTTTGGCGCAATGAAACATGTAGATTCCTCTTTGAAAGTTTAATCGTAACCTTCCTAGGGTTTCCCATGTTACAGTAAGATCAAATAAATATCCTTCGATGCCGTTTAGATATCCGACGTCTGAAACATTTTCCCGTATTTTTCCATAGTTTTCCAGACACTTTACATCGATGCGATAGCGTGGCAAAGGCAACTGTGCGAAAACAACTCACGAAAGTAGCAAACAGCGAAACTTTGAAAGTGCGATCCCTACCACCTCGAGGAGCAACAAGAAATCAAGGCGCACCAGTGGTCGCGACCATTTCACCAAGCCGCAGACACATACAACCGCGACTTTGGTCTACGTGGCGACGCCGTGGCCTTCCCCATTCCGAGCCCGTTGGCGCGAGGGCAGCGTGGGTGTATCGACGGAGACAAGATGAACGTTAGAACACGAACGCGACGTCCTCTCGTTCGGCAACGTTCGACCGGTAATGCATGGGTTTTGTGTCGCGGCGGGCGGCACACTTTGTAACGACCGCGGCCTTTTGACTCGATTAATCTTCGACGTATGTATGTACACGCGCTACATATATTCAGGGAAATATCGCCGCGTACGGTATCCGGCGTGCGTGTGTGTGCGTGTACGCGCGCGTGCACGCCGCGGCGCGGTGCTGGGACCGGCGATACATTCGGAAATAGTGTCGTGCTGCGCGGATGGGAGCCGTCCGAGTCGGCCTGCCGCTAAGCGCCGTGAAAATATTGCCCCCTGCTCGACCTGTATCCGCACCCCTTTACCACGTTCTACCGGCGAGGAACGAGGTGACGCGGCCGCCAGGTTCTCTTTCTTCCGCAAGAATCGACTTCGTGAAACGCGACGCCGTTTCACTGGTGGTCGAACGAGAGTTCGAACGTTGCTCGGGAAAACTTGCGGTTTTCGCTTCAAGACTTTGCGAATCTGTCAATCGTTCACGTTTTTCGTTACCTCTACCTCGTCCACCTTCTATTCTCGTATACAGAGGGGAACGCGAGGGGCAGAATTTGTGTTTGGTAAGTTAGGATAGCGCATCCTTCTTAGCTCAACCAAGGAAATTGCACGGATCCATTGTTGTACATAGCGCGACAACTAAAATCCATAAAAATGCTACGAAGTTGTTTATCTGAAAAAAGGCTGTAGAAAATTACAAGATCGTTGAAAGGTCTGGACAATTCCTCGTTACATTGCGTCACTACCGTTACAAATTGAATGGTCGAAGAACGAGCACGCCGTAACCAATCGATAATAACATAGCCATCTAATTAGCCAAACAATGGTACCAAACGAAGACTCGATAATTCGAAATCTAAACCATCGACGCGTTTCATCGATCGGCCTCCGATTGTGCTTTCACTGTTGCACGCTAGTTTCTACCCCACGCTCTACCAATTAACGGACAAGAGGAGCCGCGCAACAAAGGCGATTTCACGAAGATTGC
The DNA here is from genome assembly GCF_041682495.2 of Bombus fervidus. Classification (NCBI taxonomy): domain Eukaryota; kingdom Metazoa; phylum Arthropoda; class Insecta; order Hymenoptera; family Apidae; genus Bombus; species Bombus fervidus. The sequence goes on from NC_091526.1 coordinate 13,444,488, forward strand.
ATGCCATTAGCCGCGTCGAAGGCGGCTTTCAACGGAACCTTCACCTACTTGCAACGAGAACAAATGTATCCATCGCTCTGGTGGATCCCTCCCATATTAGATCAATTATTCACTGTAATCGTTCGATACTACCGGCCGAAAGAAAACAAGAAAAAGGAAGGAAGGAAGGAAGGAAGGAGGAAAGAAGAAGCGTCAGGATCGTTGCAGCTCCCGGGGTGAAATCGCCGATTGGTACGCAGACGTGACGGTTGCGTGAAAAATGGCGCGCGAACGGAGCCTAAGGGTGGCAAATGAGGCGCGCGCGAATCCAACGTTCGTTAATGCTCGCCTCTTACCATAATCTAATATCCGTTGATATATGGGGTGAGCCGATGGGGCGCCGTGGGCCGCGCAAAGGTCGTAACACCGGGGGTCGGCCGTGGATATTTACAATTTTAATCATCGTCTCTGCGTGGGACTCGCTCGACCACTCGCGATTTCTCCTTCTTCGAATCCACCTTCTATCGGACAGTTTTCATTTCGCATGACGGATCACGTGTCGGAGTGGTCATCGAGAACCACGTGGGCCCTCCGTGTTCGATCGTGTCGAAGGCAGAAGTCGATTCGTACGCTCGATGGTTTCGGGACTGAAGCATTCCCAACGGTACTTTCCAACGATATCGACGAATATCGGTTTTGAGGATGAAGAATCGCTAATTCTAAATTCTATCGACTCGAGAAAGATCTATTTTCTACGACTCGCTTTCACGAGTCAGAAACTTCTCTACTCCATTAAATCTCGAATCGAAAGGGAGCTATTACGAAGCAACGTTCGAAGATCGATCGGTTCTGAAAAATTGCTACGACATCGGATCGCGTAATTCTTGGAGTCCCAAATAATAGGAGAAAGAAATTGAGAACGTAACGTCACACGGATCATGGATGGAAAAGAACGTTTCATCTCTTTCATCCTTTCACTTGTTTTCCTTAAATATCTGTAGCTGATGCCCGCCTACCTTTTATCCGGTACCTTCTAGCACCCTTCTGTGTGTCATTCTTTGTACCGGATCCCTTTCACCCCAAGGGACGCAAGCTACCCCGGTAACGCCCTCTTCGTTATTCATTGACAAAGAACCACAGATAGCGACTCTCGAGGCGGTAGCTTTGACCACCTGTTGCCCCTTTTGTGACGTTTCTTGCACCCTATGCTTCTCGACAAGGGTTGATTTTGCCAGCGTTGCTTCGTACTGTATCATTTCGTAGATAAAATGGCAGCGTTCGTAACAGAAAAGACACTAGATTACGTTACGATACACTCGGTACCATTTTACCATTGCATTCGTTTAGCGCAAAACTTTAAACACGAACGAATACTCGATATACAGGAGTTTTATATACGTTGCTCGATTTTCTCACAAAAAATTACACGTTTAATCGATCGTCCGTCTAGAAAGATTCAACGTTCGCTGGATCTATAGCTCGCGCGTGTAGCACCGGTGGTCGAATAGAGTAGCGACAACACGTGGGTATACGTAATTAAACGGGGAGAGGCCCGATAACTTGACGTGGCGCCGGTTTAACGCGTTAATTATCTCGTTCTTGCGAGTACAGTCCGGTTAATGAGGCTTTCGCTTGTAACTTGCCTCCTACGTGCCCAGCACGCGCGCTCATCCCGGCGAAATTGCTTTTATCGTTCGTTTATCCGGTTTTACGGTGCACAACACCGCTCTCCGCAATTATTTACGGTCCTATAAATTCGAGATGGACGCTTCGCAGTTTTCCCAGGTCTGCCGTAAAAGATTCTGTCGCGAAAACGTTCGTTTCATTTCGTCCATTAGAGAAAAGGAATAGGATGGAGTCGACTAATGCTTTCGATCGCAAGTCTTTTGAATCTTCTGAAACTTCCGTTCTCCTGCGAAGGTATTCTTTTTTATTTTATATCGAGATCATTCCGAATGATTTAAAGAGATACGCGACGTTCAACGATGCGAAGTTACTTTGTTTTATCAGGGAACTGGTATCTTTATTCCGCGAGAAGATCGTCAGACGTTGGCTGCATCTTCGTCTTCCACCTTGTCTACGGTTCTGGCCTCCAAGTATCAACGTGTTCGATGAACCGAGACCCAAGTTCGCACATAATTCAATCTACGTCTCAATCGCAGCTCACCCTTGAAAGCTGCAGGACAAACAGCATTGTAAAATATATCTGTAAAATACGCGTGAGAGCTGCCTGCTGCACGGTATAGTAGCAATTTACCAAGAAAAGCAATCATCGTGACGTCTTGTTGCGTAAAACCAGACAAAGTGGACGATAAATCATATTTTCTTCCTTTGCTTTCGTTTCCTTTTTCACTCCCTTTTCGCATTTGTCGCGCGCTTCATATAGAATTGCTTTTATTTTACGAAGAATTATTTAACAAGAATTATATATTTCCAGTTTAACTATAAAAAATCGTAGAATTAAAAATAATTTACGCAACAAGTGGCGAAGAAAAGTAACTATCTTCCAATCTATTCTAAAAGATATCAGAGACATTTTTCTTAATATTTACTCGAAAGATCTTAATTACTTATTCGTCAATGATAATTTATATTCACGGCCGTTCTATCAACGAGCAAAATATTGTCACACGAGTCACTTGACTCAAGACGATCGTTGTTTCACCGCTTTAATTGATCCGATAATATTACGACGTGCCGTTATCGGAAATGCCATCAATTACAAGCTGCTCGCGGCAGTTTGCATCGCGAAACTCTCGATTTACGTGCACGGGTTTGATACAAGACAGGGAAAAAGTAGGCGAAGCAATCGACAAGTAACTCGACCTGCAAGCCGATTACCAGCTTGTTCTACAGACGATCGTTCGGTTCGCTCGAGCACATCTACAACAACGTCCTTCCAGATCGCTAACAAGAAACGCTTCTCGTTTGATCGATCGTCGATTTTCATCGAACGACTGCTTTACGAAACGGTCTACGTACCTTGAATGAGACGCGCTGACAAACGCTAATATCGACTATCTCGGTATAATTATTTTGCTAATTTTTCCTAATTTTATGGTCGTTCAGACAGCCGTATCTTTGAATTTCCAACTACGAGAGAAGCTGGAAAAAGGTTTGAAGAAGCGTACCTTCGAACTAAGAAAGAGTTCGCCATAGAAAGAGTGAAAAACGCAAAGTTTCCCAGGGGCGGGACGCCTCGCCAGGTCTCGGCGCGGGATCCGCGCGCGTTGCCTCATTAATCCCGGCTGGGAATTGGTCTCGCAGAGAGAAGTAAGCCGGACAATTATTCAAGCGGATTTTTCGAGCGGTCCGCGGCGGGTTTGGTTGGCCTTCGGCCGGCCCTGGGCCGAAGCAACCGCGGCTCGCGCGTACACTCTGCGATGCAGCACCATAAAGTCTTGTTGTTTTTCGTGGCAGGCCGAGCCGACGGGGGAGGCTACGCGGCGCCTGGGGGCCCTCCCACGAGGAGGAGTGACCTCGGTTGCAGGCTTTCGCTCTTGGGAATATCTGCGAGCGTCTTCTTTGGCGGCGCGGGTGCGCTCGCCACGATCAGGACCCCCACACAGCCCTCTTAGCTCGCCACTCGCTCTACCTTGCTTGCTTCGCTGCTTTTTACGCTTCGTAGGAAAATAACACCGTTGCTTTTGCACGCTTTTGCGCGTTGTCGAATTTTATGCAACCTACGAAACGAAGCATGGAAGCAAAAAAGCGTAGATGGACGAAAGATAAATTTGACGCGATGCGATAAATTACGCGAGAACCGATACGCGGTAGCTGCAGATCTTTTCCCTCTGTGCTCTTCGTTCGACTATGAAAATGACACGCAAGTGCTTACGATAGGGGTGAGAAATAGAAGTTAGCGACGATTACCAGGCAGAAAGGATTCGCGTAATTTGCCGGCAGTGATGCCCGGTAAACTGGAAATTATACCGGTGTAATTAAAATGGACATTGCGCTAGAATGAGCAAACACACGTTTCTATCATATTTCCCACTGTCGGAAGTGGTAATGATACTCGCACGGTAAAGTGTTTCGGTAAACGCATTGAAATTATAAGCTGACTAAATGATCTACGTTCCACTTTACATTCCACCATAGGGTAGGTTAATGATAAATAATCCGGGATTTTTATACGGTAGTGTGCATATTATACGCTGCTCCGAACAGTTAGATCATTTGCTCAAATGACCACGTGTTTCGTGGAGAACGCGATACAAATTATGGAAACGATTTAGTTCGCCCTGAAGTATATTATTAAGTAGTAAATTCTAAATGCCACGGATTCTTGCTCTCGTAAACTTTCTAACCGTCTGTAGAACGAACGTGGTTGTTTCTTCGACTGAGCCTAGCTCGCTTCCACTCGACGCAACGAAATTGCTCCACTTTCTGCATTGTTAATCGCAAAGTTCGTAAATTTTACCATCAACCTATCATTAGTAAAGATTCAATTACATGCGTAATACTGTTTTACTATCAATCGAATAGATACAACGTTGCTTGAGATTTAAATGCAACGTTCTATGTCGAAGACTTGTCAAGTTATATTCGAAAGATAAAGTTAACTCGTTCTCAGACATATAACCGATTCGATGTAAATCTATTTTAGCATTCGCTTTTTACTTTTCGTTCTAAACTTCCGCGATTAACTATTTCCATTGACTCGTACTACTTGTAAACACGAGCGAATACTCGCAAAACGTTTTATCTCGCAATTCTCTTAAACGAAAACGTAAAATACAGATAAAATTCTGTTTAAACAAAGTTCTCCAAACCTTGAAGAATTAATCAAACACGAATATTCGTTTCGCTAAAATTACCAAAACTTAGATCGCAAATTACAAAACGTTGATCGTGGTGCGTCTATAAAATTTCTACGAGAAATTACGAATCGATCGCTCTGATCGCTTTAATAGTTTCAACGTCGAGTCTTCGAGTCTCGCTCGTTACTTGGAACCGATAAAAGTGGAAGCGCCCAGAGGATAGTCGGCGTGGAAAGTTGCGCGAACAGGTTCGTTTGTTCCGATTCACCGTCATTAAGTAAGTTCTTTCGCGGCAACCGGAGCATCAATTCCCGCGGCAATTTGAAGTAGGCCGGCGAATCCATTAGGCGAAGTTCTCGGAGGTGAAAGGGGCGTTAAACGGTGCGACGTCGTCGAGGGATCGTATCTTCGCGTTAACGACACGGCTTCTTCTTCCATCGAAACGGAAGGTGCTTGCACGACAAGCTCCTTCGATTCACGTTCCGTTGACATTTCCGCGAACATTTCGGCGACGAAGCCGAAATAATTTCTAAAATTCGCAACCGGTCATCCCAGTCTGATCGATCTAAATGCGAGACTAGCAACTTTATACCCTCCGAGGTCTTATCGCTCGTACGAATCGACGCTCGGCAAATGAGCGAGTTAACGTCCCTAACAACATAAAATTCTCTGCTTATCCGATACGCCATCGAACGAAAAGTTCGATCCACGTCCCTGAAGGTCCATACGGAGGAGGACGGTCTCCGACGTAGAACATTCAATTCGCCGAAATTCCCGCGGGCTCGTCCCGTTGGGACGCGGGCTCGTTCCGCGAGGAACGTGTACGTCTATATCGCGTCGAGGCAGCGTGTCTAACCGTGCACGAGTCTGCATGTGCGAGGGAGTCGAGTCGTCGGTCAGTCGAGCCGGTAATGGGAGGTCAGAGGTCAGCGCGCCGCCAACGCTAGCGAGGAGGAAGGAAGGACGAAGGAGAGACCTGTGTGGAACGGCAGAGAAGAGAGATCGAGAGGGTGTAGGAGGCCCGAGAACCTCTGGCTCGTTGGCCACGCCGCTAAGGGGAAGGGGATGGCGTGGCATTCTACCGAGGGCCACGTATATACATACACTATACTATACCATGCATATACGTACATAGGTATACCTATAAGTACGCGTCTACCGGGTTCTGTAAGTGTATGCATACACTTGAAGCCGTATATAATGTTGTATAAGCATCGAGAGCTGGCCTTCCATCCGCGGTCCACAGAGTAGAGGGGATGAGAGAAGCGAAACCGAGGGCTGTGGTGCGATATGCCTCTCGAAACCGTGGGAACGCACGTGGCCCCACGCGCCTAACTAACCCCCTTTGCCTGCGCCACGACTCGCGGCCAGCCTTCTTCTTTTTCCCTTATCTTCCACTTTGCCCTCGTCCTCTTTTCGCTCTCTCGCTCGCCTCCGTTCCAGACTTTTCTTCCCTGCTTCCATCCGATCTTCCTCGTCCCCTTCCCATTCTACGTAGCACACTCCAGATTCCAGAAATTATTAGGCTTTTGGATCGAATTGCCGCCGGTTTCGTGCAACTTAATTCGCTTTTAATTTGTTTTCTGGCTCGCAGTTTAATCCGATGGATACTTCGTACGAACGGTACGCCCAAACGATGAGAATCGAAAATTTCACCCGTTACATCTGGAAATTAACTTTTCTATCCCAAAATCTCTTCAAATTTTCAAAATTTCATCTTTCCTCGCGCGTTTTATGCTCATTTTAAACTATCGTCCGCGTTCTTCTTCAACTTCCACGCGCGAATCTCTCGCTGAATTCCTCGGTTATTTTAACTTTACTTATAATTTATCACTGTACTTTTCTCTCTTAAATACGTTAACGCTCTCCTTAGACATTATTCTCTTTCCACCCTCACAAATTACCCATCCTTCTTTATTTTTCGCTTACGCTCAACACACTTTGTTCTCGTTGCATCTTTCGTCCTCTCTACCCAGTTACTTTCACCGAGTTTTCAAGCTCTTTCTAAATTTCCTTCGGTAGATAATGTCCGTCACGATATTTCGTGATCTTCGGTCCATTTGCAATCCTCGTTTCTTAAACTTCTTCGTGCTAGATTTCATCCTCGGCATTCTTATTTTCTTCTATTTACTTTGTTGCTCCAGTTAGTTCATCGCCGTAATCCGTCTCTTCTCCCACAGTACGCGCCAGTATCTCTCGCCCCTTCTTCGTCTTCCCTTGCTGCCCAGAAATTTCGTAAATGCGCAATTTAAATAGTAAACCAACGATAAGAAATGTATTTCACTGTTACGATCGTGGCCCCAACGATTAAACTAAGAATTATTCCGAAACTCGTCATATTTTCTCGTCCCCTCCCGCAGAGAATTCGTATCCTTTTTCAATAAAAAGAATCGTCTTTCTTTCGACGTTTACATTATTTACCACGTTTCGACTGCTCGATTCCTCGACGATCTAAGCCTAAGCGATCTCTGTCGCGATATTTCGCGATTCTCAGACCCATTAACGATCCCGTTTCCCTAGATCGGCTGTAGGTTAGTTCCTCGCAATATCCTCGCGACTCTTCTTGCCTCCTCTTTTTCGAATACCACCCATCACCGTCTCCACCTCCCGACGTGGTCTTTGCCGCTTTGTCTCGCTCGCGCTCATCTCGCCGCTTCCTCGTCTGCTTCCCCTACCCGATGTGTACAGCGACGCCGTGGTCCATCCTCCAGCGACCGCTTCCACCTCTCCGTGGCGGCCACCGCCTCCTCCACCTCCATCGGCTTCCCCTTTTCTTTCTTCCAGGCACCGAATCGCGGTCTCGCGGTTTTCAGCCCTTTCATTACCGGAATTTCTCCGTCTGTCCGACCTCGCGCCCCTTCCAACCAGTCCACCAGCCTCGTTTCCATCGTTTACGAAATTCACGCGATTCTAAGATTCGCACAGCCCAACGTTACAAAGAAGTAAATGCAGCGCGCGCTTAGTTAGTTCAGATTAGAATACGGTATGAAATATTTTATAAATTTCTGTCTCTATCGGTACAAAAACTTGAACGAGGTGATACCGATAGCAACGTGAATTATATGCATATAATGCTCGAAAGCACTTACGAGTCTCAATTGGGGGAGACGCGTCGTGAAAATTGCTAAATTGAATAATTTGAGGAAAATTAAGGACATTTCGCGTTTCACCTGGACAATCTTTCAACGCATCAAGGGAAAAGAAATTGTAATGGCTTAGTTCCAAGAATTTTTCAATTCTAGAACCGACTTAAATTCTCATAGGGGGATGATAAAGCTAGTTCGTCGTCGAGAACTTGCGAGAGCTACCTTAACTAAAAATATTTCAAAGATACCAGGTATAATGGAAAAGTAACGTCCCGCGAAGTAATGTAAATCAACGTCCATTTCAATTAAAAGCTTGGCCGGTAAATCTTCCGTCTTGTTGGATTCTAAGCCAGCGCGTTATATCGGCCGCAAGAACGAAAAGTACCGAGCCGACAGGATTGAAATTACGCGTCGGCGGATGCGGTGGTTCAAAACGGTCCCTTTCTGGCTCGCGCCGCCGGAGAGTACTTTGAAAATTGATTATCGCTCGACCTGTAATGATCCATTACGCGGATTCGAGGCGAGTTCGAGCGGATGCTCAACTGCAAACTGACAATCACTGTCTTAGCCCACGGTGAATTATGAGCCGATAATCCACGGTTGCCGCGCGGAATTTACGCGCGTTTATCCTACACCGGAGTTTTTTCATCCTATGCATCCGCCGCGCGATCCAGGTGAGAAAAGCTGCGTCGCAAAAGTGAAAATCATCCTACGAAGAAAAGTACGTTACGAAGATATATAATACATATTTTTATTTTTATATAAACTAAATACGAGAAAAGTAACGATGTCTTTTTCTCTATTCACTGTTTTAATAATTATTCGTGACGATAAAATTAGTATTTCATTTATATAGTACGAATATTTCTTTAAACTTGTTGACACCTTTACGAATGGTATACGATGGTCAAGCTCAAAGAATATAAAACTTGATCACTCAATTCATATAAACAACAATAACAATAACGACGAACAATGAATCTAACGATATATTTCACGACTCATAGTTACAGTAAGTAACTGTACGATCGATGAGGCATTAAAATCTTTGCACGAAACCGACAAACCTTACGATCGTTTGAAAATATATACCTACGAAGTACTTCGCTTGCATACTTTGAAAGCAAAGCCTAAAATTCCATTGCAATTTTATCTCACAAAATCGTTAGAGAATTTATGTTCGCAAATTGGAAGGAAATCTTCCTCTTAGTAAGCGGACCTTCAGATGGCAGCATCAGGCGGATAAAACCTTTCTCGAACATCGAAGAACCCGTATTCGAGGACACGAATGCATCGAAGAAGAGCGAATCTGCATTCGAATGTGACACAGGCGACGCGAACCAACTACTCGTTACGGTGCGCCCCGTCGGTAACTCAAGAGCTCAACGATATCGACTGTAGCTTATTAGGAAAACAAACTGGTCCTTTCCCAGGGGGAAAACTAAACATTTAACAAGTTCCCTTCGAAAAATTCCCTAACCTTCCGAATAATTTTAGCTGTCGAATTTCTCGGGAACTAGCGTCCAACTTTAGTCTGGTAACCTTAGGCTCAAAATTTGAAATTTCACGCGCGAAATGCCTGCGTCGAAGGGTACTCTTGATAAGATTTTTAAGAGCGAAATTATCGTGAGAAGTGAGATAAATATTCATCGCGTGGTCTAATATGTCACGTTCGAAGCGTTACGTTTAGAAAATAGAACATTGGCTGTGGGATAACCCGATATAGGATGCAAGATGCGAGATATAAGACTTAGAAAATGAGATAAGATACATGATTCGAGATGAGTGATCCAAACAACGACATTGTATTTCTTTCGTGGAAGAAATGTCAACGTGCGGAAAGAACGAATACGAGACTTCCCTCTTTCGTCTCGTATGTCTTATTTCGATCTCCTATGTGGCTAACAAAGAGAGAAGAACAAAGAGAGCAGGGAAGGAACGAAATGAGGTGAGCTGGCGCCTGGCTAGGTCGCGAATTAGCGGCGTTTAAAAGGGAGGACCCGAAGCTTCCTTCTCCTCCTTCCGCTGTTTTTTTCTTTTTCGCGTATTCATTCTCTTCCGCGCCCCAACCCATCGGCCGGCGTCTCGAGTTTAAACTATACTACTAACTAATAGCAGGCCTAGAGTGTGTTTCTACAACGTGGGCACACTGTACGCCGCTACCCAGCCAGTTTACCTAATCGTCGGCCAGCAAAAAAGAGAGGTTGCGCACCGCCCTAACCACAGGCCATGAGCCCGCGGGCACCAGTTCCTCTCGCCTTCCTGAATGCGCGCGTTCCGTCTTCCCGAAACGTCGGGGCCACCTTCCTTTTCCTGAAATTTATTATTACGCGTTTAATCGTTCGTACGAATAAAGGCCGCGCAGTCACACGGTGCTCGTCAACGGACGCATCGTCTTAAGGGACCGTCGAGTGGCCGATCGTTGCCAGATCGATCGCGTTTACGTTTATCTGTAATTCTTCGCTGTTTCGTTTTCGAAATTTTTCATAGAAAACGAAAGGTAACGGGGAAGCGGCAAAGTCGGACAGAGTCGATCCCTGATGGCGATTCTTCAAAGGTGGAAGCATCGACCAGTCGAACCGAAATCGCGTTTACGGACACCGCGTAGAGGTGACCAGTGACTCCTGGAATTCTGCGGGATCGCCTGTGGGACTTTGGAGGTCGCGAGGGCCCTATGACCCTTAGATAAGGCTCACGCCCTAATAAGAGGGTACGCGAAAGGAAACGGTGAGGGAACCGTGGCCAGCTTCTCTTCTTCTTCGTCTCCCTGTTGGCCGCAAATCGTAGCTCGGGGCTTCGCCCGGACCCAGCGAGATCTAATCCACCCGAGAGATCTGTGGTTAACGTTTTAAGGCACCGAGGGTGGACCCCAGGGGCCCTCACGACATTCCACCGTGCTAACTCCCACAATTGCGAGCTCGCTATAAAACCGCTACCCCGAAATCCTCGTCCAGTGCCGCCCCCTTTCCTAACATTTCGTTGCTAGAACGACCATTCACCCTCGAGTCGCAAGTCCATCTATTGGACGAAGGTATAACGACCTCGACAAGGTATCGTAGATAATTTCGCTAAAATATAATATTTCGTTTAATAAGTTATTCGTTAAACAAGGAACGAAACTTTCGTGGCAATCGTATGTATCTTCTTAGTTTTATCGAATATTCCTTTCGATTGGTAGCATCGATTAGCAGAGAACAAGTGTCGCTTAATTTGCCTATTTAACGCAAAGCCGTAAAAGATAAGCGTACGACTTACGAGACAGCTTATTGACAGACTAATATTGTTACACAGTTGGTAGATCATTGCGTAGAAGAACCAAGGTCGATACTCCCGGTTCGTCCCTTTTCTCCGCTTAAAAAGAAACTAAACGTTTCTTCGCTGTTTAGGATGATTTCGGCGTTGCGGTTAGGAAGTCGCTGGAAACTCTTGTTTCATGGCGTGCGCAATTCCGAAGAAAGGAACTCCCGGTGGAGACAGCGAGGGCGGACAATGTTGCCGTTAATGAAAGAGAAAACTGACACTGGCATCGAAATTTCGGGCCATTCGGAAGTAGCAGCGTTTTTATCGTGGAATTCGACGATTGTGGGAACCACCGAAGCTGTTCCAATTTCGGTAATCGGTTTAATCGCTTTAAATGCCGCGATTTCTTTTTACGCGCTTGAAACGAGTACGTCGTATCTTGATAACATTGGAGGAAAAATCGGATCCACGTTTTTCAATGAACTTTGCAACGCTGTTTACGTTAGTTGATAATATTTCATACATATTGTATTTCGTACATAGCGTAGTTATAAAGGTAATTGATCGTACATATGTCGAGTAGAAATTAAGTTGCGCAAGATCGTTAGAGATACGCGACATTCACGGTATTGTTAAAAAGTGACTTCAAAAAACTTTTCGCAGATAAATAACAGCGACGATGAATTTATCAGATACCGGTGGACGGGTCGTCTCGGCGATTGCCGCTAATATCGTTATGCATACAAAGTCGTGTCTAAATCGACTGATCGCAGGAAGCGATAAACACCGTTGCAGATCGGTAGGCGTTCCTCAAGTTGAATCGCAATCTGTCGCGTGATACACGTGTATGATAAAGTTACAACTTCGCCCAGAGCGTATCGCTGGTACTTATCAATTATTTGGAACTAGCAGAGGCTCGAACTCCGCTTCTCAAATTTGATAATTTGCTCCTCCGAACCGATCCAAAAATCTTCCGAGTCTTCGTGGAAATTTTTTACGTTTAGAAGAGTTTCGTCGTTGTTGGAATAATTTACATATCGTTACTCGTAAAATATTGCCATTTAGGGGATGGGAACTACGCGAATAACGATTTATAACTTTTCTATAAATCGTATCACGATGTTAGAAAATTTCGCCTGACGTTCGGCCCAATCAGACAAATTGCCTCGTTCTATCGCTCTCGTCAAAAGCTAAATACCCAGGAACCGAGCGTTTTGGAGGCGTTTCCAAATCAGGGGACTGTCCTCGATTAGAAAAAACGATTAGTCTTCTCCGTGAGACAAGTCACGGTGGACTTGCCGCGATACCAGGAACCGTAATGCTGTGATTATTGTAATTAAATCGCCCCCGAAGGGATCGGTAAAGGGTACGAAAAGAACCTCTTCCATCCATCTCGCATCCTTTCTCTTCCATCAAATACGTAGTATTTCTGTCCTCCTTCCTTCCAGTCTCTTCTCTCTTTGCTTCGGCTACCTGCATCCTGATGTATCTCTTCTGTACCCTTTCTTTCATTCGAACCTTATCGAGGATTTCGACAAGGTTGCAATTATCCTTCACACTCTGTTCGATGATCGTGGATAGATAAATCGTTATGATTGCGAAATTACGGGGAAAAAACGACGATATTTGTCGATGGCGGTGCAGTTTTCGTTAGATCTCTACCATGAGAAGGAGAAAACCGAGATTAAGTTTCTTATAACACAAGCATATTTTCTTTCTATTTTTATCTTTATTCCCCAACGACGCGGTCCCTCGATTTATATAACCCGTAAATGCGCCCTCCCGATTATATCTGTTGTATGTCCCTTGAAGGAGGAAATTGATACCGAAAAAATTAATTAATCCGGTCGGAAAAGAGAGGACCGATCGCACACAATGACTCAAAGTTATCGCGATGATCGAGAAACATGTATGTAGGTCAGTTGGGACTGTTTACTCGATCTTTCATTAGGTATACTTTACTGTCTCGGAGGGGTGCGAGAATTAATTAAAGTTAAACAAGGCTAACTGCCAAGCAAGCAGGTTAACTGCCGACAGTTGTCGGGAAAACGTGATATTTCGACAAGCGGAGAATGTGCGAAGGTCGACAAAGTACACAGCGAGTGGCGAAAAGACAGGGCATGTGTCGTTCCTCCTTCTTTTGCTAAATTCTCGGCCAGAAAATTGAAAAAGCGTATGATGGCACATTGCCATTTTATTATAACTATGGAAAAAATTTGAACATGTTGACGTTTTCGAAAAATCGTTACATTAATCTCTCGATGTAAATTATACGACGATAAACGAATTATCTTATTCTTCGTGACAGAGTACTATTCTATATCTACATCTATATTCTACCATAGTATATAGTATATAGTGACTTAACTTTATTACTTTCAATTATCTTTCAAGTATACGCGGTACGATCAAATTTTCTCTGCAGAAATTGCTCGGTATCGATAATGTACGGGTTCCGAATAAAATAATATTTTGTAGAACGCGTACTTGAGAAAACGATAAAGCGATACGATTCCTTCTTTATATACAAATACGCTATTACATACAACTTTAGTGAATTAAAGTTTTGTAATCGATAACGCTCGATTAAAGGAACGACTTTTAATGACTTTTGTACAAATTAAAATCCATATCTACTCATTAAATATATTGCAGTATACAAAATATGTTAGATATACCGCTTAAAATAATCTGCTTAAAAAGATATAAGAGAAAAAACAGAACGCAACGGTAGAACGGGTAATCAAAATATCAGGTTGCCATTTTGTTTCAATTGATCTCTATTTTCAATCGATAACAATAATATTTAAATATACATTGGAATAGACTAGGGCGACAGTATCCTTCTATTTATTTTTTGGTATAACTACGCGCTAGCACGCTCATCCATTCGCGCAATATCCCTACGTTTCGATTACCGAAATCGGAACACTGACAGTATCGTTACGCAATGAAGAGAAGGGAAGATACATTAAAAAAAAAAAAAAATAGGCAACGAAAATAATAATCGACTCTCTCTCTCTCTCTCTCTCTCTTTCTCTACACCTTTTCGCGTTGGAGTAACTTCAAGCACCACCATTCACAGATATAATCTTGTACTTTATCGCGAATCGTTAATTAAAAGAGTACTTCAACGTCCATTAAACACTTCCGCTATTCTCGCAATTTCCCTAAAATCTCAAACACCTATGAAAATCTCCGTTATATCTTGCACCGAGTGTAACTCGTTCGCTTGCACCGTATAAATTTGTGGGCAGATTTGAAGAACCAAAAATCTCTGGTGCAACCCTCGCGCGAGTTTATTTACAACGGTCTTAAATTAATGGTAACGCGTTGGAATCACCGGCGAGAGGGAGCTTTCCAGCCATTAGGTAAAAGGCCCGAAGGAATACGTATCGCGACAACCGTGTCGCGATCGTGTCAGGTATATAAACTATACGTGTATGTAGAAGACGTGGGTGGTCCAGAGGGCGAGAAGCGGGACAGACGTCTTTTTCTTTCCTAGATTAAACGAGAGAAAGGCGAAGAAGCGGACACGGAGGAGAAGAGGAGGGGAACGATCTGTGGGGCTATTTACAGGGCAATGGTGAGAAGAAAGGTGGCGCGCAGGCAACTACCGGGATGTGTCCCTTTCGGTTTATCTGATCGAGAATTCCTAATTTTCGGAGAGAAAAATACGGACGGTGAGGCGGAGGGTATACACACAGGTCAGGAAACTCGATTTACGTCTGGATAGAGGAAGAACACCTTGCGGCTTCCTGGGACAGATTCTTGTCTGCCCTCGCAGTGACCAATTACTTTGACGCCTCCAGAGATATACCACCGACGCCTGCTTATTCACGATCTGGAAACGTAAGTACGTTTCACCGATCGTTCTAACGGTTAGGATTTCCCTTTCTCCGAGCTGGCTTATCGCGTGTGATTTATTTCTTCGACCTCGTTTAATCATAATTTCGTCGTTCCGATGCTTCTAAAAAGCATTGGATACATTCGGTATGTAAACGCATAGAAACGTGCACTTAATTCGTCGAGTGTTCGATCGATCTTTGGTTAAGTGTAATCGTGAAAGGTAGAAACAAAGATAGAATCTACCAGAGATGTTACTACTTATTCGCAATGCAATTACATACTGTTAAAGTTACCAAGGGAAAGTTACAGTCGAACCGTTATATGTTTCCCAAACACTTTTCATCGGAAACAATAAATAAGTAAAAGAAATATAAACTATAATTAATAATCGATACTACCTATGTCTAATCACGATACATATGCCTTCGAGCAATTAGCTACTATTTTACAGTTAAATATAGATACACTCCTATTTACAAGTAACTGGAGAAAGGAAGACAAGGACAAGCTTCGCTCGTTCTTTCCTCTTCGCAATACATACGAAACGTAATCGAATAATTTAAGCGCAGAAACTATATTTACAACGCGAAGTACAACTACATTTGTAACGAACGTGTTTCGACCGGGAATCGTGGCGAAAATATGTAATTTAGCTTTCTTGCGATTAATTATTTTCGATGTCGCCATACTTGTGACGATTGAAACTATATTTCGGTAATAATAGGAAATTTTATGCCAAAGTCCGAACGAAACACGTTGTACATTCCGTTAAAGAAAAATATCGGAGGTAAAAAAAAAGAAAAAAACGTAAGAGGAATAGAAAGAGCAGACAGTTTAACGCCTCATAATATCTTCTATACTAAAGCCTAGTTTAGGAGCGGTGGTGTTGGTCCTTTGAATCGGGATCAGGTTAGTCATCCTTTCCGTTATTTGTCTAACGCTCGCGGAATCGTTGATCCTCGATTCCGATGCGACCGGAGTTTCGACTCTCAAATCTTGCGGCACGTCCGTGTGCGTGAGAAGATGCGTTTTCAGGTTGCTTCTTTGGTTGAAGCTTCTCGCGCAAACCGGACATTTGTGTGGCGATTCCTCCATGTGCAAAATCTTGTGAACAGCCAGAGTCCTGCTCTGACAAAATCCTTTTCCGCACTCGCTACACTTGAAGGGTTTCTCCTTGCTATGGATGTATCTGTAAAAGAAAGACAACTCATTTTGTCTATTATCCTGTCGCTTTCTCGCATTTTCTTTCTCTCTTACGATAAAACGACGCGGCTATTGACAGGGCCGAGTCTTAGTCAAACATCGCTGTGACCAAACCCTAATTACGATTGTTATTGAGATTCGCTGATCGATTACGATCGAGTTCGTTTGAAGCGTTCCGCTTCGAGATAAGCTTGTCGGGAACTGATAAGTGATACAGCTATACTTGGCAGATGTTCTTACGTCAAGGTCCGTAGAAAAACGATACTTCAAGTTTCGGCTATCCCGATTGAAGAATCGACATGAAAAGACGAGGAACGCTTGGCAGAGGCTAATTGTTCGTGATCAAGAAAAGTTCTACGATACCGTCATCGGTATTTGTATATGTTTCTACCATATTGCGGGATGCCGCGTTAACGTCGCTATACGCATCGATCCAGAAACGAATTTGCTGGAGCGAGGTAGCGAAACGCTACTGTACGTAGCATCGCTCGAAACGTTAAACGAAACGTTTGCAGGTTTCTCATCGCTAGGAATAGAAATTCGTATGAGGTATTAATTACTCAGCGACAACTAAATTTGATTGAAAATTTACATATATTTCATACTTCTTACAATTTTATGTAACAAATCTCATTGTATATCCGAGTCGTACACACAAAATCCACCTCGTATTTTCAAACTGAACGGGACAAAACTGAACTCGCTCGCACAACTTAGTCCCAATACTTGTGAAAAATCGCGTTTGCGTCAAACTCACCGATGATCTCTTAGATGATCTTGCCTGCGAAAGGCTTTCCCACAGATGTCACAAGAGTACGGTCTCTCGTCCGTGTGAGTTCTCTCGTGAATCAGCAAATTGTAGCTCTTGGTGAACTGTCTGTTGCAGAATTTGCAGATAAACTGCTTCTTCGGTCTTTGACCGGGCAACCTTCTCGCAAGAAACGAAGCGGGAGGCGGTACCGGAAGCGCTGCATGTACGCCCTGATGACCTTGTTGGTGATAAGAATGGGGAGATGTAGTCTGCGGGCAACAACCCCTGACAGCCAGTAGCGCGGCACCTCTCAGCCAATTATCGAGAAACGCTGCCTGATAGCTCTGTCCTGTAGTATGTTGTTGTCCGAATCGTGCGCTCAGTTGCTGAGACCTGATCCACCTGGGCGACGTGATTTGCAACTGTTGCTGCTGGTGCATCGATCTGTCCAACGTGGGCGGTGTATGCGGCGGTGTCAGTGGTTCCATTTTGGTCTCCATCGTTCAACCAAACTCACAAAAACAATTCGTCACACACAGAAAACAACGATCTTTTCTCTCCAACTGTCTGTTAAATCCTGTTAGATCCTCCGTACGATATCAATGTCTTTTACATCGACTTCGATACTCGAAGCTCCTGTAATATATGCAACGAACGTGCGACCTACGGTGCGTGTTTCTTCACGATGTTCCGTACTATTACTTTGCTACAAAAAAAGGAAGACAACGTTGACTCGAGAGTCGGCGCGATACTAAATGCCAACAGACAGTCGTCGAGGTTCCAGTTCAGGATCGGTGGTTACCTGGCGCCAAGGAGACACGGTGGCTCCTCCTACCGTACTCTGAACGTTGGATACGCCGGTTGGCGGCTCGACTTCCACAGGGGCGGAGCTTCCGGGTCAGGGTGAACCCCTCCGGGCGTCGCGACGCCAGTCCAGTCGTACTCCTAACGTCCCGTGTCACTCACACACCGAAGACAACTACACGGCATCACGCCGCCACCGGGCGTCCGGTTTGCGCTGCCGCTTTTACACTCCCCGTAGGGGGATGCGCGCACCCGCGGCACCCGCTATAATCACAGCGACTTTAATTGATCGTTAACGTGGTTAAACCTACGAAACGAACGCGGATATACGCGTAGAGATCCTTCTTTTTACTCTTTTGTCCCTCGTGGATGGCCGATTGCAACGGTTATTTCATTTAAATGAAACATTCGCAAAATGGCTATTCAAGTAGCGTCGTCGATTCGCTAAGAATTCTTAAGCCGATCTGTTTGAAATATAACACTCTTGCCATCCTTTTCTCGATAATCGAAACAAGATAATCGAAAACCTGCAAGCCGCGTTTCGAAATCTTAACTGTTAATCGTCGCGTGTGTCGTTTATTCCCCTTTCAATCGCAACTCGTGCCATTCTTCCATTTCTTCCGATTCTTGGCAATATCGGTCTTACGTTCGCGTCATTAATTGCGTCATTAATTCTACATATTTTGCGTATCAATGTTAGCCGAATACTAGAAAAGAGTAGGTATTTCTGCCAACTGTCGACAACCGATAAAATTTCTCACGCGTTCAAAAGTTTCAAACAATAACGAACAAGGATCTGTGATTCGTTCGAGAATACTCGACAAATTCTGGTTAGATTAACGGAGGAATGTGTCACGCGTAGTTGTGACATCTGGATAATATCGGCTGTAAAAGAGCTGAGATAAGAAGAAGGAGATTACCGATTTCGCTAAAAATTTAAATATACAACCTTAAAAATGAACACGCCTGACGTGTTTTAAATTTCGCTTTATTCGCTAATGTATTTATGGTTCAAAAGCGCCTAACTGGATGTTTATTTTACAGAAAATCACGTTTCAATGTGTGTCCAAATACCGTTAAAAATTTTTAAACGCGTTGGTCAATATTTTGCGAACGCTAACGCGCGCAGTTCATTCGTTACAACAATTCATCGGAACGGAATACAACGCGCAGAGTCAAAATTCTGCGAAAACTCGTACGAGAGATGCGCTTTGCGACGAAAAAATCTGTGCACGTGATTGAAAACGAAATCCCATTGTCAAGCATTTGTAATTTTCCACGTATTCGTATGCAGCTACTTGTTTTACGGTTTACACCCTTTTACACGGGTTTTGCATATTTTTTTTTTAACCGATTTATTCTAAAATTCCCGAAACAAGATTGCAGATCTGCGATAATACCTTTATAAAAATGGAATATATTTCGTACAAAATCAAAAGAGGCAATTTTTTTTTTTTTTTGACCAACAGAATAATTCTACAGCGTATATATGCAACGTGAACCATCTTTCGCAAACGCATAGTCTCTCCCTTTCTTTTTCCTCTTTCCTCGATCATTCGTCGGTATCTTCAATCAATTCCTCGGAGAAATTTACATATATAATTAATGCCGATAATATTTTTGTATATTAGCTTTCCGAATTATATCGCTTTGCATACGTTACTTTTACGAATTATTCCGAACCGCGTGTTCGCACGATCGTCGCCGCGAAATCCTAAATATCTTTGCAAATTTACCAATATAATATTGGCCGAGGAAGAAACGAAAGTGGACATTCAGCGACGCCTGAAGTTCTCGTAGGCGGTACGTTATTATCGATAAGAATACGTGGTAAATCGGGCTTATCGATTTATGACGGTACAGACAGCGTGACACCGACGTACAAATACGTTGACGACGCATTCACGGGGTTAGAACGAATCTCTCGACACTCATCGACGGTGCTCGCGCATCTACCAATCCTTTCAGATCCATCCCCTTTGTACCTACCGACTCGATCTTGCGACAGAACCGTCGATACGACTCAAAAGTTGGCGAATTTCTCGTAATCCGGCTGTCCTTATCGGTCAAAGTTAATTTTTTATTTAACTCGAAGGAGAAAGCTCGTCGTTCGTTCTACGAATCGTGACTCCGACGATCTTATCGACGAAATGTTTTACGCTCTTCGATCCGTACGTAACTTCTGTAACATCGAAGTTCGCGTTTCTTTGTATTTACTTTTTTCTTTTTGTAATTAGATCGCAATTTCGGTCTCTCTTTGTTTCTCTGCCACTTGGATACATCGTTTAACGTTTCAATCCGTCGACTCGGCTCGAAAAGGCTGCACGTATCGCGAAGCAACCACCTGCAGCCTAGCGTGCAAAACGTTTTTCCACGGATGCAGGACGCAAGATGTAGAATCTAGGCGGTGCATCGCCCAAAGGGAACAGCGGTGAAGAGGAGAGGGCGAGGGGGAAAGGTGGACAAAGAACACTTGGAAACTTACCTCTCGTATAATTCCGCAAAATGTTTAGCATACAAAGACAAATATAATGGTCCCCGAGATGAGGTTGCGACGAGATCACGGGCCTCGGGCGGGGATGGTTAATTCAGTTTCAAGCTCCATCAGCCAGACACATCCCACTCCCTGCCTCTGCATCCCCGTTGCCGACCTCTCGTCATCCCCTGAACGTCTTTGTACGTCGCCGTCGTTACTCTTTCTCTCTTCTCCCCATGCGCCTTCTCGTTCCTCGTTGTTAAGTCTACTGATATGTAAATATAAACCTCTTCATTTGACGTTTCACTCGCGTTTGTTTAATAATTACGACAGACGCTCGCTATTACGTTACGACTGTGATAAAATTTAAATCGTAGTCGTACGATAATCTCAAATACTGTTACAAATTTCGCTCTAACACGCTTGCGAATATTTGTATCTATCCTATCGTTAAATAATCTCTGTTAAATCGATTCACGCTCTCTCCCTGTCGTTGCTTTCAGACTTTAAAAGTTAGTTTTATTATAACGAAAGTTTCGTTTTCCATCTCGGTCGAGCGCAGTCTTCGTTCCTGCCTCTGCCTTCTTCAGAAGGAAGATAACGTTAAGCAATGGTTCCGATAGTGATAAACAGTTCCGAGCAATCGCAATGTTTGCTCGTATAATCGGAGGTAGACACGCGATGTTGCAAATTTTTATTTATAGTACGATGCATAAGAAAATCAAATAAGCTTAATTGTCAGCTTATATTCTTCTACTACGTAACGAGTATCAAGCCGCACGTTCGTCAGAATCGAACAGACTGCGTGACTCCACAGGCACGCGGCTCTTCTCCTTTATCTGCTTCTTCTTCGCAGCTTCTTTCGAGGCTGAACAACACTCGAGCCACTCCAATATCAACGCCAAGGGATGACAGACTGTTTGTAACATAACTTTCGAAACTAATCACCATCCAGCCACTAGAGGAAAAAGTTTATCTGGAAACGATATGTATAAGCAACAGGATGGCCTTCTGTCGTGCCACGATTTTTTCAACGAACAGAGCGTGGTAATTTTGCTCGTATTTAATAGAAAATCGTCGTCTATATGTACACCGAAGCTTGGAAAATTCTCGACGATCGATTCATATGCGATCAACGATTCTTTAAAAGTGCACGACATCGAACGAAGATTCAACGATCGTAATTTCCATGCAAAACCGTAGCATACTGAAATATCGATATATTTATCGCGTTTATACCTCCGGATCGATGCCGTGTTGCGGTTAAAACGCGAAAAGAAACGATACAATAGGAAAAGAAAAGAAGCTTGAAAGCTGTAGGAAAGCTTTCGAACGATCGTAGTTAATAATTATCTCGAACGTTATATAATAATACTTATACAATTACTATCTGTCACTACGTGCGGTAATTCATAAGATTGCGTAATAATTAAAAGTATCTTATCTACTGAAAGTTTCGAGTGGTCTCGAGTAACAGGAACAAGGAGCATTTTTGAGTTCCTTATTTTTCAAATTCCCAACAACACAGATGTCCCCCACCGTAGGAATCAAGTTACGAGTGAAACACGAAGAAAAGGGTCTCGTGCGTTCTCTTTGAATACAGCCTGCTTGTCCGCAGATTTCTTTCTGCTGGCCACGATCCTTGCTCCGCTCTTACTAATTAAACGAGGATTGCCTCGTAATTTATTTGGACCACACGTGTGCTTTACGATGCCAAGGACCTGTCAAGCTTCGCGCGACCTTAGTTCTTGACGAAATCTCTTTCGAATTTTCTTCGCTGACATTCCAAAAACTTTCTCACCAGTCCATCTCTGTATTATTCCAGCTTCGAACCAGCTGTGTTTCAAACTCGCTCGAAAATCTCCGCCAGGATAAAACTCAAGCCCTTATTAAACTCTCTTAGTCGCCTTTGACTTTACGCTTGATCTCTGGTAAATCCCTGTTGGAACTAGTAAGTGCTCGTCGTCGACAGATTGGCACCGTTTCGCACAAACGGGGAATTCCCTGCCGAAGAGATATTTGCCTGTAAAATATTGGATATTGTTTTAGCAGCTAAGTTTCCATGAAAATCAACGTGGCACACGTAAAATCAAATTTGTCTAGGTCGCTCCGGAAATCCTTCCAAGTCATTTTCCTCTCTTCTCTTTCCAGGTCGTAGGTTTTCTTCTTCGTTTCCTCCTCTCTTTCCCTCTTCGTAGCCCTCTTTCGTTTCTTCTCTCTTCCTTTTCGTAGCCTCCTTTGCCCCTTCCATTTTTTTTCTTTTTCTTGTTTTATGTTATCTCGTTTCGTCGGATTCTTAGATACTTTAAATTCTACCGTTGATCTCGAGGTAATTGGCAGCAACCGAATTCGCAGCACGAATCGATGAGAATTCGTCGCTACCCAATCGGATCAGGACACCGAACGTTGTATAATTTTATTGCTAGGTGTGGAAGTGAAAAATTAAAAATAGACACCTTTTTTTTCTTTTTTGCCATTTTTAAAGAAACGAGGCTTCTGGGTTTCCGGTAGTTATTCAGGTAACTTTGTCTCAGGTTTCAGGGGTCCTCTTTATCCGTATTTAACAAGAAATATAATTAAGGGTGCATAATTTTCGTTGGAATGGCATGGGAGTACGCTACGCTGGGCAATAAATCAAAAGTCTTGAAATACGGAATGTAAAAATAATATTATAATCGTTTTATTCGAGTAATTTCATTAACATGCTTAGCCTTCCGTTCCTACTTTGTACGATAGTTGTACAAATAATACGCTTAAGTCCGTAAATCATTGTTTGTGGATTATGGGTTAACTTCCGTTTTCCCTAAAAATTGTCTCACAAGACCTTTTACCACCTTCAAATCCTTCTTTGTTTTCGCTTACGGTTCCCTTTGGAAATATTCTGTTTTCGAAGTTGGAAGAATTCCTTTCTTTAATCGATGGATCGAGAAACCGAAAGGTATCCCTTAAGTGGATTTAATTTTCGTAAGCGAAAATTGAAATCCAGTAGCAGAGTAAGTACTGCTGATAAGCGGATGAAATAAAATTTAAGATACGTACAACAATTTGTGTGCCGCGTGACGTTATCGAAAGTTAACTTACTCTAGCTACATTTCTAGAAAAATAATTATCGTAATTCTGATCTATATATCTACATATGTATATGTACCTTATATGCCGTTAAAATTGAATTAACACATACTTATTGGCCACTTAATTTTACAAATTGCAGATAAAAAAGGGAATAAAGCTTCCTCGTAGAAAAACAGTAAATTCTTTTATAATAAATGTCCTTTGTTTATCCAGGAATTACAGACACGTGTATGGAAATTAAGCAACTTGGAATTAGGAAACGTATTAGTCGATTTAAGTGTTTGACTGATTCATAAAGTTGATACGAACAGAACGGCTCAACTCTCTGTAGTTATGATTATCCTATATTATTTGCTTAACATTATTATCATATATTATCAGCATAACATTGCGCAAATTAATTTCGAACACTTATATTTGACGACGACCGTTTAATTGGCTATCGTTAAAGCGTCGATAGATTTATAATCCTTCGTTTGCATCGTTACTTTTAAAATAAAACCAACGAGCAGCCGATCGTTTCACCAAAAGCCACCACTTCGCTGTTCGAAAAATGCCAAACACGGAAAGAGGCTACGTGTCGAACTCGTTGGCAGATACGCACGACACGGGGTAATAATTTTTCCGGAATTTCACACGACACCCAAGTAGCTGTCAGAGTGTATTCTCCTCTCGCCAAGCGTCTTCTCTCCTTCGTTTCTCTTTCAAAACGTTTACTGGCGATATCGTCTGCTTAGTCTCAATGGCAGAACAGACGCCCACTGCTTCTGCTCCTCTCGGCCAGGGTGTCATATCGATATGCCTCGTTCGGATAATGTCTGTGTGGTCACATCGTTGGATGTTACGAATGTAACAGCCACAGCCGTGACAACGTGCAAGTGTCGCTCCGCAGAGATTTTGTATCTACTCGGAGGGCAGCTTTTATATTTCGTGGGGCTGCGTGCTCGAGGATTCTCCTCCGATGAGACTTCGATGTTCGCCAGAGGAACGATCCGTCCTTCTTCTTTCCCTTCTCCCTTGTATTGATTTTAAGATGTAGCGATCGAAAATACAGAGTCTTGGCAACGAAATCGCTTTTGTTTATTTGGTAGACTTTTTACAATCAATTCTCATTGAGAATTACAAGTAAATTATTTCGGCGTGGTACTGTAACTCGGATTATAAGAGTCTATAGTATGTTTGATTCTAGGTGAATCTAATGCTTAAATCTAAAGGGTATTGTCTTTTTAGTCCGCGGATCTGATCCGTCGTGGCAAGTAATTGGGTAACTAATGGGTTTTCGTGGTTGTTAACTCTTATATTATATCTGTCACTGAATTTGGATATTTCTTCTTTGACTGTGGATATCTTAAGGTCGCGATGTATAAGTTTCGTTGCTAACATACCAAGGTGCATCTATTAAGGTGCAGCGAAATCGTGTGTACGATTTTTGAAGCACTTTCGATAAGGTAACGAGACAACCTGTATAATTCATGGGATAAAGCAAAGAAAACATCGAAGAAAAGAGAAAGACAGAGACTAAACGGAACAAAGAAAGGAATAAAGAACGAATAAATAGCCAGACAATGCGATTCGTATTGCTCGGTAGTAATTCTGGGGCGATAATTGGATTATCGGTATAATAAATAGATAATCTATATTTAGATATATAAATAAAGAAAGCTTGTTATAGGAAGATATTTGTAACATGGTAGACTGAAGCACCTGAAATCAAAATAGTATCGCACGATATCTATGAACGTTCAAGACAGTGCTTCCAACCTTCGCTAAATTTTTACAAGATCGTAAAAATCGATGTTTTAACAAGATAATCGTTGCTTATCGAACACTAACGTTTCTTTAAAGCAACATATACTTCGTGGAAATTTCTATTCTTTTATAAAAAATCGTCCTTATTTCCTTTGAACTAGAAGCGATTCTCTCGAGTTACAGTATTTATCTTTTTTTTTACGACAGTCGCCGATATAAACTTTACTTTTCGAAACCCTCTACTATTTCCAGATAAACCTTATGTCATGCTACTCTCTCCCTATTTATCAAGATTTGCAACTTCGAGATAAAAGCCGATCCTCGCGATTCTTATCGCCACTGTATCAACCACCAAACCTAATCCTACTGTTAAGGTAATAATCGCCTACTGTTTAGGTAACGAAGAAGAGAATAAACCAACGTAAAAGAGAACGATATACCTAATTCGATCTAAACTCTGATCCTTTATACGGCTTAGGACCTTGGCAATTACGAGTGAATGACCTATATTTTACTTTCTCCCGCGTGATCAATCAATCGCTATGCAAAGTTATGGCGGACGTAAACTATAGCGCTGCTAAAGTAATTTGTTTCCTCTGTCGTGAAAAAAGTCACAGAGCGCAGCAAACAAAAAGAAAAGGATCAAAGTATTAAGGAATTCTTCGAGATTTTCACTACGAATCGTCCCTCCTTTCTTATCCTTTTTGAAAGTAACCGAAGCTTTCGCTTGTCATTTACGAAGACGTCTATGTATACCTACGAGCGGGCAATAAATTAAGGCCCCTTGAGCGCTTCGCACCAAGATTAATTAAGGGAGTTTGTTTTTCTTGGGAAGAATAGCGCGCCTGTAACACTGTGAACGAGTTGGGTCGTTCGTGCGTCGAGTGGCGAAAGTTTATTTCCACAGAATTACCGCTTCTCCTCGCGCATCTTCAAAGTCGTCCAATCTTTCTTATTCTTTTTCCTTTCTTTTCTCCCTGCCGATTCTTCCTCTTCCCGATAAACGATTATAAACGGCAGCCTCTATTCGATTCAGTCACCACGCCCTCCTCGGGCTCCTCGTCATTATATTCGATATCGGTATCGATATCGGGTGACTCTCTTTATCGCGGCTTATCGCGTCCATGCTCTTTCGCCGATCGTGCATCCGTGCTACCGTGTTGATATCAGTTTTACTCGAACGATTTTTCTCTTCTTAGAAAATGCCAACTACCGACCGCGACATCGCTGCCCTCGCTTATCATCGTCAAACATCGTGACACGATCTTCGAGTTCCTGCCACAAGCTTTTAGTCGATTTACATTACGAAAAGGAGTTGGAAAGATTCGCGAGAAGACGATCCACGTAAACTCTTCGGTATCCTCTCCGATTCGTCGCGCTATGCGACCTGCCACGCGTTCGCATCGTGCGCGATTTCGGGAAGATCGCGAGACGGAAGAATCGTCGCGAAAGCTGGGAAAAGGGAAGGCGAGGTCTAAGGTAAGCGAGGCATTGGCGGCGTGGCACGACGTACGACACCTAGTCGGTGTGTTTCACGATTTTATGCCGGACGTAGTTGAAACGAAGGCACATCAAAGGTGCCGCTATCGGCGCAAAGCCGTTTTATGCTCGCGTGTCATTTCTTTATGTGTGCGCCGTGTACACCGCTGTGTATACGTACCGCTTCCTCACGCACGTGCACGGATACACGCGCGTACCGGTCGACCCGCCTCTGCTTCGAACTGTCCGTGATATATTGTGCCGGCAGATATTGGATCGTATAAATTCCAGCGCGTTTCCAGCGGGGGTGCAACCGGAGAGAGAAGTTCGAGGCCAAGCAATACGTTCGCATATGGGCCGGTTCTTCGCAACCTAACATCCAAACCCTTCTTTCCATTCGAGAAATCCCCGTTTCTCTTCGCGCATGTTAATACAAATATGAGATAGCGATACGATAGCGTGCTATGGCAGCGAGTACGGCCGAAAACGGCGCGATTCTGAAAATACGTCCGCAAATATCGGATAAAATCCTTTTATACGAGAAACTTGGTTTGTTCGAGGGAACAACGCTCGCTTGCTTAAGGAGCAACGAGTCTCGTTAATAAAACTGGAGATAAACGAAAAATAGTAAGATCGGATGAAAATTACGTGCTTTCGAAAGATGATGAATCAAAAGTATGGAACAAGTGGCGTCGATGCGATTGCCTGTGATGGAAAATCTCTAGAAAAACCGAACGCGTTGTCGCCTAAATCCAGAGCTGTTCGAATGAAATTTTTAATAAAGTGCACCACTTTTATTCCTTATTCGCGGTGACTGTGTCGAAATATCGACAAGAAAATTACAGCGAAAAACGCGTCCAAGTTATTTTATTATCAGAAAGGCAATAAAATAAGCAATTATACGGCCAATCGTTATCAAACGTGTAAAGATCATTTTCACAAGAATTGCCATGATCAGATATTTCGTCTAATCGTTGCTTTCTTTGATAATTCGCCTGAAACTTTAGTTAACCGTAACGGCCTCTAAAACATGACGGAGAAGAATCGCGTTAACGAAGATATTCCTTCGTCGGTTTCTTAACTTTCAGCCGACGTACGATTTCGTAATTTTCTAATTATTATTCGTCTTAATTCGGGCAATTTTATCGCAAGTTTCTCGCAACGAGACGAATAAGATTTTCTTAACCGACCTTTCGCCCGTTTTTAAACGCGAAGGACATATTGCCGTGATGGCGACGATAAATCTAGGTTCTACTACGAGGCAATGACATATACAAGGAGTTCGATAAAAGCAAGAACGACAGGCGTGCCTGTTTGCACGTTTTTCCTGTAGTACAAAGTTACAAAGCAACGAAGACCAATCGACTATCTCGCCGATCGAATTAGCTCGTGGTTGGTTCAACAAAAAAGAAAGATAAAAGAGGCCTAGAATGTGATAAGGAAACAACATAAAATGATTTATCTTTGTTGCAACGTTCAAAGAGGCTGAAAGTATAAATTAAAATATTTTCTTTCAGCGAGAAATAATTTCTTGCGGAAGGGAATTTTTGGCAAACCAATCGTTACTTGACTTATTGATCGTCCTATCGGATCGATAATCGAATATCGTTAAACCATCCAAGTGTCGTGCGAATACGTTTTGTGTAATAAATTTCCATTTTGACAAAACATTACGAAAGGCTTTTAAACGATAAGATCTACCAACTGTTAGACATTTGAAGCTACAATTTGTTCAGTTACCGATCGCGCCAACGATTTCCTAATTTTCGTTTATCTTTTGATACAAACTGACTTATTATTGTTTACCGCATCGTATATTTGCAATGTTCATCGACCGTTTCATCGTACGTATATCAAATTTGGATAGGAGAAATAGACAGGACGATCTTCACGCGTAAATGCAAAGATCTCGGCTAACGTTCAATTTGTACCGTATCCCGAGCATCTATGCTTTCGTTGCAGACGAATTTCTTCGTGGCAGCAAGATACGACAAGACTAAAATAAATATTACAAGGCAATCCACCTTGAGAAAGGACCGGAAGCACCTTCTTCGTTCAATCGTCGTTATCATCGCCTCCTCCTCGCTCCTTCTTCCAGACAGTTCGACGACGCATTAAGATGACTAATTTTTTATTAGTTTATTGCAGAAATTTATATCTCGGTAGAAATATCTACGTGTTCATTCGCGCACACACACGTTCGACCTGCACAAATAGAAAACCGGTCACCTCGAGTATCGAGGGAATCTTATCGCTGTGCAAAGCGAAGAGGACCACGATGTAGCGGAGTCGTCGTTCGGCACTTTGATGTGGGTGTACACGCCGCGATATTGCGGTAACACGGATTCCTGGAACTGTTTCAACGAAAAAGAGGCCCGACGATCCTTTATTTCCTTAGATAACCGGTAATCGGCTCTGTCGACACCGATGACGTCATAGCTCCCGTTTTGTCCACGATTTCCACTCGATACCGTTTACTTGTTTAGTCCATCGGCTTCCTGAAAATTCACCAAAATACTCGTTGTCCTTTTCCATCCGTTCCTCATAAAATAAATAAGGAGTCTTTTCACATTTCGAAGCTTTCTTCCAGGTACAGCTATTTTGAAGGGTCCTCGTTACTTTCGTTCGATTTATTACACTCTGCTACTCAAAGATTTATAAATTCCGTAAATTCTGTTTGCTTATCCTTCTGAATGGAATTTTGCGAACGTACCTCCATTCGTTTCCCGAGCTTTTTAGAAAGCTGAAATTTGGAACACACGCGCATTTCCATCGGCGATACGACGTAATTTCAAAGAATTGACCATTTTTTTTTTTTTTTTTTTTTTTTTTTTTTATTGGGAATAATCGTCTGATTAGTCGAGGTGAGATCTGAGAAGATCTGTTCATCGCACAATGGAGTTCGCTGTATTTATTTTTGGATGACAGTTAAAGACTAAAAAGCAACGAATAACGTATATAAAGTAAAAGAATTAGAAAAGAATGATTTTTATTCGAAGATGTACCAAGTACAGAAATATATTTTTCTTTAATAAGAACCATTTCGAAAAATTTCTCTAATTTATATATTTGATTACCAATGTTTCTACTTGTGTCGTTTTACTATAGCTTTATTTTACACTTTTATTTTGTCACTAGCTTAATCTCGTTACCGGTAGTAATATTTTGAAGTATTTATAATGTTATAATTCGATGATATTGTGGACGAGTTCGTTTGAAACGGCACACAGTAGTTTTTTTTATCAGCATTTCTCCAGAAAAAGTAGCCCGGCAATCGCTTGGATGTGTTAAAAGCTTTATGCCCGCCATTAACTGAAATGTTGCTTCTGAATAATGTCTGCGTTCAGTTATTCAACGATTTCGACGAGAATTTAATGACTGAATCAAGGCTCTCATCGGTAGAGAATCTGTTGAATCTCATGGTGCGCTGCTTGTGAATACGAGAAAGATAATTTCAATATTACCGTCGTACACATAACGGTGAATTCGAGTAGGGTTTAGATTTATACACGTAGAAATAAACGAAATCATTGTGTAAATATAACGCTAAATTCTTAAAACTAATGAGAAAGTTTTACAGAATACTATATTTACGTTGTAGTACCGTTCCAGTATTTAATTTATTTTCATTTCCTAACAGCTCTCGTACAAAAAAGACTAAAAAGAAAACACTCCACTGACCTCACTAAAGAAAAAATATAGTGAAACCCGAAGATGGTATCCCGCTGGGGGTAGCCATCTACGTGTTATTTAGTGATTAGGCTAGAATAATTTACCAAATGTAAATGTTAGACAAATTGTAAAGGACGAATTAAATAATAACAATGAAAAAAGATCGTAACAAGTCAATGTAAATGACAAAGATAACTCAACAAAAGGTTACTTAAACTTTCAACAAAGAGTTAACTAAATCCTTCGGTAATAAGGGTGCTCGAACAATGGACATACCGATACAGCCGATTTCAAAAGACCCTTTTTGTTTTTAATAGAACGTATTTCGAATTCGACAATAGAACGAATAGCTACCGCAGTAAAATAAAAGATTAAAAACACATGTGTGGTCGCTGCATGTTGCGTTGTATCTGGATCGTGTCACTCGACGGTGCGGTAAAATACGACGAAGAAGAGACCGTCGATGCACGGTGGTCGCATCGTGGTATTTTTTAAATTATTAAACAGCAATGCGTTCCAAATTGTTTCAAGATCGAGACTCCATCGTTGCCTGCATCTCCTTTAAATCTCAACAACAGGTTCTCGTCCTGTAAAACACGACACGCCGCGTCGTTAAAGGACATCAGTAAAATTCGGCCAAAACGGTTCGATCGAAACGACTAAAACGAAGAAACAACGCAAACGGCAGTTGTTACCTTGCCAGGTTGCAAGACCTTGAGGCATTGCTGCGTCGGTCAAAGAAGCCACCCGCTGGCAACCGTTTTAATGAATATAAGTAATTTCACAAACAGGAATTATACCATCGTAAACGGTCTGCAACGACCTCGTAAATATGAAAGTTTCTGGGTCTGTGCTACTCTTTGCCCTTTTCCATCGTATTAGCCACTCTTTCTTTGGGTCGTTTCTGTTTACTGCAACGATCCCTGGCCGAGGAAGTCGGGAAGAAGCTAGGCAAGATGTCAAAAGACCGACGAGAAAGAAGAGAAGCGGTAGAGAGGAAAAGACGAGGGTACCAGAAGAATAAAGAAACGGGAATAGGTATCTGCGGCCCTATTATAAGGCCCATAAAACATCTTCCTAGGCGCGTGGCTCCAAGGACGAGTGGCAGACGGTCCTGCTTTTATTTCCCTCTCCTTTCGTTGTTAAGAGGTCGTGTGTTGTGCTCGAAATTTAAGTAGCCTCGAAAAGACGTGTCAAATATTTATTTGTTTTACGAGGGAAAGAAAATCGTGGAGGTTGTGAAAACGTTTTCCTGCGCGTTGGTTTCACGCGTCAAAGCTGGCAATTTGAATTTTTACCATTACTAGAACGACATAGTTCTCGACTTCTCTTACTTAAGCAAAAGTTAACTACGATAGAATCTGGACAATTCGTGAATCGTTAAACATTGTACGGTACAGGGAACGAACGAGCGGGCCACGGAATATCGGCCGTTCTTGCCGTTTTCTGTAAAAGATTCACGGCACGCGAACAGCAGAGATACTCGAAGGGACGACATCGTTCGTCCAAAGATCTCGAAGATAGTTGCTGCTGGCCCTGAGTTCAGGGACACGGTCGCGTGGCGTTGACGAATTCCTTTACTGCCTTCGTAATACCTATCCAACGGTGTCCTTCTAGAGATTCACCGATTCGATCCTATGGTCGTCTCCAATCCAGACAGTAACTACCGTACAGTTTTGGCAAAAAGCATCTAACAAACGCTTTATGACTTGAAATACGTTTCGGCGAATGACGTTTATCGTGTAATCTGAGAAGACTTTTTCTTTTATTCGCTCGACAAGATCGAACGATCCCAATCGGTTGCACGAGAGAATTCGGTCTAAGAAAGTTACTGATTCTGTCGTTGCACGAAAATCAAGACAACGTAAGGAGATCGCGTGGGAACGAAGAAGGTTCAAGAAGTCGTTTAGGCTCGAAACTTTATCCTATTCTCAAGAATCTACAGCCGTGAGAAGAACGTTTGCAACAAATACGTACAAGGCGTAGACAAAATAGCGATCAAACTTGAGAAAAGACGCGTCATCGAAAATCAAAAATGCTTATCTTTATCAGAAGAAGAAATTGAACTTTTGATTGGCACGAGCGAGAGCGTAACGTCGGAATATAGATTACTGAAGCTTCGGTTTTGTCGCTGGTGATAAATAAGAAATATACGCGTGAAAATTCCAGAAGACTATCGCGTAGCTGCACAAGGGAAAAAGCACAAAGCTGGGAGACGAGAACGAAAAGGGGAAGAGGAAAGAGAAAAGACAGGAGAGAAAAGAAAGAGAGGAGAGGCAGAGGTATACCGGATTCTCTGATCTCAGCGATTCCATCATCAACGACTCGGGGCCTAGGATGGCAGATAAAAGGCAATTGAATTTAAATCATGAATACGAACGAACCGAGCGAGTTGGAGAGCAACGCGAAGAGGAGAGAGTTTCGGATAGAGAAGGAGAGACTACGTAAGCCCCGACGGCAATCTGGTGGTAGCTTTGTGACGGTAATGGCTTCAACCCCTGGCCTCCAACCCCCGAGGCTTACACCCCTTCTCGTTTACCGGTGAACACGCGACCTACACGCGCACGATTCTCGTCAAAGTCGATTTACCTACGCGTCCAAGCTGTTGGCGGAGCCTCGACCTTTCCAGCCAGTAGGAAAATTCCGATCCCGGTGGTCCTGCCTTTGATTTACCCTCCAACACACCAATGTTTCCGGATACTCGTCGAATGCAACGAAAACAAGAATATTCGAAAATCGAGTACGAGGTAATTGCACTCGAACGAACGTAGATTTGATCTTTTTCAGGATAATCTACAGTTTCTACGGGTTTCATATGGGTATTTCATATGGGTAACGTCAGAGCTGTTTCTCGCGATTGACACAGCATTATTATTCAAATTCTACAAGCTATTCCGATGAATTCTCGATTATCGGTAACGAAATGGTGATAATATAACGTAGAAATATAATTTTGAGCTGTGTACAGTAACGATGTAAAGTTGTGTAATGGCTATTTGATCTCAAGATTTGATTAGAAAAAATAAAAGAATCAGTTATACGCGTAATTTGCGCAAGGTCCAACACGTTTCCCTTTATTTCGTATCAGATTGGCTACAGTTAACCGTCTTTTCCTTTAAACTATCGCGAGACTTCCTAAGTCGAGAAACAAACTCGGTATTCTATATTATTACCACCTTCTTTACTCGATATAGTTAGACGATATAGTTTGAATCGAGAACAGGACCAGAAACGGTAAAATAATAATGTTGAAAAATACTTTATAATGATTTCACGGAATACGTGGAAATTCGTGTGTCTTGTATGACGCGCGAAAGATGGAAGCTGGCAGAAATGGTAGCGTTTCTCCTTGAAAATATCTGAATCGATCTTTCCTCCCCTTGTATAGGTACCTATGGAAGCCCGGCCACCGGCGTCGCGACGCCTACTCGAGCTCCACCCACGCATCTCGTACATGCGCAGCGAAAGTTCGGCGGTTGACATGTCAACGAAACCCTCGTAAAACGTACCGCTCCTTAATCAGCTCGACGGCAATCAGTGTGTCTACATTTAGGGGCAGTAACGTGTTCTCATAAACGAGCCGTCGTTGCACCGACTAGCCCGACTAGTCCCCAAATGATAAGAGGCGAACAGAAATGTAATCAGGTCGCGAATATCTTCCATTCGATATTACGTAAATTAATTTTCTCTCGAGATTGTAGCGAAAATAAGTAATCGAATTTTTAAACTGTATTCGTAACTCGGTGATTTCGTAGATTTTCAGAACTAGAAATAACAGCGGCAAAATAATTTTGCCTGTCGAAGAAGCTATCTAAAGTACTAAAAGGGACGATCAAGCGAAACTCGAAGTAGGAAGAAAGATTTCTACGGACTTCTGGCAAATTCTAGAGCATTTAGGTTGCATTGGTGAGCATACCTGCGCCGTAATAACAAGAACGGTAAAACGAACGTTGTGCTTGTACAGAAGCAAACAGCCTATACAAGGACGCAACAATGAATGCTCGCGATACGGTACAATTTTACGAGGAGTAAAATCGACTCGTTTCCTTTCCTCATCCTGGCTCATGATTTAGGGTATGTTTACCTGCAGTTAAGTACCTTGACGTGTCCGTGACGACGAGGACAGGCCGTCATTTGGTAGAAATAAGGAAAACACCATATAGGATGGCTACTTCAAACGCATAGAACCCTAACAATTCCTGTAAACACGCACGTTTATCCCCCTTTTAGCCCTGTTGGCACGTAATTCGCTCTACATTCACGACAAACCTCTGTTTCTCGTGAATAGAGAAAGTTTATCGTGACTTTTCGACTCATCCGACGTATTTCCAATATTGTATGTATTTACTGTGGACATTGGGATTATACGATCTTTCCGCTTCATACCGAGATACGTAACGATAAACTAAGAGACATTTAAAGCGATGTCGCACGGAACAAACGGAAAATAAAGTTGTCTGTAACGTTGCTTTTAATTTAACGATCGAATTAACTGCGAATAATTTAATTCGATCAAAGCTAAACAGTCATATCTGTACATTATTACCGATTATGAAAATTTTCGAATAACTTTTCGTAATTATTTTCGTTTTATTAATTGGCTGATACGAAACAAGTAGAATTTTAAGTAAACTAGAGGCCGTAGATATTACATAGAACTGCGATCGCAGTGTGACAGTAATGGGATATCGTAGTAAGTTGAATATAATTGGCACATTTTACTTATCTTTTCTTTTTTTTTTTTTTTTTAACTTTTACAATAACGTTTCTTTAATCATCGTGTAAATATAAAGAATCCTTTATTATTACTTACTTAAATCTATTATATGTTCTTTTACAATCTGTCATGAAAGACGTTATTGTTAAAGTATAAAATGTTCATATACAGAAGATGTACGTCGATGACAAATAAAAACTTGGATATCACTGAAAGCAAACGATAACTTATTTAAGATAAAAATGTTAATGTTCGTTAATAGTTAATTGTACTTGAAACCTGAGAGACATTGTACTAGCATAATTTCTAAAATTATAATCGTAAAAAACTTAAAATTTCTACACAATAATACAGGTTTCTTAGAAAAAAAACGACAGTCTCTAAGCGGATAATCTGAAATTATTTGATATTAAAATAAATATTTAATGTATCAGTAAAATACTTATTATTAGATATTATATTTAAATTTTATATGTACATTCAAATCAACATTACTTTCCCCATATTTATACATCTTTTTGTAATGTACATCTATGTATTAAGGAATTAATATTCCCCAAATTTTAGCACTAGATAACACAATGTTCTTTTTAATTGAAAAACAAATGGATTATAGAGTAATTTTTGGTTAACAAGCTCCATTTTTAAATCGGCATCGAAGTATTAAAAATAAAAATGAGATTTAAAAAACGTTAATGATGTACACGTTACACGATGTGATCGTGTTTCCTTCATTTATCACGTATATTTTGTCAGCGAACTTGCTTGATTATTAAGATAAATCCCGGCATACCAATCGACGGTAATTATTAAAATTTTTGAAGAAATAAAATAAATAAAATAAGTATATTGAACGATCTATTATAAGAGATAATAGCCATTAAGATAATTATTTATAATACACCTAAAATTATTGTTTCCTTCTTAAGATATAATACTATAAATCATACGTGTGATTAGCGATTAGGTACTTAAGTTATTAATCGACAAATTAATTAATTTTCCTGACCAAAAAAAAAAGCAAAAAGAAACGTAATTTTCTCTAACGAAAAATAAATACTGTTTTCTAATACAAAAATAATAATTTCTCACTCGAATATAACTCGTAATAATACGTTTATAAATAAATAAAAATTCGACTTTCCTACTTTGATTTCTCTGTCCTTTATACGTTCGATATTAGTAGCCGATTATTTTAGAAATTTCAATAAAATCAAGCGAAATAAAAAGTAAAGAAAAAGAAAAGAAAAGAAAAATCTATGATTATAAAACAATAAAATTCTCAAGTTTATAATTTGCAAAAGAGTTTATATTTACATGTTAATTATTAAATCAAACAAAACTTCTTTTACCAGGAAACTAAAACGCTATTAAAACGCGATCTATTTCATTTGGACGGACATTGTGTTAATCTGCAACAAAAAAAGATCTCGCGTATGCTTCGTTTTTTCTTTCTAAATAAAAACTTATTTTTCAACTAATGTCAGTCAAATAATAATCTTAAATCGAACAATGTACATGTTACAACAACATTATTATACAATAATACAATCAACGTGTCATTTTCTTTTTTATCTCGAGAACCTTCGGAGGAGCGTTCGAAGGAATTATTTTATATATATATACATATACACACGTATAAGTATCGCGTAATGAAGAACAGCAATATACACTGCTTTAATCATCATTAATATACGTATTATTCATTGATATATGTATAATATATCATATATATGAACATATTTCTATATATCGATGTATATTATGTTATATATATAATATAATACATATTTCCACATATGTATATATTTATAACATTATTTTGACAATGCACATGTATGCATATATACACGATATGATATAATTTATATCTGAACTATCCTTAAATTGTATGCGAGGAGAAATATGTCATTAAAATCGAACTCATAAAATATCAGTAGTATTAAGAAACATTTTTCCTTTTTCTATTTTTCAGCAACAACGTCTCGTTAAGACTGATTTTTAATTTATTTTTACACAACCAATTATCTCTCTTTCCAGTGGATACCGTCTTGTATCGTGTTTTACAGAATACTCTGTAAATGCCTGTGTGTATGTGTATGTGTACGTGTATATGCCTGAATGAACGTGTAATATATACGTGCGCAAGCGCGCCCGCACATTCACATTTAAATGTATAAGAATGTGAAAATATTGTGCGAAACAATATTTCGGTAATTCACAATTCATATGAAAAAGCGTGATAATACGTATAATATATGTTCATTGTAAACGACGTACACTTGTCTGAAGTACAAGTTACCAATAATTTAGCATCGATCCAACATTGGCGAACGATAAGCGATTCCCTCGTGATGAGGAAATATATGCCATATTTGTTAGCTCGCACGTAGTAATTATGTTTTTGGTAGTGTATCATTGCACATTGTTGGAAGAATCCAATCGAATTCACAAAAATCAACGTGATTAGTAATAACATTAAGTTAGTCGCCATAATATCTAGAAATAGATTTAAAACCACCGATAAATAGTATTCCTTTTCTTTTTTCTCAATTGATTGATTACTTGTTTTATACATGTATATATTTTTACGACGTAAGATAATACTACTTACAACGTTTTTGCTTGCGGAGCAACTGAAACAAGGTAGTTTCAATTTCATACTTAATATCCATGCACTTCGTCGAAAAAAATGGTAAGTATAAAAAAAGAGAAAGAAAGACAGAGAAAACAATTAGTCCCTTCTGTGTTCTCGAACTCGAAAGGTGATATCAATTTACAATAATATTTTAACATAACATAATTATTATAATGCTAAATAAGAAAATAAAGTATAAGCAGTGATCTTTCGCCTTTTTTTAAAAGTCAGACGCGTACGAAAAATAAAGCGATTTCAACTTAAAGTTTGAAACTAAATAATAAAATTTCTCTATCTATATTACTTTACATCCAGCACTCTGAACCAATTAATTTTTTTTTATTAGTTTAGCTCGACCAATGTTAGAACGATCGATTGTCCTGTTTATACTCGTCAAAAAAGAAAGTCGATACAGCCATTTTACAACACCTGACCCACACGCGTGTTACATCAATGCCACCACTCGTACATTTAAAATAATGATGACAGCCTAGTTTTATTTAAGTTTAGCGAAATCGATTTCAGCGTAATTGAAGCCTTCTTGGGATGCTGACGAAATAGGTGCCACGTTAGCAACCTCAGGAAGATCTAGACTAGCGTAGTGCAAAATTTCCGCATCAATTTGCACGAAA
Organism: Bombus fervidus; assembly: GCF_041682495.2. Lineage (NCBI taxonomy): Eukaryota > Metazoa > Arthropoda > Insecta > Hymenoptera > Apidae > Bombus > Bombus fervidus. The sequence continues at coordinate 13,482,598 of NC_091526.1, forward strand.
TTCTCCTTTTCTAAGGGGCTTGGCATGGCGGTAGGTGTAGGTGTGGGCGTCTCGTCTAGCAATTTGGGAGACGAGGCCCGCTTTTCAACGGTTGGCTTAAAACCAGGTAACGTCGGACTGGTGTTTGGAGACGCAGTGATCAAACGTGGTTTTGATACGTTCAAATCGGAAAACTTCTTTGTTATAGCGTTCAACGTACTATCTTGCGAGGTCAATGAGTTGTTTGATATCACGCGACTAACTTGACTATCTTTCCCTGTAGGACTAGACGGTCTATCGTTAATTATTTTCGCCAAGGTTTTATTCGCCTCCGTTACAGAGATAGAATTGATCGTGCTAACTCTACTATTTGTAGTTTCTGCCATTGTACGATCGTTACTGCGTTTAGAAGTTATATTCAACTCCGAAGATTTTTCAGTATCCTTTTGGTGAGCGAACGATTTCTCGGGTGATTGCGGACTGTTCAAGGAAAAAGGGAAAATAGTCGCTGAGGAACCTGTTGGAGTTGCCCGTGGCGGCGACGCCGGTGTACTTGCTAAACTTTCCGATTCCGGACTTCCGTTTAGTGGTAAGAAACTAGGCGTTTTTATAGGTTTATTTCCCGCTTGAATCGCGATTGGTTGCGAACGAGACTTCTCCTTTCGACTACCGGCTCGCGTCGCTATTGGTTTACGATTGTTTCGACCGCTCATATTCATATTCATATAGTCTTGTTCTAAACTTGTTCTTGATTTAAAACTCATATCAACATAGTCGGCAGGTGGGCGCCGTGGAAGATCGACCGGTGCTGTTCTCGTGGCTCCTAGAACATAAATTATATCTACACGTTAGACGATAAAGTAATTAAGTTTATTTATTAAAGGCATACGTTTTAAAGAAATATTAAGTCACACACGGTGTTATTGAAAATCATAAAATATAAAAGATAAAGTCACTTTTATTTTTTTAAGAAGCTATGATGAAATGGTTAATCAATTAATACATATATACATATGAAAATTGTTAAATCTTTTACCTGGCGGTCCGTTCGATTGCACACACTCTTCTTGCATAGGCGATGCAATTTGCTTAGGACTTGTATCGGATTGTGACCAATCCTCCATTACACCATCCATTCTCATGTATGGTCCTTCTGCTTCTTCCACCGGTTTCAAAGTAGTAATTACAGGTTTATGTATGGAAGCAGAGGACGATACATGAATGTGACTATGATTCTGATTGGCAGTGATTGTATTGTTATTGTTATTACGATTAATCTGAAAAAATTTCAAAAAATAGGAAATTGAACAAACAAGAATTAATATAAACGTGATAATGTTAAATATTCGGCGAAAAACAAATTAATTTCACAGGACAATCAATCTTAAAAATATCATGTTAATACATGCGATATTAAAATATATAAATTAGTTAATTTCAGTCCAGGAATACCTTATTTATGCGGCTCATATCGACGTACGGGGCAGTGGTCGACGACGGCGGTTGTCCAGGAGACATATCAACGTAGGAACTGGTGTCGGTGGCAGTAGAATACGAATGCGACTGAGATTGCGACTGCGAATAAGATGATGGTGGCGAATTGAAGGTTGCAGAAATATTGGGTTTCGTGAAGTCCAATTCCATTAGGTCCTCCATTCGTTCAGAAGTTACAGAACAACCGGAATTGTGTCCCCAAGAACTCGATAACAATGGCGCTGAGTTTGATTTATTGGAACTCGAGCTTTCACAACCAACTGGTAACGCTGCGGTGACTACATTCGCTAACCTGCCAATTTCAGGTCTCTTAGATCTGCTGCCTACAGAGAACGCTCGTACTCGGCTAGCTTCTTGTTGAGTAATGTCCAACCTATCCAAAACAAAAAGCAGACAATCATCTCTTGCATCGATACATTTCTCCTATCTTCGTATAAACAATTTCTTTCCAATATCCTAACACTACGTAAGATTAATAGAATTAAATACGAAGTTTCATACCTATTTTTGCGATGCCTGTTTACAGGTTCTGGCCGAGACCCAATGGAATAGGCTCTTGCTGGTCTAGCTTGCAAATCCTCTCCAGGTGGAAGAAAACTCGTTACTTTGTCTAAATGATACTCAGAGAAACGCAAATCTGTACTGGGTGTACCAGATGTAACGGAACAACTACTGCCACCATGAGACAGATCATCGGCAAAATGGCCATTGTGATTATGTGAAGGATCCATGTCGACGTATCCGTTGTTTCCAACAGGTGCCATAGGTACGTAACCTTCTGGTAGAGTGTTTGATTCTTCTACAAGGGAAGACCCTCGTGAATGCGAATATCCTGTTCCTGAACTCATTGGCATGTAACCTCCGCTGCGCCCAGGACTTGATCCAAAAGGGCTGCACATTTCTATATAGGAACTTTGCTGTAAACAAAGTAAAATTCCGCGCGTTATTATTTCGTCATTTAGCTATCATCGTCAGATGATGCAATATGTATGTCATAGTAATGATGCAATTTGAACTTCAATTCTTAGACACGTTATCATTTGTTTACTTAATAGTAGAATCTCGTGTAAGTGAGCAAAATTATGAATTATTTACTTGATTATTTCAAATTATATTATAAACAACTAGAGAACGCAACAACAATAAGCGATAAGATCAGAGAATCGTACTTTTCATCGTCATTTACAAAAACTTATTCTTTTTTCAGTTTCATTTCGGACGTTTAGATTTTGTTAAAACAAGATTATTTATAATCAAAAATTTTCAAGAGAACGTATAAAGTAACAGAACTTTGTTAATCTGTGCCAAGAATGACCAAAAACAAATTTAGGCGCTAAGAATAGTTAATGATCGCTTAAAAGTGACTCATATTTGTAGGTTTGCATAAGCTACATGTAAATATAGAAAACGTATCCGAACAAATATACATAATGCTTTTGCTTAAATAAAATGATTAAAGTTCGTAAATTTATATAACTATTGTATTTTACCTATTCTATCAAACTCTACCAACGACCCACCTGAGAAGGAGAATGCGACTTGAAATTTGGCGAATATTTATGATGCGAATGCGACGTCGACCACGGAGCATAATCGTCGCCATTCTCCTCCAGAATAACAGGTTCGTCAGGCGTTAAAGAATGGCCGTATCTCGAAACGGTACCCTCTTCCAACACATTTTCGCCACCATCGTCCATTGAAAGAGATGATCCCGCGGAGTCTGTGGAACATGCACCGGATGCAGGACTGATAGGCATCGAAGTGATCGGTGGTGAATAGGATGCGCCTTTTCCGTACATAGAATGCGGTCTCAGAGTACTCCTAGGATGACTTAACATTGATGCCGGATGGCTCTCGCTGGTGGTACGAGCCCTCGATGGTAAACTATCACACCTGTCACGCCCGTTTGCACCTAGAAACATATTAGTCAGACACGTTGTTGCAAAATATTCAGTTTAGGGAACAAAATTCGAAAAGCATCCATCCTCCCAGCATAGCAGCGGTTAGTTCATTTGCATAGTCAAATGATTCCATAGATCTGTATAATATTTATGCATATTCAGGTATACAGGTTGTTATTTATTAGAACATATATTTTAGATCAAGCAATAAACAGTGATCAAAAAGATGTATCCAAATGATTGGGATAGTGAGACGAAATATATGTATACTTCGAATACGAAAGATGTTATGGAAAATATATAAGAAATAGACAAGAGAATAATTTCACATATTAGGAGGGCCGGTATGTCGATAATGAAAACACCAAGAAAACACATCATTGTGATTGAATGCTGTAGGAAATATTCCATCGATTGTTTTGGCACGCTGAAAGAAACGAAAAGGGAAGCGTTACTTCATTATGAAGTATCGTGCAACTAATCGCATGCGAATAGAAGCTTGCATTTCCACGGCAACGCGATGGTCTCATGGAGAAGTAAGTTATATATGACGCAACAGGAAGTAGTTTCAATTTCGAACACATCTGCTTGCGTATTTGTATTCCCATAGAAAGGAAAAAGTATAGAAAGAAGAGGGAATAGAAAATAAAACGGGAAATAGCAAGGCAGAGACACTGAAAAAGAAATAAAGAACATCTCTTGCTGATTTATCGTACAACGAAACAAAAATACATACAGCGTAAAACTGATCTTTTAGATGATTGCATTTGATTGATAATGGCAGCTAAGGGCAGCGACAAGGTTCTCTGATGGGATATTGTCGCGGTTGTGGTTGTGGTGGTCACGGTAGCGGTCGTAGTGATGGTAATAGTGGTGGTGATGGTTGTTGTAGTTGTACTTGTTGTAACATGAACGGATTGGGAATTATTGACGGAATGGGGATGACTCGCTACCGAATGACGACGTCTAGTGGTAGTGGCACAGTTGTTATTAGTCGAGGCAATCCCAGCAGTCCCAGCCCCGGTACCAGCAACGACTGCAAACCATACAGCTCTCACTGTCGTACAATTACTTTTCTTTTTCCATATACTTTTTGCAAAATCTAATCGACGTCATAATGATTGAGATTCGATCGAATGATTTTTATTGAAGAAAATAACAGTTTATACGTATCAGAACATCGTAAACGTAAAAAAGTTCCTACCTAGCAAAAAATATCGTTGATCGATCTTTAGAAATTGAATAAATTTCTACTTCAAAGAATGCAATACACATTTGTTTTTGTTCTACTTGGCCTCGTTAATATGTATGTTCGCCAACGTCATATGTATGATATTGAAACATATTGTGCAATACTAGAAACTACCTTTCGCACACGGTAATCAATAAAACCCTGTTTGTTTCGCCGACAAATTTTTCGATTAACAATTTATCACGATTATCGTGTAATTATTCGGTTATCCTATAAAAATTTGACCAGAAAGTAGTAAAACAAACATCATAGAAAGAAGTTAGAGGTTTCTCTTGAATTTCATTTAAATTGGCATGAACTTCTTTTTGAACAGAAAATTCATTCGTGTAAAAATAGAAGTCTTTTAATAGGCTATACGTATGTATATGATAAGAATTCTTTAACAACAAATTTGGGTATATTGAATCATAATCGTGTTTGTCACCCTTTGATGCCCACATCTTATAAAAAAAAGAAGCATACAACTGCAATGACAGAAAACAGACCCGTGATCGTATTGCAAGAAGAGGTACTCTGAGTCTGATTAGACTGCTCCTGTTCTTGAAGTTGATCCACCTGCTCCTCGTGCGTCCTGTGTTCCTCTGTAATACCCGCAACCCATTTGTGTTATTCTAAGCTGAGTTTTCAGTTGTATATTTCGTGATTCAGCCGATATTTCGAGGCATGTAATGTAGTGCAGTTATAGTTATGGTCTGATATAAAAAAGAAAATCAATGTCTTGGACAATTTACACATAGAAGCAAAAGGAATTTGTAGGATGATTTCTGTGCAAAGGAGCTTCTGCGTAAAATGTTCAGTATTTATATAAAAAAAAAAAAAAAAAAAAAAAATCGAAATATCAAAATATTATAAACATATTGTTGAAGTATTTACATAATTGAAAATATACTTTGGAGGTAAGTGCTAAAAACCATAACTGATATTCTCTTAAAGTATAAATATGATTTATTAAAATTCAGACTCACCTAATGGCGAATTATGAAATCTTTGTCCAGCATGTCGTTGTAGCACACCAATTGGCTTGCTGGCTTCGGTGGCAGAGGAACTGCGAATTCTTTCACGCGGCCCCACATCATCTTTCTTGCTACTAGAATTGCTCATAGAATTCATAATAGCAGCATGCATATTATTTGCTATATTATTGTCTTCAGCTTCCATCCATAATTCACCGCCACCAGTAACAGCTGAACGACCTACTTCCATGTAGAAGATACGTTCCATATATCCACATCGTCTGATACAAATTAACTGTGGAGCAAAGGTTTTGCATTAGTCTTTCTTCTTAAATACACTAAGTCTTAGGCTATGTCATCCATTAAAGTAGTATGCTTACGGGGAATTCTATAGTGTCTGAATTATCCTTTGCCCCGATTTTCACTAGGCTTAACGTTCGGTCGGTTAAACATAGCCTATAGGGGCCATGAATATTCTTTCGTTCACCTAGTCCTTTTTTCTGCATTGTAACTTGCCATACATGTTCTGAAATAAAATATTACATTTATGCCTCATCATAATTAATAATTAATAATATATAACATTGTAGAATCAATAATGCGTGATATTGTATTTAATCTCATTATAACGCTGCATAATATAACATATAACAAGATTTCCATATTTTATAAAAATTGTTTATAAATTATTACAGCATATATCTTTTTATTTTATACAGCACAATACAGTTTTATATTTCTCACAAAGTATAATCAGCAACTTTGTAAGCAATTAATAAAAATATCTGACAATGAAAATCATGAAAATATATTCGGAAGAGATAACAAAATATTGAAAAAACGTTCTTCTCCTGCTTATTAAAGGCAATGACGCATTTGAAAAAACAAGTAAACAACTGGACTTATAGTTCAAAATATGACACTTCAACGAAATTGATATTCGTAAATAGCGAACGTTTGTTTGAAATTGTTTTTCAACGCGTGAATCTCGCGTTTCGTCCTTAATATGCGGCCTAATTCTAATTCAAATCATGATAGCGCATTACCAAATATAGGCCGAGGTTGCTCTCCATCAGCTACATCTCCGCTCTGAAGTAAAAGCATCGCTTTCAGCCATTCATCTAATTCTTTCTCACTCTCCAGAATCAAGCAAAAGCATTCGTCTTTCGTATATAATGCGATAACATGTTTGTGTTTGGTGTCCATGCGTCTATTAATATTGAAACAGCTGTTCAACAAGATGCTGCGCTTTGGCGGTTGCCTATTTTCAAATTTTTTTTTGCTATCGTAATATTCGAGACACGCGGGATATCCTGGTGCCTCGCCACGCAGTACAAAGAATTTTTTCTTCTGCGTCTTTAGCTTCTTCACGTGACCGGAGAGAACAACGGGACCTCCTGAAGGGGAGACTAAACCTCTGCTCGAAGACATCGCGCAGTGACGATCGAAAAGCCCGTTGTCGCCAAAAATTTTGCGTCTTTTCTATCGACGCGTAATATTGTACCATTTAAATGGTATAGATGATCAATTCGTTACGCATATTTTACTATACCCAAACATACTATGTCAATAGTTCATTGTGGTAGAATGCGTGTTCCCACCCACGTTGTTAGAGCAGCAGCTCGATTCGAAAGACACACTTCCAACTTTTGCACTGGAGAAATAACACCATATAGATATTCCAATCGGTACAATCATATATCGCTGCTTCTATCGGCGTAAGAAAATTCAAAGAACGCTTCTGTAAAACCACACGCTCGTTTTGATGTTTTTTTTCTTTTTTTTTTTTTTTTTTTTTTTTTCTTTTTTTCTTTCTTAAACAATGTGTAGCCGTTCTGCTTTTAATGTGGAGAGGTTGTCGTCGATATCGTTGTACTCGAAGCAAGCCAATGGTGAAAGCACGTGTCGGGGGTAAATAAGCAATAACACGCCACCATAGTGCATGTGCACTCAATGTGTACTAAGGGCGTCGCACGGGTCGGCCTCTTCGATGCGATTCATGCGAACATTTATTATCGAGTAACCACGTTTACTAAAGTCACGGAATTAAGAAACAGTCCAATCCACGACGAAAAACCAACAACTCTTCGTAAAGTGAATTTCTCGGTAAACATAGAAACTATGTACCTCTTGACGAGATTTCTGCGATCACGGTTCTCGTTGGATTCCACCTGTCACGCGGTTTCGTCTAATTTCGCCCGCCACGGTTCGCGGTTCGCGTGGTATCCCAGGACGACAGATTGCATGGAATCTGAAGCGGCCTGTATACGCTAGCATTTACATACTTCGCATTTGCAAATATTTTGATTTGGAAATTACTCGGAAAAGTAGAAGTATCATTGATCCGGGATAGAACCGCAGGTACACCTGTTTATCGCGTCGAATAATACAATTTATAGCGTTGACCAGAATGGTTGGCGCGTATACACAGACAGGCATGGGCACATATAAAGAAAGGGTTGTATACACGATGATACTGACAATGATAGACAGACACACGCGGGTGTTTCACGTGTACACGCAGCAGCAGCAAGCGAGCGCGCGCGCGCGCGCGCGCTTGTGGTCGCTTGCTTGTTTGCTCGTACGTTTAGAGGAAATACGTAGAGAGGTAGAGAAAAAGAGAGTGGGACAGGCGATGCACACGTAGGTGGGTGGTTGAACCCCTGTTATCACTGGTAAGCGCGGTTTAAAGGCGGTCTGGTTCGGATAAATAGGCTATTGTCAAGGGCAGGTGAATTTTTTCATGCGCAATAGTAGGCACATCAAAACACGGCAGCATTCCAGGTCGATGCGAGAGAACGCACTCCTCTTCCCACACCCTTTATACATATATCGAGCACTTTGCGGAAACACACGAATGGAATTCACGATGTGGTTAACAACACTGTATCATCATGCACGACGTATCCTGAATGCGAACTCTCGATCAGGCATACGCAAAATCCGTTCACGACAATCACATCTGCTTGAGGTGAAAAATTCGGGTCTCCTTTCGTACCCACCATCCCTCTCTCCCCTTTCCGCCCGCGTGCAAGCGACAAATACCGCGTCACTTGGGATCACGAACGCGTGCTTTGACTGTTTTCTTTGATAACCGAATTAAACATCACTCGATTCCGCGGTTCCTCTCATACACGTCAATCTTCACGATTCAATGACACGCACGTATCTTCAACTTTTTTCCGTCGCACGCCTAGACAGCTAAATAGGCGCTCATGTCCATCTTGTAAAGGTCATGTGTATGGTAAGCTCCGCAGTTGTAAACAAGATGTACGCAGGCGCTAACCGCTCGAATGGCGGCGACGGCGGCGACTCGATACGCGATACGCCACGACCGTAAATACACATACGTATGTACGTATTTACGTACACATGCGGTTGTCTCTTTTGCAGTGGCGTAACTATTGTGTCGACTAAACACCGCATTGCGGTGAATCCTTCCGGAGATCGCGCTACATTCTTTTCACAAATGTAAGTTCTCGATGACTTGGGTTAACCTCTGGCTATATCGAACAATCTATTTTTATCGTTAATACCGATTGCTTGTGAATTTTTAATCAATTGAATGCTTGTTTCACATTTATCCTTTAAAAAAGACATTTCATACATTGTCTGTGACATTACGTCTATTTGAATACAATGAACGATAAACAATGAAACAATTATAACAAATGTCAATGTAATGGAAAATATGCAAAATATTATGATGATATAATTTTTAAATATTATCATTTTTGTTACGCCATTGCTTTCTTTAATGTCCCACACCGATATACCGCGTCATAATATAGAGACGTGCGCTTGCATGAACATGTATGCATACTTTCAAGTCAAGGTGGACGACTATGGATACACGCATTTTGCTCGCATCGTTCTGGGTATTGGATCCTCATCGGCAGGGTCGTTTGTAAACACACATAAGCAGATAAATAAATTCCTTTATACTAATGGACTATTATAATCATTTTTAATTCAGTGTACATGAAGAACAGAATATAATTCTTAATAAAAAGCAATGCATAATATTGCACAACTCGAAAAAGTAAACACGGACATGGTTAAATTTGCATGAAATCAAAAGGTAAACATTATTCATGTACTTTAGTGGTTTTATTATAATATGTAGATTAATGAAGTACATGTTTTACGAAATAAACGAAGTACTAGATATTTATACACAAGGTCCAGAGTTCGTACTTGCCCAAGTCTGAAATTTTTTGTCCGTGATTCATATCGCGTGTATGGTGATTCAATAATTATTCAAAGCATTAGACTCACAATATTCGTGTATTCAAAGGGATATTAATAAACAAAATTTAGAGAATTAAGTATACAAATTATATTTGTAACAAAAATATAAAATATTTGTTTTTATTGTTGAACACTTCAGTTTAATTTTATACATAATGATTGAGAAGTATTTATATGGACATGATATAAAATTTCTAAATTACATTTTATGTATATAATATATAAACTATACTTATCCAAATATAACATTTTATTTATGAATTTGCAAAATTGCTACCTTTATCCCTGACAATGTTTTGGTTATAGTTGTATAGAGTAAAGAAATATTACAACTTACCGATTAAAACAGCTTATCCAGCAGTGATCTTAATACTGATATTATTATCATATATTAATATATGACAGAAAAAATGACTTAGTAGTACCTTACAAAAAAATAGCTTTATCTCTTCTATAATACTTTTCAAATTTATATGTCAGTGAAATATGAAACCATATTTGTGTGAACATATTAAATCCCTTATATCAGTATCAGTCTAGTAAGTACTTATGAATTATGTGGTATCCAGATCTGATTAACAACAACCCTAGGATGTTGAGTCATATATAAAACTTACAAGTAATATAATGTATCGGCAAGCGATGTATGTGGTTCTAGCTGCAAATTTTGACCAACGAGAGAAACAAGCTTATGTGCATATTGACAAGGAGCTGGAACTTTTATAGTACCAGGCCAATTGTAATACAAATAACAAAGCTTATACGTTAGTCGTTGTATATGTTCAGGTCTCATATTTCTACTGTCATATATAACGATATAGCGAGTTGGTGATACCGTTCCTTGACGTATGTTTTGAGAAACTAAGAAGAAATCATAGACATCTGGTTTTGTTATGTACCAATCCACAACTGTTCCTGGTGAAGGGTTCCTCAATTCTAAGCACTATAAATAAATATAATAAATAAAGAAATATATATATATATATGATTGAGAACTATAAGTTGTTAATATGTAATTTCCTTCTTCTTTAGATACTTACAGATCTGTCAAATATCCGGGTATTAATGCGTTTTTGAACTATTATTACAGTTAATGTTGGTTCGTAATTTATTTCTATAGATTTAAATGATGCTAATAGCTGTTTTATCTCATATTTGACAACAATCTGTAATTGTCCATCGCTAACTCCATCTCGATATATGATAATACGATCTGGGTAACACTTATTATGCTGAAAAACAAAATAATAATATTTACAAATGTATTACAGATAACTAGTATACAGAATATTAATGTGTGTGTGTGTATGTATATATATATACAGTGAATGTTAAAAATTACTCACTCTATGGTAGGCTTTTAGAGCCGAAATTAAACACATTTGCAACATATCTACTATCTCTTGACGTTTACCTTGTATACAGATTTTACTGTGCCAAGTTGTTAATGGCTTATCTAGGCTTGCTACAAAGCCTGCGACACTCTCTTTTGATTGGCCACTACCTGCATGATATACGTCTATACCGCATATCATGCAATTGTCCTAACATATTAAAATTTAGTATTTATGTTTATTTCTTTAAATTAAAATTATAAATGTGTATGTGCATCTCATCATACCATAGGTATAGCTAAAGCCCAAAGTGCTCCACCCAGCTTACAATTAACTTGTAAAGCAATTTTTTCTGTTATGCTCTTTAATTTGTCACCACGAGAAATAGTTCTAGACATAATTACTTGAGAAGCTATAGGCATTTCTACACAGCATACTCTAGATATTGAAGAATATATTTTTAATACGGAAATTATAAAATATGCGTATAAAGTGCTTTACCTTTTTACGGCAGAATATCTATCAGTTCTGTTTGTAGGAAACACAATGATCATTAGATTAGCCGTTTGTTGGATACTCTTTCTTAGTGCTTCTACATATGTTTCAATTCTATCATCTCTTAAGCAAATCATCCGTGGGTCTCTAACATCCATACCCATAACTCTTGTAACATTTTTGAACATACCAACAAACTCTCGTGTACATCTTGTATCTTTTTGGCAATACAAGATAGACCAATGATACAGATTAGGCTAAAAATATCATTATATTCTAAATGTCACTACCAAATTATTAAATATGTAATATATAAAAGTATCTACAATTCTTAAAAGAGCACTTCTAGACATTTTTGAACCCCAATCTATAGGACGTTCAAGTTTAAGCCCAATTTTTGTATTTCTACCAAAGTAAACGATCTCAGGTTCAAAAATTCTGCCTCCAAATTCTACTACATCAGGTTCCAGATATAAACCCCACTCAGCTAATATTCCCCGTGGTATATCATTATTTTGTATTTCTTGCACAAAATTTCTAATTATATCACGTCGGGCATTGGGAGTCATTTGAGTCACTGCCATGAGATCCTTCATAATTCTAAAATCTGAACGAACACTATTGCTCAAACTTGCTAAGTAACATAGCTCAGGAATCAACAATATACTTTTTTCTTGTGCCTACATATAAAATTTGTACAATGGAATTTGAGATGGACTTAATGACATTTACGTTTCATTGCTTGAAGAACTTCATTACTTACCTGACCAATAGATGATTTATGTTTATTACAATGAACTAAAAGTGGTTGACTTTCGTCTTTTATCTTTATATTCCAATGAAGCTTATAATACTTTATAAAAGAAACTTTTTCAGTTCCTTTAACAAATTCATGTGTTGGATTCTTATCCCATGCAACGTCATCAACGCGATAAGTTCTATTATTATATCTTGTAAAAACGGATAACCCAACTAACTCTCTTGCAATAACTTCTTTGAAATCCCATTGATTTTTGAAGTTGAGCCTGCATCGTTATATTTTACAATAAAATAAAATTAACTATAATATTACATTTTTTATGAAATTATTTGCAAGTCTTACATTATATCACGTATCGTTTCTGTACGCATAACACGATGTCGTGCATCTATGCATAATTTTAAACCCCCTTCATATGCACTAATTGCTGTTGCATAGCCTGGCCACACTTCTAACTTATGTTGCGGTATAGGATGTATTCTTTTTGGATTAAAATTATGTTGACCAATGCGAACTAAATTAAGCGATCGTAAAACACGGCCAAGTAAAACATTGAAAAATGGAATGTTCTCAGACATGGTTTGTTCTTTCTTATATATTACTTTTAAATACACTTTTGTCTGATCCATAGGATGTATAGATTCAAGAATAGTTATCTAAAAATTGCAAACCATATAAATCTATGTATGTGTTCTTTTAAAGTTTCATTATTGCTTACATCCTGCTCTAACTTCTGTGGTAAATAGAGTGTCACTCCATCAAATACTTTTGTTTGTCCAAATGCTTGTAAATGTTGATTAAGAAGTTTTCTACGAAGTGGTCTGGACTCAATATCAGGATTAAACTTGACTTCATAACTGAACAACTCTCTTCCAGGACTTAAATTGAGGCTAATATAATTACCACTTAACTGTACTCTAAAAATTTATTCCTATTTTCTAATTTGTTTCGCTTAATTTTGTTGTTATTATTAGGAATTTTATTAGGTTATTACAGGTATCTTTGCAATAATTAAATACAAAATGATCAAAATTGACGGTATAAAGTAATTACTCATTTTCAAAATGGAATTAATGTACATGTACTTGGTGGCATTTACAGTTGTGTTCTGAAAACAGAGCCTTATATGCAAAATCTTCATTCTGTATTTTTAGCATATTCTTTAATGAGAAATTATCCTTTGATCATATCATAATTGCAGAGACATCTTGTACATATATCAAAACTTACGAACTTCCACCTGTTCCTCGTCGAGTGTGTTTAAGTTCTGAAGTTGGTGTAGCTAAAGTTTTTAGTTCTTCTAGTGTTATTTCGGTTAATCCACCTAATACTCCTTTCAAACTAGTAACTTCTTCAGAAGTGCTATAAAAACATATTTTTATTTGGTTTTAATAACACATATACTTGTAACATGTATTTTATGTTTCTTACAGCATATTTTGGTGATTATGCAGAAGAGAATATACCTCACTGATTTCAATCGCTTTTAAATATGTACATTGTTGGGAACACAGTTCTCTGCAACTTTTCCTTAAACATATAATTGCCGCTTGGCTTTAATTTGAGTTATTCATAAAACCACCTTTGGTACTTTTTATTTTTGGTTTGGGTTAGATTAATCTCTTTATCTCTGAGGTAGTTTATGGTTATCTTAATGTGCAGACTTGATGATATTCCATATGTGTTTATGGCTCTCACTAAATTAGCTAAACTAATTATACGTTAAATTCGTTTCTTACCTTCTTGCATTTACAAATTAAAATGTGATACGTATGAAGTTCATATTATGAATGCATCTTAGCAAGAACATATCTATAATATCATCATGTCCATACATAATGGTAAATCAACCTTAATCCAAAATAAAAAGTAGCAAAAGTATTTTTATGAATATCTCGAAAAACTAAATACAAGTGGTAGTTATATGTATAAGAAAAAGTTATTCAGCATGTTGATCTTAACAACATATTTGAAAAGTATTAAAATTGGTGAGGTATATCCTTTTCTTAAATGATCCTTAAACTGAGAAAAGAGACTTGTAAATTTAAATGATTCTATTAAATAATATATCAAATGATTGATTCTTAATGTAACAAATACATTTTTGTAATTATTACCCGGAAGGTAGTATGACATTATACTATTTTTGGAAAGATGAAAATACATTTAAAGATATAACTGAAAATAATATATCTATAAATTGGCGTACATACTCAGCAGATTTGTCGACTGACAACTCTCTATCTGGACTAGTTACTTCTACTTGTTTAGAAGTTGATGCACTAGCATATTGCATTGATCTTAATGTGCTTAATAAACTTCCTCTTCCATGTCCTGTTGTAGAACTGGATGGCATTTCAGTTGGATAGTACAGAGGAACATTATGTTGTGTTTGACTTGGACTTTCTGATGATGATTTTACAGCTGAATCTCCAGGTCTTTTTTCTTTCGCGAGCTTTAAGAGAGCAGCTCCTCTTCCTTTACCAGTTTCTTTTCCCTTATCTTCCATTTTTCATATATATACTGTAATATAATTTAATCTTGTTTTACACGAAGGTATCATAAATAAAAACATCAAAACAATTATGATAACTACATATAATAGTCTCCCATGAGAACTTCCACTATTGTGTTTTTTACTGTTCAATAATACAATAATAAAACATAAAAATGAGAAAATCGAAAATGTTAAAAAAAATTTCAGCGCAAGTTCCTTATGAGAATTCTTTTTTGAAGCATAAAGCTTTATGACACAGTAAAATATTGAATTTATATTCTCGTATATCGATTCATAATTTAATTAAGATATGAATAAAAGAAATGTATATTATATGAAATTTTTGTGGAAATTTAAATATACAAGAATACTCAAAAAATAAACACAATTACACGTAAATTAAATAAATACGGTACAAACTGTGAAAGCAAGACACGTGTAGCGAGAACAAAAATTGTTTAAAAAATAAATTTATTTAACATTCCGAATATTGTTTATATATCGATAACAGAAATAAATTTTTAATCCATATCGATTTTTATTTTTTATTATTTATTTTGTTATTAAACAACATTTAAGCTACTTCAAATAATTATTTATAAAGAATACGGGTACACATACATGTTTTATATACATATCATATTAATTTAAATTTAAAGTTTCAAGCAAAGTTTTGAAATATATCTATTCTTTTTCAATGTATTATTAAGATGCATGAAAGAATGATAAAGGAAAAGAAAACAAGATATAAAATGGATAGATAGATAGATAAAAATTTTACCTCTACTAAACAATATGAGTATATAACAAGATCCACGTATGAAAATGCTTTGAAAACTAATGTAAAACAGTACGTACTTGTCGCATGTTTTTCAATATTTGCCGCTACTTTTTATATACATATAATGATAGAGAGAAAATCTCTGGCAGTTAGAATGTGGTCACATGGTCACGGTCACGGTTGTTTTCATATAAACAGGTCTCACACTTACATACAGAAAAAGTACAGGAAAAACACTTGACATTCAATGCTTTTTTGTGTCCCACGTTTTGGGGGTCACCTGACTCCCCATATCGCTTCCATGTTACATGCGACATTATCGATTCAGCATAGTAGTGGGTTTAATTAAAACAGAATTTTCCTATGAAATTATAAGTATGATCAGAGAAGAAATTTTCAAAGAGGATGATATAGAATATGGAAGCTTGTGAAGGAAGTGTATAGAATCCTATACTTCGGCATTTGATTAGAAAGATAATTTCGTGCAGAACCTATTACATACTTAACATTTTCCGATTTTAATACGTCCCGATTGCATAAACAACTTTATTATTATTAACAACTCATTTTAGAAACTATTAAGTGAAACTATATTTTATTTTGGAACTATTAAAGGAATTAAAAGTCTAAAATTCTTAAACAACAATCTTTTTAATGCAAAAAAGTGCAAATTTTGCGATCTATAACTTCGATTTGTCTCTACTTGCTTAATGCCAATGGAAATAACGCACGAGAAATTTCGTAATGAAAAATAAAGGCCCGACGATAAATTATACAACCGTCTGGACTACGTGGAGGTGCAACTTACCTTTTAGTGGCTGTTGATATCATGGTTGATGACAAGCTCGCGTTCGCGACACCTCGGGTGTGAAATACGGGGGGGCGATAGAGGCAAAAATTCTTAAACATTCTATCGGTAAAACAGCAAGATGTCGGTAAGCTGATGTTACAAATATCACGTCCCATCAGTGATAAGATCACTAAGGAGTTGTTTGTAATAATTCCTATGTTCGCAGCAGAATATCGTAGATGGCGTAAGAAATATTCTAATTTTTTTGACAGGTCGGTATTTTATAACATGAGACACAAAGTTCCATTTAATGTCATGTCTATCCTGTCCTTCGTCGATCGTTATACTTATATTTATTATACAAATGTGCATGCGATATTAAACAAGAACACAAGAGGTATATATGCAGCGTTTTCTTTCTATTCCTATAGCGCTTTTTTAGCTCGCTCACATACTTTATCTTGATACCTCTGTGGCCGAGGTCGAGATCGATAATTTGATATGAGGTCAAGTTTTGTAGGTCATTTTATTAGCCAGTGTAGATTTGCTGACCTCACAGTAAGGACTGAGGACAAAATTTATCTGCTGGCGTCATTCGTATATCCAAACTGATAAGCTATTTTAGAGGCTAATTTAATGACAATTCCCAAGTCTTTTACATCATAGTTCAGACTTGTTTATATGATCATGATCTAGATCGTTTATATGACCGTGGTTGCGACCATTCGTTCTTAAAATTAACACTATGCGGCGTTTATCTCAAATGATTTGAAATTGAGAATACTCAACAATAGATGAAGATGAAACATTATTTAATACATCTAACGTAGCCTAATTTGACGCACTAATAGTAGCAAATAGAGAATGCAAATTTCAAAAGAAAAATTTAAGGAAAAATTGTAATTTATTTGTTGCAGTAGAGATATCGTTACACGAAAATTTGAGACACGAAATATATTATTTTAAAATACACCGTAAGACATTTTTTGTAATTGTTTCCTTTGATCATACTGTTTTACTTAAAAAAAAAGTTAGAAACTAATTTCTATTTGCTCTATGATTAATCCTAATTTTTTCGGCTTCTCTCTTCTTCTCTTTTAATTTCGGCAGTTAACAAACGTTTAAACTAATGTTTTGCACGTTCCTTGCTATCATGGTCCTCGTCTCTGTAATTCCTTCTTGCTTTTGGCACTTAGCATGAACAAAGACTGTTTGTAACGATAATACTCTCTGTGGCAACAAATGTGGCTTCGCAAATCTTGCCCAAAGACGAGCAGATATTTCTGCTAACAGTGGGAGGAGAATTGCGAAAAATCCGTAGGCTTCTTCGATTATTGATGGCACCGTAACCAGCGCGATTCATTCACTGCGACGAGATCACAAGTTAGCACAGGGAACGGTCGTTTTTGAATGTTTAATATTCTTAAAGAAGGCCCATTAAATATACAATAATAATTCTTGTTTGTTGATCCTAATAGTCAACGCCTAATTTATTCAAATGATCAATGCATTACAAGTCCGAAATTTTAGAGAAGAGAGTGTTACAATGTATAAAATTCTTACCTTGCTTATATATACTACCGATCGCACTTTATTTGGATTGAATTGGAAATATCGCACTAAGTGATATACCGTGTGCTTTCAACTTCTGACTAACGAGTAACGAACAATGAACGACTGGCTGTTTAGATTTACTTCTTGATGTTCACTCTTGTGGGATCTTATATTACAATTAGCTTATTTACAATAAATGGATTGTACAGATATTAATTAAACAGGAAACGATGGTTGTTTAACGTGAACTAAATACAACAACGTGCTATAATTAAGACAACTAGATAGTTAATTTGCAACTCTCGTCACCCGTGGATCCAACGCTCTCTCTCTTTCTCACGCGAACCACACTCTCTCGACAACGCTAGCAACAATCTCTCGACAATGTAGTTCGCACTCTCTGACTTCTCCACTGACACTGCCTGTTAATTCGTCTTTCTCCCTTAGCATCCCTTTGTCTTCTGTCTTAGCCCCACCACGCACGTGTCAACGCAACCGCTCGTAGCCAGGGTCACGTATGCCTTTTCTACGAAACTATTCGATCAAAGGACCGACCACACATCGATGGGCCTGTCGATACATCGGCTTTCTCGCGACATTCTTTATGGTTCAGCCGATATCTCTTAGGCTTCTTATCCACCATACTACACCGTTAAATAGTTTTCTGAAAAACTCCACTCAATTCTTAACTCTTAATTCAACTCGACTCCACTCAACTGAATCTCAATTTAACTAAACTCTTCGCTCAACTCGATATTAACTTCTCGACTAATTTTTCACTCAACTAAACTTTGCTCTAAGTGGCTACGCTTATTTATACTAAAACTATCATGGTATAATTATCACGTGACGGTTTATTCCATGGTAACGCGGAGTTTGGCACGTAATTATTTCTGCGAATGTTGCAGTCTTCGTTTTTGTTGACGTCCTTCCGAAGGTATTACAGTTTCTTCTTTAGAAGCCCTTGGCAGCTGCATTCCTCTCGCAGTGCTAGTTTCTGCTGATGATAAGTCGTACTCTCTTTGACACGTAGTTACCTTTGCTCACGTCGATACTTGATACTTTGCCGCGCTGCAGTTGCCTGTTTATCTTACTGGGTATTGCGATGGGGAGAGCGCGCGCAAGGCGGTGCGTGTCAACGGACGTCTCGGTTGTTCCTCGTTTCGATTTCGATATTCTTAGGGCAGGTTTTAATTTTCTCCAGTAATATTGTTGAGCATTTGTTTGTGGATTTATTGCGATATTAATTTTTTATTTCCCTTAAGCTTTCTGTTCCTAATTCCACTTGCCCAGAGTTATGGCTCTAGAGTTATATTCACGAGTTATGGCGTATTCCTTTTCCTGTTTCACGTTACAGCTCGTATGGAGCGCTAGACGTGACACATACGTCATCTTGATTTTACTTTCGAGTTTCCATCTCCCTTTTGTACACGTATAAAATTAATAATAGATGATCGTCGATGGGTAGGCGTATGGGATACGAGTATTAGTAGAAATAAGGAATTTTGTGCAATTAAATTTCAAAAATATTACAAATATAAAAATATAATTGAATAAAATACAAAATTTGTTTGAAAGGAGTCTAAGACAAACATACGATAACTATAACAGTAACACCAGTTACGCACCATTAGCATTAATAAAACTTTATTTATAATCGATATACATTGAGAATTGCTAAGTATATATATATATATTTTTTTTATATTATATATATATATATTTATTTATTTATAGTCAATTATTTACAGAAGTCAGGTTTTCGCATGATTAATTAAAATAGAATTATTACAATAAACTATAGAGTAAATCAAACAACAATGAATCGGACGCTTGAAGAATCCGACATGCTTCATTCTGTAAAACTGTGTGCACGACTTTACAAGTTCGATGGCAAGATGTCTCTTACAATTTAAGTTCACTGTACATCGTGCACGTTCAGGTGGACGCTTCGTACACACGTATCGTATTCGACTCTTACCTTTGTTAGGTATGGCACTTAACGCATTCGTGCGCGTCTCACGATGCCACGTTCGACTTCTAATCTTATCGAACGCGAGCTCGTGTGTATAGAGATTTCCCTAAATCGGACGCATGTTTAATTCATGCCAATAATCTTTTGGCCGACGTCTTGAAAATTCATACTTCTTGTTAGATAGTACGGTAAAAAGATAATCTTCTCTATGTTCGAATCTATGGATCATTCGATAGACTCGAAAAGTTTGGAAAAGCTAATTTTCAATAGCCTAATTATCGTATCACAGGCCAGTTTCGCTTTCTTTGATTCCTTGATGATCGATGTTATTTTAAACAATTATCTAAACATCACATAGTACCAGCTCGTTGAATAAATGCGAATGCCGATGGTCACGTTCTCCACCGATCTTCCAATTATCTTGCGATTCTCTCGATAAGAGCTGAAGCTTTTTCCAACATTTTTCTTTCTCAGAAATAACGATTTCTTTGAACAAATAAATTAAATATCGATTAAAAATCATTATCCCAGCCGGATAAGTCGTCAGGAGGAGGGGGATCTGAATCCGGAGGATACTCGTCAAAGTTCGTTGTATCGGTGGCACTTTGAACTCGTGGCATGATCGGAGGTTCAAGAGTTCTCGATCTGAGGCCTTCCCAGTTAAACCCATCGAACCATCTAAATAAGAAAATAGGATCGTTGATAAACAATAATTTCTCCCTTTTTCTTTTACACGCAATTAATTTCTTTTTACGCGACTAATGCAAATTTTGATACACCTACTTATGTTTTTGTATTTCGCTAATGCCACCTTTTTGGTATCCAAGACGCTCTGCAGGATTATCCCTTAAAATAAATAATTAATTTCACGATCTATCCGATAATCAATCGATGGATAGTAACGAGGATATATTAAATTAGTATTTTTCGTGTATAAATTATAGTTTAATTATTACCTGCACAACTTTTTAATCAATGCAGTTGCATTTCGTGTGATCGATCTAGGAAATTCTATAGCGTCGATTCCTTTTAAAATAATGTTATAAGTTTTCATTGGATCGCCTCCAGTGAATGGCGGTGTACCCGTGAGAAGTTCAAACATCAGTACACCAAGGGACCAGTAATCGGCACTGATATCGTGTCCTTTATTTAAAATAACTTCCGGTGCAACATACTCGGGTGTACCACAGAAAGTCCACGTTTTTCTTCCGTGATCCAAACGCTTGGCAAAACCAAAGTCAACCAGTTTTACGTATCTAAAAAATGTATTACGTCGATGTTACATTGCTATATCGCATCGCACGTACAGTGATACGCGTCGGAGGAAATTTTCTTTATCTCATCCTGTACGTTAGATGTACGTTAAAAATCATCTTACCCTTGACTATCGAGCAAAAGATTCTCCGGTTTGAGATCTCTGTATATAATGTTCCTAGAGTGAAGATAATCGAAAGCTTCGACGACACAAGCGGTGTAAAATCGTGTCGTACCGTCATCAAAATGACCTTTATCCCTTAGAACAGTCCAGAGTTCACCACCAAGGCAAGCTTCCATCAGCATATAAAGATATTTCCTGTCTTTGAACGTTTTGAACAGCTTCACGACAAAGTCGCAATCAGCTTCGCCCATAATTCTCTTCTCCGACATAATATGTTGCTGCTGTCGCGTTTCAACGATCTGGGCTTTCTTCATCTGTTTTAGAGCGAAGGATCTACTGCTGTCCCCGACTATTTGAACCAATTCGACTCTTCCGAAACCGCCTACGCCCAGAGTAGCCAGTGGTCGAAGATCTTGTAGCCTTAAATCTCTGAATTCCTCGTTCAACCTGTATCAAAGCGTTATTCGGATGATGGATTCGTTCGTTTTATATTTGTACGATCGTTAATTACACTAACTTTTCGCAGGTACGCTCTTGTCAGAAATTGAAATAATTGCCAACGAGTAATAAAAGAACAAGCGAAAATGTCTTTCTAGCCTGAAATATTACCTAATAGAGATCTTAACGTAATCAGAGTATTTTTAAGAGTAGCTTAAAATGCTCTTAAATTACATTAATAGGGTTTATTAACAACTAGTTAGTTTCTAATCTTTTTCATTTTTTCCGTGTTATGCGAGCCTCTATTCTAAGAGACGCGGCATTAATGCAAATTACTGGCACGTCTCGAAGAAAAAAAGCGAAACGTTAGCTTAATTGTCGAATCATTAGCACACACATGGTTGTACCGTAACGCGAAACTTACTCCGAGATAGCACGCTCTATTCTCCCATCCTAGGTAGCAAGCGTGAAACATAACATACAGATACACATAGACCAGCGATTTAACAGACGATTCACGATCATGATTATGGTCGTGTATAATTAACGTTGATGAGAGTTAACGCGGTTATTAGTAATAAAGCCACGTTTTACCGGCGTACGATCGGATTACGAACTGTAAGTTCATAAAGGCTCACCTTCTACGTTCCACGAGTTCGTCTTTATACCGCGTACGAATTTCGTCCAGCGACGAGATTAGCTGATTGAACGTTTCACGGTCTATCACCAAGCAACTCACTCCTTCCGGATCGTCAGCGATTATGTTGGCCGTTCTCAGATCGTCTCTGTGGAAACGTTTCGCATTAATATTCGTATTAAACGTTTCGTGATACCGTGGGATTATGACGAGACGAAAGTGCGACATATAGTATATCGACTACGTACATACTCTGGTAACGTCCTATATTTGGCAAGCAAAGAATAAAAATTACAAGTTTCAATCACCGTTTTAATATCCAACATCGTTCCCTTACAACGATTTAATTCCCCTATTTTATAATAATCTAATAAAATTTGAAACAATTACCCTTGAAGCGCTTTCTCGCCGAAGAAATCGCCTTTGCTTAACATCCTGATGTACTTTTCTTCCGGAGTGTCGGGTTGCTTTATCGTCACGCGAACTTGCCCTTTGCTTATTATGAAAAACGTGTCTCCTCTTGCTCCTTGTCTGATTATGTAATCCCCATTGTTGTAAAAAGTCTGTAAAATTACGTACACGATATGGAATAAACGAGAAACGAGAGAAACATCATCGAGAAGATATCGAAGCTTACCTCTTCCAATACGTCTGAAATTTTGATTAAAGTCTCCTCGGGCAAATTCTTGAAGATAGGAACGCTGAAACAAACAAAATCACGTCGTTCGTTAAGCGTGTCCTCGCCCTTCCACAATTATCGCGTGAAAATGATTTTTACCTCTTTAAGAAATCCGTGTATTCGGCCTGCCGCGAGAGGCCGGTTCTCATCATAATCGTTTGGAAGCATTGTCGATCGATGGCCCATAGCTGGCAATCTGTAGCCGCTGTTATCGTTGCTGTCCTCTTACAATTGTAAAGAATTGCCAGCTCACCGAGCACCTTGCCCGGTGCCAGAGTGCTCAAGTATTTCCCATCGCGAGACACTTCCACTTTACCCTCTGCAAACAGGATCGAATAATTAGTATTTGCTGAATCTGTCAAACATCCCTCGGTCATCATTTTCGTTCCACACAACGTACAGTAGTATCATCGAGCAGACTGTGATTTTTCCTGAGAACACAATTTTTTTTTTTTTTTTTTATCAAATTAAACGAAAGTAAAGACCAAACGAACATTTTTCGTTGCTTCGTCGAAAGAACAAAAGTTTCTCGACGTGTCTTTCCTAACGCGACCCAAAGATAAATTTCGACTAACAGCGCAGGCGATCGCGTTTCGACAAAGTTTTCCACCTGTCGCGGTTCACGCTAACAAACGTATCGGACGCTCGTTAAAGGAGACTTTCGTCCATCGGTTAATACAAAGATGACGCGGTTGTTGGCGCAAATATCGATTATTACAAAATTCGAGTAACACCTGCGTCGTTTGGATCACGCGGATGTACTTTTTATGAAATCTTAATTTTTCACATTCGTCGTAGTTGAAATTCGTATTTCATTTTTGTACATATTTAGCGTTACGCGCGAACAATTTAATTCACGCTTCTGGATAACTTAGAACGTCTAATATTTCAATCCCAAGTAACTCGATAGATGTAATTACGCTATCTCGAAAATCCTGCAATCCAGCGGACGCATGCTGTTGAAATCTTCGCAGCAGATAATCAAAAACACATTAGACGACTCGTCGAGCTTATGCTATATAACGCATACAAATCGTATTCTTCTATCATATGTAGAAACATTTAAGATACAATCATATCGACAGAGTCAGATTTTTCGAAATTCCTTTCATCGATCGTACTTTTATTCGATGACGAACCGCGCCGCTATCATCGAAGAAGCGGTTCCAATTGTATATCGATCTATTGTATATCACAATAAATTAGGGTAACAGTCGAGGGGTTAAATTACACTGTTCATTGTTGATAATTAATTTTTAGATAACGTTACACCGAGCTTCTTTAGAAACGCTTTATGATAATTGCGTGGCATTAAACCGCGTGAGTCGCTAAAAAATCGCGCACGACAAAAATCACAAGAAATCTTGAACGCGACGAAAAATCAGAAGCATCTTGTAAAACTGGTAATTTTGCGGTTGTCCGAATGGAGCAAATTGCGTCACGCGGCAGTGTGTAAAGATTGCCCTGTCTGCTATAGTAATCAACATTTTTCAGCGTGTCGACGCGAGTGTGGACCGGATGTAATGAACGTACGCAGTTATCTCAGACCCAATCCCTTAGCGTACAATGGGCCTATTCATAAAAGCATCCGGTACCTGTGCAGTTTTCTGTTCGCTTACCGTTAACGTGTGCATTGTATACTCGATTTCGCCCACGTTCTTGCTTCTCCGATTAGACTGTTTGTGCCGCTATTACCGACCGTAAACAATTCTTCCGAGCGCTATTCTGCAATTCGTCGTTTCTTTCTTTGCTCCACTCGGAGAACGTACAGCGGACGAAACTGCCGTCTACCTGGCGGAAGTTCCCTTATGCGGTTTAGTAATTTTTCACGTATTAGCAAAAGATACCGTCGACTTCTACATTTTTGTTACCGATACTCGGCGTGCAACTGGTGATTTTAGGCGTCGCTATCGCATCGCGTACGACAAAGCTGCGATTATTTTCTTCGTGCTAAGGTAAAAAAAAAACGTTGCGAAGAATGGGGTTTAAGACCATGCGAACTCGTACTATTCACTGGGAGGAGCGAAGAACGTTCGATCAACGTAAATCGTTTCGGCGTTCCATCGGATCGATATAGCGTGGATCGGTGAAAATCAGCAAATTGATTAACTAACGCTACGGTGGTTTGCATCGGAATTCCGAGAAACGCGTACTCGTACGTGACAATACTCTCTCTGTAAACGAATCGACTTCATCTCGACTCGTTAGATCCGCGTTTCTTTTCTAGGAAAAGCGCGAGCCGGCGCAGAAATAGATCGAGGAAGGGAGAGTAATTGTTAAATGAAAACGATTAGCCAATCATAGCTGACTATTGCCGCTATAAATATTCGTCACGAGTTGGTAATAATCGGTTGGCACGATGTAAACTTCAAGTTGAAATATCACCGATGGCTATGCGAAGAAAAAGATGAGAGAGATCTATGAACATGAACTCTTCCGTGATAAATGACATTTGGCCTTCTTTAGGTGCTGGGAAACGTCTAATTCGTTTCCTCCATTACTTTCTATATTTTCTATTCGTAGTAATCGTCTTTTCTCGTTAAGCGAGCTACTACTCAGCAGCGAAACCGATCGATTACGTTTTCTAAAAATTTCATCAATTTAATAGCAGAATCCATAAGCAAGCGTTTAACTTTATAATCAGTTTGATTTCCGTGTGATTTAAAACGACGATGATCGAAAGAAGCGAAATTGGTATCGTAAGGATATTGCTTCTATGGAAAGCTTCGCGAAGAAGGAAAGAAAGAAAGGAAAAAGCAGCTGTGTATCGTCGAATCAATTCGTTACAACGATTCACCTTTTATACGAACAATCGGAAAGATTTCTTTTAACGTTAAACGAATTTTTCAGATCACCGAGTTCAAAGTTTCTTTCTATACCTTGACAGAACGATCGGCTAGTATCTCCGTTTTCTCCGATCATCCGTCGCATAAAAGTCAGGTAGACACGTGAAAGCTTGGTTTTTGCGAAGCTCGACAAGAGCTTGGAGCATGTTTCTTAACGCGTAACTCGTTCCGCCACTCGGTATATCGTATATCTGTCGCGGAGGCGTGCTCTTCTCGATTAAACGAGGCCACACAGCCGCTTCTCCCAGTGCATGCATCTCTTCGCGTTGTCTCGTCTTTCGCGAAATGCTTGATTTACTGTTGCGCCGGCATAATTTAAACCGTCGAAGGTGATTCACTTTAGCAACGAAGGCGCAACGTTCGGCCTTTTAGACGAAGATGGCGAACAAACGAGAGAGAGAGAGAGAGAGAGAAAAGGATACGCATTCGGCTCGCTGCAGCAGATTTTCACGCGTGTTCCTCTTTTCTATTTCTGGCGCGTCTACAGCGCGTTCACGATTCGTTAGGACTGTACCGTAATTCGGTAATACGTAGATATTTTATCAAAGAGAGGGTTGAGAGAAGGGGATAGTCCACGGCCGTATTGTCCCGTGAACGTTGCTTTCACTTCCTCGCGTGCATATAACGTATCCTGTCAAGAACGAGCCGGTACAAAGAGACTTACGTTGCGAACCGGTTTCGAACCCATGCGATTCCCCGGGATAACCGGGCATTCTTCCACTCTTCTTTGCACTTTGCCAATCTATCAGTTTGGCTCGGTTCGCATCGAACGATTACGACTGCCGCTCGAAAGTTTCACTTTGGTTACTCTACCGGAGAACAGAACTTGAACCTTCAAATTGAGAAACGTACTCGTACGAATGGAGATTCGAAGTTTCCTACGATCCTACGCGACAGTGTTAACGCGTTCACCGTGACACGGGACATATAAGACCCCGTAACGAACCTTCCTCCGGGCTGCCGCCTCTTTTTTATGCAACTTTCGCCAATTTGCGAAACTGATATTATCGTCGTCTTTCCACATTTCTCAACGAAATAAACGCTAATTAAGTATTCGCAAGATAAAGTTACGTGACACGTAATAATAGCGAAAAATTCTACGGGACTCGTTTGCTCCTTAGAGGAAAAAATGTAACGACTCGTTGGTATTTGCCCCGTACCGCTAAGGATACTTTGTATCCTATGTATTAATTGGATTTAAATGAATTCGGATTAAAATAATTGCAATACGTTGTAACATGTTTGACAAGGTTTTCAAATGTGGAAGTGCGATACAAAACGTACGCCGAAATGAGCATAGAGTCCCGTATCGTGAAACAGAAAAGTCCTTAAAAGAATCCGTCGCAGTGAACGCATCAAGCTATCTACGACGATGACCTCATAGCGTGGATTAATCATTTTTATTTTTTCGTATTTCCGCATAGATTTAAAAATATTGTATCGTTTATGATTACAGGCGCGAACGAACGCTTCTCAAGGTGTCTTATCGCGATTTACTTATTTTCTCTGAATAGATTAACACGGTGGCGTCGTTACGAGGATTTTCTGCTTCAAAGTCTGTTCACACAGCGAAGCGGTAAACGAACGGAGAAAACGAGACCCCATGCACCTGAAGGTTAAACGTTCAGCCACGATGAAAGCCCGCGTCCCGATAAAAATTCCTCGCGTGACGGATACTCGAGAAAGTTATTTCCTCGTAAACTATAAATAACGATAGCGAAAAGCGTTTCAAAGGACAAGGTTTCGGAGCTGTGCCAACGCGAATTTCACCAGAACGTTCGTACTTGACATTAATATTCAACATCTCGAGGGACGATCGTAAAGTTTAATTTTTCCCACAGTTCTTTCAAATCTTCGCTGACCTCGTATTGCGTTTCGCTATATGTTTTCCAACGTATTACGTTATATTATCGTAAGAAGTAAATAAGGTATTTATCCAGGTGTTCGATAGAAGTCGCGTTACAGCACGATAGAGCGTCGGATTACCATACAGAAGGCAGAAAATACAAAAAAAAAGAAAAAAAGAAAAAAACGTGGGTTTCGAAAATGGGAAGCAGATTGAAAATCTAGGAACGCGCTAGCCCCTGCTACTTACTGCGCGTAATGCAATACGGTAACGCAATACGCTAATGCCTGAATAAGAACTTACTCGTTTACATAGGTTGCTCCATCTTGTAATCGAGGTTGTCCCTTATCTCTAATTCGTTATGCTATTCGCAAATACCATGTAAATTTAAATCCGGATATCTCTCATAGAAGACAAACACGGCGGTAACTTTGATTAATCGCCGAGTCCTTGTCCGAGGTTCGACAATGGCCCTAATTTCGAGCCATTTTTAATACGACAGGTATCGATGCCTGGAATTGTACGACGTTGATACAAATTGACAATTTCAAAATTGTTTCTCATAATTGGAAAAGTCTTGCTTTCAGGGATCATCGATTTCGTTATTCAATTAAACATAAAGGATTCTATGTCCCGATTAGTCGAAGCCATTTCAGAATGAATTACGTCGCGACTTGGGTAAATTATCGAGGAGGAAAAGTAGCGGAAAATAAGCGCGAAGTCGTTGCTTGTAACTAAACTTAGGCTCGACGAGATCAACGCGGCTCTTACGAGTTGAACGTTTGAAAGATGCGAGTGAGCGACAACTCTTAACGAGTGTGACAGTTTTAAAAGCAGGATCGCTGTCGTGCACGGTTTGCACGCATTTGCCGTCGCGTTTCGTAATTTTCTGACACCATTGCGTTCCTCCAAGACCCGTGGTTAGCTCTTTCGCCTCGGTTTTACGAGTCTTGACCTCCGTCCTAGGAATTCTCGTCCGATATTAACGCAGATCTCACGTAACTCGTCTCGATGCTTCGACGTTACTCCTTTCCGACAGCTCTTTTAAACATCCATCCGAGCAAACGACACATCGGGCTAGCGAATCATTATTTGGAAAATGTTAGAAGTTAACCGGATAGAATTCGAGATCTTTGGAATATCGAACGAGTTGATAAAATTCGCAGAACTTGGAAACGGACGACGATGCTTTGCCGCTCGCTACGAAACAGGATAAAGTTTGGAAAGTGAACATAATTACGTGACTAACGGAATAACTTTACCTGGTCACGAATTCTCGATTACGAAAGGAAAAAGGAATGAAATTCCGCCGGGTTCTCGGTACATGTACGTGACATTTGTAATGACATTTATATACACGCGTTATCCGCGAAACGTTGTATAACCTTCGACCATCGCGAAAAACAAGAAGCGATTGATTTAGAATAGCGAGGCAATCTCGATGTAGATAGATCATCTTGATGGATGATAGAACGTAAACCTCGAATGGCAGACGGTATAAAACGAGATCTTTTGTTGGAAAAGTAATTTGAGCAGCGATACTTTTAACCAAAACATTGATCAACGATAGTTTTTGAAAAATATTCTACAACTTCCTGAAATTACGCTCTACGGCTTTCAACAACGATCGACGAGCAAATTAAGCAACTGATCTGTTATATATTTCTCCAGATACGATTTCTATTGTCTTGTTGCTTCGTATGATAGACTTTTATCGATTCAAATAGCAAGTCCATTCAACTTGCTACATAGTTTTGAAATATTACGAGAAAACAAAATACTAGCAATAAAGAGCATAGACCTATTATATGAATAGCAAAATGAATTATATCCAATATGAATAGCAAATAAAGGAAGTCTGTAATTGGAAGTGATTAATACGCGTCAGTTTTATTAGAAACCTTACCGTGCAAACAGATACGACGTTTCCTTTCTCCTACGAAAAGTAAGAATAAATTAAATTCTGCTTTTGTACAAGAAGCATCTCTTCTTCTCTCGTCTCTAAAATCATAAAATTCCTTTCTCAATTAAGCCGAAACAACGTTCTGTCATTGATTTCGCGACTCTCTCTTCCAACTTGAATAGTTTAGTGTTGAAATCTAGTGCGAGTGTATTTTGCCATAATGTTTGCAAAACGAGCGATGAATCAGACATCGAGCTTTTTGTTCTGAATCCGAGAGAGGCGAGCTCGTGCCTCGCAACGTTAAAAATTCGACTCGAATCGTAATTTTTTAAACGGATACGCCGGCATCGCCAACGTATTTCCGTTTGGATCGCGTACACGGTTAAATAGAGTCTTTAACGTGACTGATAATTATAAAGCGTCTTGCG
Source organism: Bombus fervidus (assembly GCF_041682495.2). Taxonomy (NCBI): domain Eukaryota; kingdom Metazoa; phylum Arthropoda; class Insecta; order Hymenoptera; family Apidae; genus Bombus; species Bombus fervidus. The sequence goes on from NC_091526.1 coordinate 13,512,769, forward strand.
CAATTTCAATAGAAAGTTACGCTCTTGTTTCGCTAGCTGAACCTATGGTTAATCGGAGTAGTAAAATTCGATTAGATCGCTGCTTTCTACGGTATGTAGACGTATTCGTTCGTACTATACTACGTGTATTCGGTTGTAGTAGAATCTATCTATAGTAGAATCAAGGTAGAATCGTTCGTGTGGAAATAGAACGTGTACGTACATTATCGCGAATAATTTATTACCAACTCTTTCTTTCTATTTAAACAAATTAAGTCTCCGCTCTACGACGGACAATTTAGTAAAAAGATACCTCTCGTTGTACTTTGGATAAATTCGAGGATATATCGGCAATCACCAAGTGTAGCGCGAAGGAATTGTTCGAACGCGTCTCAGGTATTCGCAGATGCTTCGCGAGAGACGAAGAAAAGAAACCACCCGCTATAGCTGACCCGCCAGAGACCTCGAACGAGAGAAGCTAACAGAAGAAAGAAGAAGATAATTCTTCTTCGAGGTCTGCCCGTGGTTTATGTTCTATTCGCATATAGGTACGATGAACGCAAGGCGCGAGACTTCTACCGGATGTTCCACGGAGAATACGATCGTTATAATTAAAATTGACTCGAAGAAAGATTATTTTATTAACAACGGACAGCGTTTGACGTTCCTTAGACGGATGGTTTATGAGATTGATAATCATCGTACGTACACAGTTTCAAAATGACTCGTTCATAATCTGCGCAGCAGTGGTTCTTTAAACTTTCTGCTTCGACTTACGACGAACCGTGTCGAATGGTTTCTGTTTTGAAATTCGACGTTACCACTCGACTCTCAGTGGTACCGATTCGTCCTTTGAAATATTGCAACGCTTAATGGCTTCGTTGGACCGAGAAACTTTCTCGCAATTTCTGCCAAAGTCAATTCCACGAACGAACTCCGTTTCATAGTAAACCACCGTCGTCTCCTCGTCGTAAAGTCGTTTGTTTTAAGAATCAACCATCGATCGCGCACTTGGATACGACGAAGTCGAACATCGTGCAAGAAACGATCGGTTCCGTTTCTTGTAGACTGTTACACGTTTTATCGAAACAAATATGCTCTTACCACAAGGTGTATCGATACTTTCGTGTATGGCTGTATACATCGGGTAGCGCAGAGTTTTAAAGAGTACACCGTGTGTGTACAAACCCGCGACAAGCCACCTAGCATGACGATATAACAGGACAAAAAGTTTACGCCTCGCATACGATATCCCCGTCGAAAGGTTTTATTCGAAAGCCGCGTAACTGAATTCCCGCTTACTTGGTCTAGCGGTGTCTTATCGTCGGTCCAACCCGACGATCTCGTTTCTTCGACCCGTAGCGGATAACGACAAAGCGGTTCGTTGGGAAAATGCATGGTTCGAGCGTCGACCAGCCAGCTTTTACGTCAATGCTCGCCGGGAACCTTGACTAGCCAGTTTGCAAAAGCGGATCGCTGTCTCTAACGTTTCTTTCCTCATTATCGGTATATAGGTTTCTCTTTTTTCGTGCCTGTTTGTTAAACTAGGTCAATGGATTCGTTCTTCTAGCGACATCGAACGCGTCGCTAGCGAGGATGGCTCTGATATATCGTCAAGGACGCGAGGCGACTTTTTTGGAGCGGATTCCTTACGGTTTGCCTCTGAACGTGTTCGTTGTACGTTGCTTTCAGAGGAGAATTTTGTGGGACGATGGTGCGAGATTGTCTGAGAAAGATTGTTTCGACGAAAGAGTTAGAGAGACTAACGTGGGATTTAGTCGAGGAGACGAGAGTTATAGGATTATTCGTAGGATAGTATGATAGGAAATTTGGGATTTCAAAGAAGAAGAAGAACCGAAACGAGACTGTTTATGTACGCGTATGGTCGATAAGACACTGGGATATTTCTTTAGAAGATATTTGCCGTAGAAGCTGGATATATTACTAGAGTGCTGGTAGAGCAGAGAATGCTGTTAGGAGAAATGGTCCTTATCACCGTACCGCCTCCAGGCGCGCGTGTAAGGAACCCTTGCATTGTTCGCCATGAGTCATCGGTATATTTTTCGACTTTGCGAGATACCAGAACTTATTTCTCGCGTGCTGTATCCTTATAAGATTCGCACGGCTTTACTCGAGCAAGATCGAGCAAGAAAAAGGGAATTGCCAAATTAATAATAGTTGGATTTATTAAGATTCCTCGAGCAAGTCCGTAATACGCGATTCGTCGGTGAAAAGTCCCGTTTATTTCCGCGAGTCATTCGGAAATTCCGATTCGACGGGTTATTTCGTTCGCGTAAGTGTCAGATTAGAGCGCGTAGCGTGAAAGAAATTCTTCTTTCGCTTTTCAAAGCGCGTTTATTAACAAACGCGTATTACATTCGCGTAAAAGAAAATTATGATAAACATACGCAATTACTATTATATAAATTGTTATTGCTTGGCAGTTTACCTAAACCTATCCAAACTATCGGCAAAAGACAAAAACTTGAGCTAAGCGTTACTTTATCCAATCGCCGCAAGACGTACAATTCTAAGTAGAATCTACCGTAGTGGTACAGACAGTTCTTTGCGAATATCTCGGAGACTAAGAAAAGCGGTTGTTCAAAGCGTTGAGTTTTACGGTATATTCAAAGATCATAAACGTTTAATCATTCGTCGCGATAAAAAGCTTGCTTCTCTGACCAGATCACGAAGCGGAATGACTCGAATCACGTGGAATCTCGGACGACAGCTGTTCATCGGTCCAGCACGAATTTCCTGCGATTACTTTGAAACCAAATCCCTCGGAATTTAGAGTGTCCAGTACCCACATGTTGTCAGCCAGTTTGGGAGCAAATTGAGCTCGATTTCGTGTGAATAGGTGCACAACCCGTTTCGAAACTCGCTCGGTTTCTCCTTTTAACTCGATTCAATATTACGAGCCATTTTAATTAATAACGAGGCAAAATTCATAAAGAATTAGGCGAGTGTATAAATAATTACCGTCCATGGAGGTTGTACTTTTAAATAATGGTGTCACTCGCGTAACACTGAACTGCCTGTATTACGAATACAATCCTTGAGAAAATTCAGCATTGATGACAGCGCAAGTAGGTTCCAAGGTTCTGTCGTTTAGGTTTACGCGATTACGCTATATTTTTCCCACTATGTATTCTCGACATCTTCCAGTTGATCTTTTAAATATAATTCCGTCGTCAACTTACTCGATATATCAACAGAGAAAGAAACGCTCTAAAGGGATTTATATAAAGAGGGCAGACGCCGAGAAAGATTAATCACGAGATGAAAATAAGCGGAACGCGTCCTTAGATGAAATTTAAAAAAGTTAGGAGATACGATCAAAACGGGTTTTATGATTATTTTAGAAGCAAAAGCCAAAAATTGAGATCATAGGTGGGTATAAAAATAATTCTCGACTCGTCGGTTACAACCAAACACTCTGCCTCTGTTTAAAATCGCCTTCACTTTTGACCTCGGTGGACTTTTTTCTCCACCATATGTTGTAAGTATATTTTATAGATCGAGATAAAAAAAGACGTCAAATATGTGTTATTGGCAGAATCGTTAACGAGTTATGGAAAGTTATGGAAAGAAAAGCGTGCGTTACTACGATAACGAAGTATCAATAGATGAAATATATTTACATCTAGTAGCAGTCAGAAGCTGTATGTACTTATACGACTTCAACTACGACTTCGTTTCAAAATATTTCATATTCCTGCCAATACAAGACTGATAACAGCAAAGAATAGAATTATTGTTTGAAACTGGTGTCGTAGGAATACCTTTTGACTACTACTACATGTAAATATTTCTGATCTATTCATACTTTATCTATTCATTTATTCATATCGATCTTTTTGGTGTAGCCGAGAGGTGCCACGAAACACATAACTTCCTTTAGCGTGCATTTCTGATACTATCACAATAGATATTTAAAATATAGTTCCAGAAATAGACAGTTCACTGGCCTTCGATAAATACATATCGCAAGCTCATCGATAATAACAGAAAGCTTCCTATATTTTCATTCAAGAGTTGTTAAGTCGTTCGATTCGAGACTACAATCGAGCGTATTATAAAATAATGTGAAAACGAAGAAAATAATCGATGGAACTTGCCTGTTAAATATTCTCGTCTCGATCGAACACAGACATTTTTAACGATATAACAGCGTAACAGTTGGTACATAACGTTATCTCATAAAACGACACAGAAAGTCAGAGAAAACGTTACTTTTACATCAGACGAACGTCAACCGCGGATTACTATTCTGTTGCGAGTGAGAATGTAGCGAAGTTTACGTCTGATGACTAGGCACTACTGTTGCCATAAACAGGAAAATAACTCGCGTGTGTAAAGCGTTCAGAATTTTGGCACCTCTCTTCTACAACTATTTAATAATGACATTGTTGTTCTTATTTTGACTTATAAAACATTAACAACGGTGTACTGACGGTATATGGCTGGGGAAAACTGCGACAACCTGTACATGGTATATTGACCTATGCTCAAATATCAAATACCAAACTCTTCTTCTGTATAAAACACGTTAGATACTTGTTTCCTTAAATAGGCGGCTATATAACACCGGGTATTCTTGAGCGAAAGATACCAGTTTTCCAGGTAGTTTTATTGACGGAGGTCACCGGAAAATCTAGGTCGAAAGATCCTCTGTGTAATCTTTTTTCTATGGGTGTAGATAGTCTCTCGTAATCGGGCCAAAAAGCCATAGTTTTAAAATGGTAGAAGATCGATGAAAATTTGATTAGCAAAGATCAAATTAGAAGCGATTTCGGATGCTTGAAAAATTTCTTGAAAGCTGTTTTTTATCCACGTGTATCTACGCAGGGATATTAGTATACAGCGAAATTGATTAATCTTGTTTTCTTCTCTACTAATTTCGATGAAAATCACTCGGACAGAAAATCATTTACAATGTAACAACTCAGAATACATTAACACGAATCGTTCAGTTTCTAGCTCGTTGAGTTTCTTTTCAAATACATTATGAAAAATCTCGCTAATCCCGTAAGACTAATTAAAGGCGAATAGCGATAAGGTATGGCAAATGGGCTGGTAAATATTAACTAATTTAGTTGAATAAAATATGGCACGATAACTCCTCGATGAACAAGTTACATAACTCGAACATATACCGATCTAAAAACGAATAATAATTTATAACAGTCGGTTTAACGTATCGTAACGCATCGCACTTTACAATCTCACTCGCTTTGTTGAACTTGAAATCAAAGATTCGCCGGACATTTAAATTGGCTGAAAATTCTTCAGATTTCTAGATCGAAAGAGATTTTGAAAACAGAATTGGATCTTCATAGTTGAAAAACTTGCTGTTAAGCTTGGTTAAGCCTTTAATTAGTTCTTCTCTGTAAGTAGGGCACTATGTTTCACGGGACTTTCTTCCTTTCATTGTCGATCGATCGACGAAAAACGTTAAGATCAGCAGTCGCAACGAGAATCGTTGATCGTGGAGCGAACTCATCGTGATTAATCCAGGCAGCGGTATCGAACGTTTGCAATTAGAACTCCAGTTTGCAGCAAGAACGTGGGAAACACGGAAACACGAAATAGTGGTGCAATTAATGCCTCGCGTTGATTACCGTGTACGATCGTTGAATCGGTTAAGCTGATTAACGAACGACGCGTTTTAACACCTAGACTACCAAAGTAAAACAAATTCTAAAACGATACGCGGTCGAGGAGCGTGAAAGTTGCAACACGATCAGCATCGTATGAATAACAGATGAAACTCTCTCGAGTCGAAATAAAAACAGCAAGCCGCGCTAAACTGCACGATAAGATGGCTTCTCCCATAAAATACAGTCAACGAGGAAACCGTGCTAACGAGTAACCGCGTTCCGTGCTCCAGAAACTAGGGGATTAAATCTGGTCGTGATTTTTGTCTCTACTCGCGTTCCTATACGATGGAAGTCGAGCCAAGAAAATATATCCTAAACCTAATGTTATTCGGAAAAGTGTTTCGAATAAAACTTATTTTGTTTCGGTTGGGATATCTCGCGAAGGCCATAAATCTTATGTAGGTGAATGTGCCTTTGAGATTTCAAGGTGGTCTTTGCTTTTAAAGTGGAATTATACATTTTTTTTTTTAATTCTCCATTCGGTGTATTTTTTAATTCTTTATAAAAAAGTATTAAGCTACTCGGGTCGAAAAATGACTAGATTAAACGATACTTTAATCTTGTAAAACTTATCGTAGGAAAGACGAGGAACGCAGCGCTTTTACCTTCGCCTTCTCCTTGTATTTCGTACAACCGCAATTTGATGGAACTCGATGAAATTAATATGAAAATATGTTTTAAACAAAGCATTTTCAGATACGAGTACCTTGATACCTTTCTGTAGAGAATGAAAGACTGCATCGAACGCTGTGTAAGAAGATGTGTAGTTCCATTCAAAAAGCAATGATCTCGATCGTCTAAGATCACCTTGAGATATCGTCATAACGCGTAAGTTTAGTTTTCTATCTAATCTACTAAAACGTTATACGAAATAACGTAAAACGATATTCGAATTAACGGAGCATCGCTAATAAAATCAATCAAAATGGTAATTAAAGTTAAAGCAGCCGCGTGATAGAACGACGAAAACGAAGCGATATGTTGTTCGAACGTGAGAAAAACAAAATATTTCCGAATAGTAATTGTGATTTTTGTATCCCTATGAACTTGAATTCTACGTGTTGTAGTAGTAGATCGCTGAACTTATTTCAATGATCGCATATTTCATAGATAATATTTAATACTTATGATTGCGTAATGGAATAAAGAGTAAAATTGTGAGAATCCAGTGGCAATTAAGATTATCTCTTACCTGTGGGATGATACTTGAGAAATAATTGTTTCTTTAGCAAGATAATGACGAACATTCTTATGTGCGGTATCTCGGTTCGAAATCTTTAAGACAGCTTGAAATTATGGAAAATTTACAGTCAGCGAGAGCGAGTGAAAACACAGTAATAAAATGATTTTCGTCTTAGGGAGACACGTGGAAATTTTTAAAATTTCAGATATTTCGATTCTATCGAAGTAAAATTCCTTTTGTCAATTTCGATTTTCAACCGAGTCGCCGATAAATCATCGCAGTAGTCACAAATGCGATTACAAATAATCGATCGAGAAAGAAAAATTCGATTTGATGTTCGAAGATACGATTCGTTCCTTTTTCACGATATAAAAAACGCGGTTAACGCAATGCGCGTTATCTTATGCAAGATGTTGTCCATAAAGATACAAAGTAAAATCAAAGTAAACGTCTGAAACGTGATTAGAAGCAGCGTAATCAACCTTCGCGTTGAAAGATAGGAGCAGTAACAGGCTTGAGTAACGCTGCTCTTGCGATAGAGCGACGTCCGACCTAAATCTAGTTTTTACGATAGCTGACTGATAGGTCAAATTAAATACGTAAATGGCTAATATTCGCGTAATACGGAAACGTTCGTTGTATTCGCATTCGTTCTTTGCGCAACTTCGATCCAATTTTATTTTTCTATCGTTATTTGCTTTCACAAGAATATTGCAATCGAAGGTTGAGACACACATTTGTGTCCTATTTATATGCACAAGTTATTACGTCGATCTATTTTTCGATATTATTGGTGTTGCCGTACCGTAACTATGATTTTATGATACGTCAATACGAGATTTTAATCTTTCGGCATATTTAGATTTCAGTATCTTTAAAAAAAAATCATGCGTCTAAGGGTTAAGTCGAGTTTCACGCAAGAATCGATCTCGAACGAAACATTTTCGCTTCGCTTTCGTTGACCAACGCGAGATTTCGTGTTGGATCCCGATCGAATCAAGGACAAACATTTTTCGCAAGATTACAAAAGCTGGTCGCGAGCGGTCGAGACTCGACCCGGATCTAGACGCTATGAGTGGTAGTGCAAACCAGTCTTCGCGGATATGTACCGTCTAATTGACGTTCTCTGCCTACGTGTGTATTGTATCTAATTTTATGATTAGACAACTTCCTCTCGTCTCTTTGCGAGAAATTAGGAAAAATTGATGTATCCTTCTTAGAAATGTTTAAACAAACTAAGAAGATAGGCATGGCAAACATTAAAGTGCAATGACTCACGGTCAGATTTGATCGTGCTAACTATTCATTTTGTATCTAGATATCGGGCTTGGCCATTATTCAAATAAACTATCTATCACAAAGTAGTCATTACGACGATATATCATATGTTTAATTCAAATAATGAATCTCGGACTTATCCAATTAAATAGAGAATCTTTGAAAGCGTGCAAATTCTGAAAACTTTGCGACTAAATTAATACGAGCACGCTGCGTTTTTATTTTTAGTAATGTCAACGACTGAGCGATACCCTATTACGCGATTACCGCGTGTCCTTGACACGTACAGATTTTCCTCTGTTATTATCCTACTATTATTTATTATTCCTATTGTTATTACGATCGATTGCCTACCCCTCTGATATTTTATTCCAATTCGATTTATTTTGATGTTTTAATTTTGCGTTAATTTGATTTAAAAAAAAGCTTCGCTTGGAAGAGACGATCGATTTCGAAATACGCTTCGAGCATAGTTCACGATGTTCACATTTTCTTTAGATCATCATCACCTTCCTCGACCACCTGAAGCAATGCTGACATTTTCTACCGTCGAATACATTTCCATAAACTTTTTTTATGTACCAGCCTTCGTGACTTTCATTTACTTTCGATAGATACGGCATGTTTAATAATAATTACATAGAAAATTACATAGACAGGAAATTTCATCGTTGAACTCTATCGAAAGCGTAGAAATGCAGAAATTAATCATTCGGGCCACTACCTTTTCAAAGTTTCTATCAATTACTACGATCAACGGACGACCATGTATCTACCGGTGAATAATCGATCGATATCGATTCGGCGTGAGATTTATTCCAGTCAGGATCACTTCAAAATGTACGTCGCGTACTGCCGAATTATTTAAAATGTTTTAACCGTTACGGTAACGAGTCTAACATAAATCGATCCACAAATCGTTATCTTATACAGTTGTTTATAAAAATAATCGTCGGCAAAGAATTTCTACGTCATAGTTGCTACCCGTAAACATTGTTCGCACGTTTTTCTCAAATTTCGCTACGAACGTTCCGGACAACCCGTTATTATCGCGGAAATGTGTCAGCTCTTACCTTGCGGTACCGCGTGTTCAGAAGCGTTACGCATACCGATCGATGGATCGATGTCATCGATATCAAGTCAATCCTGCTTAGAATATACAGTCCCGTGTAAAAGTTTTGCGATTAAACCATTTACGTTACTCGTCTTACAACAACCAGCTAGGAATATATTCAGGGAATGTTTCTACGTGCTTACTACTCTTGCACAACTAAACTAATATCACAAGTGAAATTTCACGAATCACTGATTAGAAGATATTAATATCAATAGCTTCTCTTACATAATAGAAACTAGTTTGATAGCGATTAAGAAAAACAGGAATTTTCCTACGGTTCGGAGGCTCGACCGAAACAAATGACATCACCAAGCGAAAATAGTCGCTTAAAGAGTGACAAAAGATCGGTGTCGGAATACCTTCGCGTATATGTCGTCTCCTAGCCGGCGGAGGAGCGCCGGTTCGTCGCCTCCTGGCGTAGGTGTGAACCGGTACGATCAGCCTCGGCCTGGGTATGAGAAATCCACCTTGACTATTCCCTGTTTGATTCAATTCGCTCGATTCACTGTCAGTCGTGCTGCTGCTACTCGATCTCCTCGACTCGTAATCCTCCCTGGCCGACGAGTCAACGCGGCTACCATCCAGAACACCCTCCAGCTGAGAGATCACCTCGGCATAAGGTTGTCTGTACTCGTCCTCCCTCGACGGAGGTTTGCTTCTCGCGTTACTTGCCCAATTGACGCCACACTCGCGCCAGCTGGCCTCGTAAAGAAGCTCCATCGCCCTTCCTCGAGTCGCGTCAGGGTCCAACAGCAGCTCTGGGTCCTCCAACACCGCTCTGCCAGGGTAACTTCTCACTTTCATGGCCGGACGAATCTCGGGATTTCCAGAATTCCCACCTCTTTCAGAGCTTCCTTCGAAATTCACGAGAAACGAAGAAACGGAGTATTCCTTTTCGTAGTTTGTTGTTCAAGCACGAGAGGCTTTTACAGACAGAGCGACGAATCTTGGCCGTTGAACGAGATCAGATAGCAAGAGACACGTCGGAGCGTTGCTCCGAGACGATAGTTTGATCCAGTGGGCGACCTTGGACATGATTCACCGCGCTGGACATTTTCCAACGCCTCCAGCTCGCGTTTTTCGCTTCGGGATAGGAACGTGTTGATCGTACGGGCTGTTAAGAATCACGAGGGTTCCTGCCGCTCGTTACGATCGGAATCGGTGTCTGCCGTTCCTTTGGAAACCCTCCGTGAATTTGACCGTGGGAACGAGTACTTCGACGTTGATCTGGCGTTCATCCAGTGGGAAGATCGAAGAACGTTTCCCTCGATCGTTTCGTCCTTTCCGTTTGACTTTGCAACAACCCTTCGAGTCAGGATTGTCGAACTCTTAAAAGGTCGAGCGTTTTCGAGTCGTATAGAAAACGCTAGGAAACACGTGTCTCTGAGAACTTCCTAGATCGATTTTGGAACGAATCGACGAGTTCAGCATCCGTCGAAAAGTTCCAGCGACTCCCCGCCGGTTCATGCTTCGAGACAACGCGCAAACGACAACCGGCAGCGATGGATAACTGCGAGTCGAGCGATTTTCGAGCGGCTAATTCCAGGTCTGTCACGAAGCAGAACAGTGACGCGCTATTCTTAGTCCCGGCTCGATTCCTTTCGATACGAATCGGATCTCTCGATTCTGCAATAACGGGTAAACGGTTCGATCTTTTTCACCGTCTCGAATCTATCTCGCGTACTTCTCCGCTTAAATCCTATCGTTCTCAGCTTTATCACTTTTCATTGTTCCTGTACCTAAAACTCGTTAACTCTTTTCAATGAAAATTTAAGTTTCCTCGGCGCTTTAGATGGAAGAATGTCGTTTCCTTAAGAAATCACGTAGAAGACACACGACGACCGGATCGATAGATCGGTTGCTTGCGCAAGCGATCCGATGGACAATGAAATCACGGTTCCGTCTTCACTCGCGTTTCCACTTGGATCGATCAGTTTTATCGACAAAGAAATTTCGATGGCTGGTTATTCGACGACGAGACGAAAATGATTTGGATCTCGTAGAGAAAAGTGCGAGCAAACGTAAGAGGAGTAAGAGCGAACGATGTTTTCACAAAGAAGGATCCTGTCGCGAACGAGGATACAGGCAGGACCACTCCTTCGAGACTGACGCTCACTGACAGCGTTCGCGACTGGTGAAAAGTACGCCCGCAAAGAGCGTGCACGAGAAACTCCCTTCCCCTCCGATTGCCAATCCCCCCACCAATTCGCTGTTAGCGAGAGAAAGGACAGTGGTTCTCAGGCGAATGCGATTGCCCCCTCGGTGCGACCACTCCCACGTAAGTATGTACAAGTATATCGGGTGACTCGAGAATACTGCAAGATACTCTTATCAAATTGTATATAATTGAGGTAGTAAAAGACTAGATATCGTATATTTGTCGTGTCAGCTGATGCGCTCCGAGCATCCGCGTTCGAATTCTTTTAATTCGGAGGCATGAAATTCCACGACTAATTCCATTAAGAGACAACCATATTGCGCGTGACATTGCAGATTTGTATCGAATTATATAAAAAGAGAAGAAACGGATATATCACGGAGATATACGCGTATCGGCTGGAACTTTTTCGATTATGCTTCGAGAAATACCTGTCTCGCGGTTTCCTTTTGTCTGTTTGTCTCGTAATTGTTAGCACGCAAGTTCAACAACGAACGAACGATCAGAAATTACGATGCACCAATTACGTTTCCCCTGAATAGACTCGTTTATCTTTCGTAAATCGTAATGAAATAACATAGCCTAATTGCGAGAACAAGTGGGAAACACTACGAGCAAAAGTGGAGCAATCTTGGTTGGAACTGTTTCTCGCGTTTTGCGCTCGATTCCTCGGCTTCGTATTCCCCTTTCCTTCATTTTTCTCATCGTGTCATTATTTCCCATTTGTGGAATGCTTTACATTTTGCTTTTTAACGCGGGTAGATTTCTCTAATAACCCCGATGTAATTAATTCTTTTTCCTCTTGTATCTTCCTTTTCTTTTTCAAGCAATTCTTCGAATTCTAACTTTCTTTCTTTTTGCTTCGATCCTACGCCTCGCGTTGACGCAATTTCTAATTTGCAAATTTGCTTCAAGACGAAACGGTTCTCCATAAGCAAAGAGTAACGCGCGTGACAACTAAATTTTCTAAAATAACACGTATCTTGCAAAATATGACAGACGTTAATATTACGTTCGATGTTCTCTATGTTTTCTATACATATATTTAAAAGTACACGTCCCGTTATTACATTTAAATCTACTCTCCTTACTGTTATAACGATGACTCATGATTTTATTATCCTGCGATGCACATGATTGCTAAGGTTCGGATAAAAAAATAATTTCATGCAAATTATTACCAAGCGAACAACTTGTAATATAATTTTACCGTTAAGATTTTACTTAAATTATCGTGGAAATGGTCGAGTTTCCTCCGTGTCAGATACTAAAAACTATCGCTAATACACGGTTAATTCACACTTTCATTTGCTCGTCCCTCGCAATTTACTCTGATCATTATGATTTTCCTACGACCACATTTCACTTCTATCGCTGTAATTTCATATATTTTATTCATACGCACAAAGGTTTCTAGTTTTACGTATAAACTTTAATCGATTCGGCATGTACGCTGTTTAACGAGACTATTGTATCAAGAGGAATCCTTCCAAAGCGATTAACCTACAGATTTCGTTCTCTTTGCCAACGATACGAGCAAAATTTAAACCTACGCTAAAAGTGTTGTAAGAGAAAGTTTAACGCTAGAAAGTATATCGTGTGTAGTTAATTGCGATTAAAATCGAATCGAAGATAGAATAAGCTTATTATGTGATTTGAAATTTTAAAAATCCACATTCAATTTGTAGGTATACGGGTCTCGTTTTCTCTCGATTATCATCGCGAATATTACAACAAAATGTACAAAATGTACGTAGCAACAACGAGAAAAAAATCTAAATTGGTCATCGTTTGAAAATTTGAAATTAGCCTCGAAGTACCAACCATGCTTTTCTAGTAGGTATTTCTATCTAAATTCGATTATTAAAAACCATCTAAAAGAATTACTGTAATACGATCAAAACGAATCCTGCTATTGTTACGATTACAATCATAGTAGTGTCAGAGAAGTTACGTATAGTTACATAGGTACGTAAAATTATACGCATGACGTTATGCTGGTGATAATATGCGAGCGAAACACGGATTTGGTTTACACGTTTCCGTCAACCGGATTATGCTCGCTTCGTTTCACAGATACTTCCGATTTGTCACAAAATGACACGAAACAATTTTGTTTTATAAATACATTATAACCGTTGTATTTTTTAATTACTATGCTATCACGGTACACCAACTTCCGAGAGAAAGGCCAGTGATTCTCATCCTTCGTCATTGGATGAAACTATTTATTTTCTATTTCGTTTCTATCGAGACATCGTATCTTAGATAATTTAAAAATCAGCCACAAAATAGGGAGGAAATTACCAAATAGCTTCTTATAGTTTCTAATAGATATAAATCTCTTACGATCGATTTATTACAGACCGATTTAATATATTGCATTTATTTTGTAGATTAATTCGTAATAATTATTGGAAGGAATGCAGGAAAGAAAATGATGAGAAGCGAGGAAGGAATTAATTGCTCCGAAATTGGTCGGCTCTTCCTCCAAAGAAAATCCTCATTTTAATTAATAAATTGACCAGAGATACTATCGCTATAAATACACCGTTCTATGCTGTATAATCATTGAATCTCTTCCTGTTAAAGAGACTCGTGTTCGTAATTATTTGCGCAATCGTTACGCGACTTAACGTTAAACGTTACACGTTTACACAGTTGGCTTAATCGTGGCTATTACACGTAAAAATTCGCGTTATTACGTTGCACGTGACCCATTGCGTTCGAATTTAATTGTAGTATCGTTGTTGGTTGCGCAAATCGTGTCTGAATGCGCTCAACCAGCACCGGAAGTAAAAGGAAATTTCGCCAAGAACGAAGCTTCTTTGTACGACTGTAATAAAATACTCGTATGAAATTGCCCGATGTGAAAAAATTCAAATTCGTCAACTAAGATCGCTCGTTGTTGCGAGGCTAGCTTACGAGGTAGGTACGAAACAGATTTTCCTACGACGTAAAATATTTGCAGAAAAGGAGAAAATTTTCAACGCCGTTTCAACCGACAACGTTATACCAGCGTGCCATCGACACCAGCGAATATTCGAAATTCGTACGAAAATTATTACTAGTCATTGGATCGAATTAGCGAACGTTAAAAATCTATTTTTAAATATTTATATTCGTACGTATCGCGATAATTTCTCTCGTTACGTACATATGTATTTTACTTTCGGTGTAAAGTGAAATCGCGTATTGTTTGCCGACCGGAGAATTAATTTTCGAATCTTTTTAAATTTGTTCGAAAGAAAAAAGCAGAAAGAGAAGAGAAAGGTGGTTCAAGGTTATTAATAGACTATTCTACTTAACGATGGAGCGTAATTTTTATAATACATCGTATTTTTATTATACTTTCATCGCTAGTTCGAAATTTCGAAAATATTAGCATATTTTAAGGCGAGTTCGTCAGATATAGAGCGAAATTTGCTTAAATAGGAGGTTGATTCTTATCGTTGGGAAAGAATGCGGAGTATTTTCAGCAACATTTTATTTATAACTACCGCTATGGGAACCGGTTTTTCGGAAGAAAAGGCAAAGAAGCTTGAATCATTCGGTTCCCGTAAAGAACGATGAATCACGCGTTGCATGGTTCGCGGGATTAAAGCGAATTTATTGAAAGTTTCTCGCCGATCAAATGGCAACTCTATCGAACAAAGAAAACGGATGATATTTTTGTTCCGACGTACTTGGATATATTCGCGATACGATCGAGTTCATCGAACGTCGAATTAGAATTTCCTTCGAACTTAAAATCGCAAGGAACTCTATACGCTCGTTTATGATTACAACGATCGCAGATGTTATCGATTTTCCACGTGGAAAACAATACGACGGGGAGTGTGTAGGCAAAACGGCGAAGAAATTTTCGTGCGGCGACGCAAGAGGGCATAACGGTACACTACGCGGTCGCAGGGAACAATGATCGACCTCGACTTGCCTGACTTGGCGAATAAACTGAAATTGCACGGCGCGAGAAAGATCAACAGCCATCGTGATTCCGTCGTTCGCGAAGCCCCTTCGTCGGAGACGACGATTTTCCGCCTATATTCGTTAAAGCATGGCCAACTATTTATAACCGGAACGCATGGAAAAGCGTAATCGCGTACAGTTTCCTTCGACGAGTCGGTTGCGTTCGACTGGAATTACTCGCGCGAGCTGTAACGACGAAATCCTTTCGGCTCGACGTTCTTTCAATTTTATTTCAAGCGATTGTTAAAATATATATCCAAATAAATCGGATCAATTTCTTACGTTTTGGAACTACGATAGAATCGCGAAAGAATATCATTCTGGACAAGGGAAAGGTCTGCGTGACTCACCCTCCATAACATACACGATGGACCCAACATCTCCTTCGCGAATGATGGTCGAACCCGCCGAGAAGGTAACAGGATACATGCAGTCCACGATCTCGCGGATTTGCGTCAGCTCCAAGTTCTTCATGAAGTCATTATCCAAAATGGCTGCTTTGATCAGATCGCGAGACCTACGAAGAAAGGAACAGTCAGACATCATTTTGTCGAAGGTTTCCCTTTTAATCGTAAGAAGATTATTAGAAACGTCACTGTGGAACAAGGCTGATTTTTTGGGAAATAAAAAAGAAGAAAAACGATAAGAAAAAGTTTATAAATTCTGATGAATATTCATCCGTTAGATCGCGGTACTAAATCTGAATAATCGATAAGAATAGAACTGAAAATTAAGATAAAATAAAAAGTAAAATAAAAAGCGTTATCGCCACTCTAAATAAACGCAAAAAGTGTTTGACGTATACCAGGCTATCTTCTTGCATACTTGTTCGGTAAACAACTTATGGCCTGTAACAGGTGCACCGTGATAAACACGGTTCGGTACTTTTGATGTTGCACTTGCAAAATAAACGCGAGTATTACCATCGTAACGTCATATCCTTAATGTTAAACGTCTTACGTAGACATTTAATACGAAAATTGCTACGAAGATTTCTACGACTTCTTCCTGACTGATTTATTCTAACTTTTTTTTTCTTCCATACTAATCGTGTTACAAGAGCCAAACTTATTATCCCATGTGCGACTCGTCTAACAAATAATTGCGAATAATCGCGTAGGAGATAAAACAATCGTGTTTGGAATTTACTCGTTATTTTGCGTAAAAGTGCGCGTCAATCGCGAAGCAAGATAATTTTTCAATTTTACTTTACGACAAAATCGTGCTTTTCTAAATGGTTAAGCGCTCTGATAGAACAATGGAAAGTTTAAAGAATACAGCGTTTGGAAAGTTGCACGAGTGTTACCTACGACCGATCGAACAGAGTCGTCGATGAAAGAGGCTAGTTAAGAAACAACACAGGTAAACTTAACGAAGCCACGTGTCGTGAATTAAAAGTATGCCGAATGTAACACTCTGTCACGTAGTATCGCGGTGAATGCGATTTGTATAGGTGAAACCATGACTCGAAATTGCGCAAGCAACGACCAAATTTCACTCTTAACGATACGTCGTACGGCGATCGTTGAGTCATCGATCTCTCTATGTATGGCCTTCGAATCAATAACAATGATAGATCAGTGCAATATCAATATGAAATTTCGAATCGAATACGTTCGAATAGATAGATGAACCATCGACGCTTTAACACGAGGAACCGTGCCAGTTTCCTTCGCGACAATGTGAAACGTTTTTTTTTCTTCCAACGATAATATGGTTAAACAGGGAGTTAAAAATCAGTTCAAGAGAGAGTCTACCGTGTCGTTGTTTGTTCTACGCTCGATACAGATAAATCTCAGACGATAACTTTTCCTTGATACACTGCAATAAGTAGCTGAAAGTCGCGTTAGAACGGAACAAAAAGTGACGAATTCTGTACCTTTGCGGTTTCTGAAACTTGACGATTATCCGGGTGTCTTTGGTAAGTGGTTCAGCTGAAATTGCCTGTCTTTTGGATCTCTGGCCCGGCCCGATAGCGCCAGAGGCCAAACTGAAATCGACGATTTGCCGGAACTTGTCGATCTCGTTTTGAAGGTAACGAATAGTGGCATCCCGTTCTTCCAATGCTTTCTCGAGTATCTCGATCACATCGTCGCGACGTCTAAGAGCTTGTGTTCTCTCGTACAATAATCGTTTCAGATCTCGTATCGAATCCATGATCAGAAAGATTTCCGACTGTCGTTCGATTTAATTGAGATTCGTCTGTTCTCGAGATTTTCCTCTTGCGATTGATATACACCGAGATTCCGATGTGCTCTATCTTCGACGGTCCTTGTACTTCCACTTCCACTGCTGGTTTCTGTTTCTCATTGGACCATTTTTAGTACACGTTGCAATTTTTAAAACGTTCCCCTTGCCTTTTCATTAAAATATTTTTTTATCCGACAACGTTTCGTTCAACGACGGTTCATCATCGAATCTTCTCTTTTCTTTTACAAGCGTTCGTTCTTTACATGTTCGAGTTTTATGATTCCCGACGGTTGGAACGAACGTTTGCTCTGCCGGATTGGCAAAATTCGAATGTTCAAAGGTATTCGATCGTTGGGAGACTTATTCCATCTCAAGTATATGGAAAGGTACTTTTAAACTAAATATAGATCTTTAGAAAGCAAAAGTATCGTCAAACAATCGAAACTCCGATATATTATATCTTCGAAGATAGCTATCTGTTTAAACAACGGCGATACGAGGCGAATTTAAATCGTATACCTGTTAACAATAAGATAAGGTTGCAATATACTCTCATACTTTCTAACACGTATCACGCTTTGAAAACGATTTCCGAACAAATCGAATTCCTAACAATTCCATCCGCCTTTTACGATTACACAGCTGATTACGAGACGGTAGCCTTTTTCGACTACATGATCTTTTTCAAATGTTATTTCTACTATCTATGCTATTGCTATCGAAAGCAACTGAAAGCTAAGTAGATTGAATTTCTACCGGTGAAGATGAATTAGAAATGTACGATTCGCACGATAGACATATACTTGGACTGAAACGCAAATTACACAAGATTATTAGAAGTAGAGTGTTAGAAATCGATTGATCTACTTAGAATCCCCGTTCAAGATAACGATCTATTTTAAAACTGACATTGACTCCGACAGCTGAGAGAGTGTGGACGCGTGTTGTATATTATCTTAAAATCGAACACCGATAAGTGTAAATTTTAGATATTGTTCTAATAATTACGCTACCTCCGTTGCTTTCAACGATTCCATCAAAGATATAATAATTCTCGATTATTTCGTAAATACAGCGGAACAGCTAATTGTTATTAAAACAGAACGATAGAAAATTCGTCGTCCTTTAAATCGAAAGTAGACGAAAGAAATGCAATTAGCATTTTTACCTAAGCAAATATTTCTACGAAATCAGGTTTACGTTAAACAACGAGAAACTATAAGTTACTATAATAACGTGTTACGTAATCATCTTTAAAAAAAGATTGTGTAACGAAAAAATTGACTGTTTTATTGGACAGTGTATTTTTTACCTTTTGCATCAATTTGTTCAAGCACGATGTTAGGTATCGCGATTATATAATGGCAATTTCAAACATCGAGGCGTTCTCGAGCATCTCGATAGAGCCGAGGTAGGTACGTAGGCATAACACTTTCGAAAATAAGAACGGAATAACAATGATCGACACCATTAGCGACTGTCCGTGTTTAGCAAGAATTCTTTCTCAATTAGAATTAGAAACGAACGGTTTGTTTTGAAATCATTCGAGAAAAAACCAACTGATCCATTTTAATTCGTTAACGAATCGCCAATACCAACGAAGCAATTGGTTCGAAGTTTTCGATCTTTAGGATTCTCTATTCGACGAGTCCAAGTTTGTAGAAGCGTACACGTAGGTATATTTCTATACGGTTGAAATTGTTTCTTCTTGTAAAAGATACAAGTGGAATAAGATTATCGCGGGAATAATTTTCAATAGAGATAGGGACAAAACAATAACGCGAATAAAGATCCTTATCACCGTGAAGTAGCAATGTTTCCAGTCACTTCGTATATTATATCGAAACGTCGTGTCTGCTAAAAGATAGAAAATATTTTAGGCACTAACAATCGATAAATATACACCGAAAGAAAATCGCAATGGTAACGAATCGTTTATAGAAATTTATATTACGTTCATTTCATAGCGGTTAGTATAAACGTGTAATATTATTATTTGTAATTTACAACAAAGAAAATTTCACGACTCTCGACGATGTCCACGACGCTAACGTTACTTTTAAGGCAGCTACCTTATCTTTATCTTTGTCTTTATACGAAGTATCACTATTTTCGCACAAAACTCCACGAGTCACCGTAATCACCTCTCTGATACTATCCTGACAAATCATTAACAACGTTCGCGAAATTTACATAATTTTTAAACAAATTTTCTCTCGATACGATACACTTTGTCCTTCTCCTCTTTATTCGAAAAATACTGAACACTTCTGAACGCAAGAACTTAAAATTATAAAATGGCGCGATCGTACCATTCTTTCACCGAGTGCTCGATCGTTCGAACAATTTACAAATAAATATCACTAACGTCAAATTTAATAACTGTGTACATACACGGGATTATATATGTGTATAGATATCGATTTGTTCGATCGATCGCGAATGATAATGGCTTGGTCGTAGAACCGTCACTTGCAAGAGTCTCCGTCGAACTGACAAGAAAGGCCGTAGATTTGATCGAAAGAACTCGATGCTCCGTGAACGATGACCGTCGATTAGCGTGAGGTCGAATGTAAAAAAGACACTGTCTTAATTATACGTTAATAATGAAACGTAGCTAATGTCTATTTAATGGTGGCCTGGGAATCGATGTGATATTCCGTGTCCGTGATTAATGATCGAATGCCAAGGGCAGAGAAATTTCTAATTCGACTCGTAACGTCAAATTTCTGGATCGTAAGTAGCCATTGTGTTACGTTGCAAAATTGTCTTTAATTTCTTTTAATAAAATGCAATAAGTTTATACGCGACTCGAATTAAGATCAAATTAGTAGATCATTGATGTAGATTAATCGATATTAATTCGTGGTACTTTCCATTTACCATATTTGACGACGTATTCGACGTAGAAATTGACCAATGTTTTAATATAAAACGCGATTATTTATTTAATTTAAGCAACGTAGAACGATGCGATTTGTCATTGATCATTTCGTTTGTTTCACGCGAACGATTTGGTTTGTTCGTTAAAGGTAATCGACGAATAAATAACTAGGTCGATCGTTTAAATCCGCACAAGTCCATGCTAACAATATTGTTCGTTGGATTAATCAACAAAAATCTACAAATATCGTATCTTCTATGATTTTTAAATCCGCGTTACTTTGCTCCAACCACCATCGCTCGTAAGGACGAGAAACAAGGATTTCGAATACTTCGTGATTTCATACATCAAATACATTACACTATCGCCACTGTTCATTAAATTAACTAAGAAAACGACATATGAACTATGGATACAGATGCGAGGTATGTACCAAGAAGGTGCAAACTACACCTCAGACGTTGAACGCGAAACTGGTCGGAAAGGACCAAGCCGAAGAGACTACGATCGCGTAGGGCGAGAGACTAACGAGCAACTCGAGTTCGCGCACGGTCTATTTTTGAGATATAATCGCGACTCGCGCTTCCTCGAACACAGAACGCGCTAGCGTACACACGTGAAACTAGCAGTCAGCACGTCGACCTGGCTGCGACGTATTTCGAAAAAGGTCCCCTTTCACCTAGCCTATTGCTCGTCTAGCATTCGTGATCGGCCTTCACGGCGAACCGATCTATACTTTCGGGCAATTTCACCGATTTTCCCGACCGATTTCGATCGACCGATGGATGGTCGCGACCGAAACTACGCCGAGGAATGCAAAGGGATCGTTGCAGTCGCAACGAGTCGCTGCATCGTCGACCCTCTATGGCGCCATGTGACATGGAAGGAACACACCTTACACGTATATCTATGATCACGTACCAAGCGGTTAAAAAATTCATTCGACGTCGTTGCCTGTCACGTTTCGGTTATGCGCGCGATTTTCTTCGCACCTCATCTTCTTTCGTTTATTTTTACACTGACAGGAGCACGGAGAGAGTGACTGGATAGGTTACTGACTCCAAAAATACCAAAGACGTAACAATTCTTATAAAAAAATATTAATACCGTTATTAAAAAATTGGAAAAATTGTTTAATTATTATACGCGTATAAAGATGTCAGAGATAGCAGTTCCATGTTAAAACATGTTTTAAAAAGATACAAGAAACGCGAACGTACACGCACGTATTTAAGTTGTATAACAGGGAAAAAACATAAGTTGATACACGACTTAAGAAATGGTACGTATCTACTCCATGTGGTATTATAATAGGAAAGAACAAACTATTATACCGTGTTACATCACACAGTAGGCTGTTTCAAAAACCAGTACAGGGGACAAGATCGATGGCTTAATTAGAATGCCTCTCTCGTACGAGCAGTGACACAAATGATACAAGATATCCCTTTATTTTTAGAACAACGCTGGCAAGGAAACGAGGGTTTTTAATGATTTTCATAAAAAGAAGATATCAGGCCGTTAATACCAGCGAGCGAAGGAATCATTAACCAATCTATCATTTTCGCGTGAATACCACAATCGCGACACGTCGTTTCCCGGCCGCTGCTTCGCAAGCACGAGATTTCTATTTATAGTGTATCACGTGTACGATAAATAAAAAAGATTATTAATAATATCTATAGCATTATCATTAACTCTCGACTAATTGCGAGTGTCGCTGAGTTATAGATGGACGACAGTTTAGATTAGAACTAAGTTTAGATATTTAATTTTAGGTTTGGGCAAATTTGAAATAAAGATAAATATCTTACAATTATTATCTTGATTTTATGCTAATTTATGAATATAAATTATAATTATTATCTTACGGACTCGATTATAATTATCATCTAAGGATTTTTCGCTACAAATTCGTTAAATATAAATAATTTATGAATAAATGAGTTAAGATTTTATAAAGGGGCAACGTTCTTTGGTTTTACAATTTATATAATATGCGCAATTAACATATAGCAGCGAATTGTATATTGTGATTTCGTAAGTCCATAATAGCCGAGCAATTATTCATTGTTTTTTTTTTTTTTCTTTACAAAACACCGCGGAAAATCATTGACAAGAAATTACTGCTTCTAGGCCATTATTGGTTCTACTACATGAACGATTAGCCAGACGAGTATAATTGCTCGTTACCATTTTTAGAAATATACATCTATATGTATCTGTTTTTTATATTCAGGTGCAAAGTTTCATTGCTTTTCTAACGTCGCGAGACAATTTTTTACGCTCGATATCTCGCTAAAGTAAACAGTTTGCTCGATCAAGAACCAGATACGTTCTTTCTCTTAAATTGCGTTTATTAGCAAAATTAAAGTATTACGGTAGAATATCGGTGTTCGCCGCGTAGTAGTAGTATTTAACAAGTACGGCTATCGACTATAAAATACCTGTTGAAATACCTATGACCCATGGACCTATGCCATTCGAAACATTAAGCAGAGAAATTTGTATCCTACGACATTCGTTCCAAATTACAGAGCTAAAAATGATTCATAATTGCCAGTCACGACTTCTAATCACGAGTTCTGGACACGGTTGTCCATAAAGAGTAGAATTTGCGTTTCATAAACCCCGTGCTTTGCAGAAAAACGCTGGCACTGTTCCGACGAGAATGTACGTGGTCTCGAAACGAGACCTTGCCTCGTTTCTCGAAACCGTATCCACCACGCAATACGACGAGACGATCGTTTGTTTCGTTTGTTTGTTTGCACGTAGTCCACGGTCCTGCGAATACACCGTCCAACCATTGCGGGACGTCCCGTTTGAATTATTTAAACGGCGTCCACCGAAACCTTCGCATTTCCGTTTCGTAATCGCGGCTGCGCAGCCGCACAAATGGTCACCGAGGGATGTTAGCTGAAATCCGACATCACTTTGCAAGCACCTTTGATCGGCCAGGAATTCGCTCCGTGTGATCTTCTTCGCGGTTTTGCATATTTTTACATTTTACGAAAGTACCAATTCCCTTCTCTTTTGAAAGCGATGGAAATTTCATTTCACCGATCGTTTCTTGCTGCGGATCTCGTTGTCGAATCACCGAGGATACAGTATCGGGGTTCGTCGATTTACTTCGTCGAACGTTGAAACGAGGAGGCGTGGTCCTTAATATAAAACGGTTAAATTAATCTCGTGCACGAGACGTATCCGTTGCGATCGGACACTGGCGTAGACCTATGGAATTTCGTTCGAAAAATATGGAAATTTCGAAATCGAAGGTCCGAAACAGAGAAACGGACAAGATCTGTTAGCAGAAACAAGTAAAGATCTCCCAGCTGCCATTACTCACGATCGAATCTCAATTGTTGATGCATCAAACGTCACGGTAATGACATTAGATAGATTCGAGTAGTCGATGAAACGACGCGATAAAATATAAAATATTGGTACGCGTATTAAAATTTTCCAATGGCCAATTAGAAACTTACTTAGCCGTTCTCGTCCCGCCGCGACGACGAAAACGATTAATTGACGGCCAAGGTTGGATCAAACTGTTCGATGCTAAATTCGCTAAAGAAAGAATTTATCGCAGGATCCTGCTGTAAACTGGATGTTCGACCATAAAACGTATTTTAAATTCAGATGTGCAATTCCGTTGTATAATTCGCTTGCTTTCGTTGTTTCATTCTATCGGATAAAAGAACTTGATACACTGCCAACTTAGTCTAGTCAAATACAAAGGGACATTCGATCAATGAAACTATTGTACGAGTCAACGATCGAAACGAAAAATGCTAATCTGTAACTAACATCGTAGGTCATTGAATAAACTTAAAGGTACGTAGCTACAAACGTATATGCTGCTTTTTTTATATCGAAAGAGCGAGAATAGCTCGAAGGTTGAAATTATACTAAATTCGTAAGATTTTAATTCTACCAAAGAAAAAAGATTTATTTTTCTCTTTATAAACGTCCCTACGATACCGTTACCAGTCGATTCCGACGAAGATATAGAGTCATCGTGAGCAGCAGGGCATTTCTTTTTACGATAAGATCAACGGCGAAGAGTTCACCCACCGCAGGTCGTATTCTTGTCACAGTTGATGAAGCGGCAAACGTGTTGCACCTTCACGGACGATTAAACCGTAATACGCGTATTATACCAAAGCTGGTAGCAAATCGATTCGCTTTCAAACGGTTTAACCAGTGCATCGGCCCATTGCACGAACAGATACGTATATACGATAACGGTTATAATGAAAACATTGACTATTTTTATTGCGACGCGAAGCGATTCCACGCGATAAACGCGTGTGAATATCGAACGAACGCGGCTGGAATCAGCTTACCGTCCAAGTTCGTTGCTCTCGGAAACGATATTCAGATAAAAGCGCTTCTTCCCAGCTTTCGTTCGCCTTTGTTCGCCAGACTTTGCCAACCCTTCTTTGTGCGATTCCAGCGCGCGCTTGGAATCCACGTCATTTTTCAATCAGTCGCTACCAGAGGCGGACTGGAACTTGAATTTTTACCGGGACGTTACCGACACGACCAGCCCAGCGAAAATTTTCCCAAACTTCTCGATAGCCCACGCTATCTCCAGGAATATTTCGTTTTTAAATCGAGTGACATTTTTTGTTAAAAACTTTGCTTTTAATTAAACGGTTACTGAGCTGATGTTACAATCTTTAACACGTTTGCTGTTCTTTCTAGTATATTTATGTTTCTCGTTTCGTATATATTTTTATTCTTCGCCCTTTCTCCCTATTCTCACATTTTCCTCTTGCATTTATTCAACAAGTAGCTTTACTAATACAATAGCACATTCGCTAGTACGTTTTAAACTTTTGTTCTTCCGTTGGCACTGACAAATTTGATACTAAATCTATACTCAAGTCGCAGATCACGAAGAAGCCAATCGAAGAGAATGTTAATCATTGCGTGGAATTAATGGCACGAAAAGCGAAAAAAAAAAAAAATGGTGAAATTAACGGTGGAAGTTTTCGTGTCATGAAAAGTGTAACAGTATACGAACCCGTTTCCTCGTCGAGCAAGTTGGAAAGCGAAAGCGATACTTCTGACGCGTGAAATAAAATATGCACGAATAAGTTATACGTCCTTGATCGACTACTTAGAAAAAGTGTGATCGGAAGACAGGAAAGGGCCTTGACAAACGACGAACCAATGACACATGCAAATCTTACACGGTTCAAAAATTGAATAAAGCTATAAATAATAGCAAATAAAAAAAAATCTACAATTTCTGGTTGTTGACAAATTTCTACGACCATCCAGCTAGTTCCTAACATTGAAATGATAAATCAAACTTCGAGATATAAAGACATTAGCAAGCTGAGTTATGTAACAAATTCAATTTGCAACAAATGTCGTAACACACGTTACACGTGTAACTGTACGAAATGCTATGGTATTTATGGATACATTCATGGATAATTTCGTAACGCGTGCCGAATCGAGGCGATACATGGCCCAAGGCATCTCCCCAGAGTTTGACCTCCCTTTAGATATTGGCAAAAGTGACACAGGTAAATGGAACAACTTCCCTTCTCCCACCTACACGTGTACCTCTAAAACGTTACGCAACGTTTGGTCTCCGGGCTGTTACCAAAGAACACGGGTAATTTCTCGTCTCATAGGTCTGTCCATTTGACCTCGATCTACTGGACCGATGTACATAAATACATACATACACAATGGGTGTAGAAAGTATTCGTACACTCCTTGAAACGGAATAACTTTATTTAAAATGGGACCAAACGACTTGAATCTTTTTTTTTTTTTTTTTCTTCTTCAAAAATCGCTTTTATCGAACTTGCTACTTGTTGGATGAAACTGAATCAAACAGGGAAGAAGAAAAGGCACGTGTATTAATTTCGTTAAGGACATCCATTAATCTTAACGCAGATTAGCTCGTTCGTTGTTAAATTAAGCTTTCTTGTGCAACAAATTTTTATGAAACAAAGCTACTGTGACGGATATTTCAGTTGATAAATATAGTATCAATAACATCAAGAAATTCGTCAGAATCATAATCCGGTGCTAATAATTTATAAATTTTGTTTGTTTTGTTTTGTTTTTCGGAATCTATAAAAATAATTAGATATTAATGACTTAACTTGACAAATTGTAAAATGTTGGTTTTTATAAATGATTTCGCTGTTCAAATTCCTCGTATTCCGTTTACATTAAATGTCTTGCGTATGATAATATAATATTTATGAAAACAAAATGTCCTATAAAAAAGAGATAACGAATAAGAGTCGTTTCGAAATCAACGTTTTATTTTTCATATTATATGGTTCGAAATGTGAAATAAGTTAAAAAAGAAAAAGATCGCAATTGCGAGGAACGAAAGTGTAGAGCGGTTCGGCCGATGAGAATTCACGATGTATTTCGCACGTACCGACGGAGCGCGATCTAAAACACAATTTGCAGGGAGCAACAGGTGAAGGAGCAGAAAGTGAAATATGCTCGCGAGAAGGCGCCACTGGTCAATGGCGATATCTCGAGGAGGCGCTAATTCGTTCGTTCGTGGGCTTGGTTCGAAGCTCGTCGTCCGGCCGCCTGTGCGGCTTTAACTTTTTAAAATGTCGCCGATGGCCGTGACAGGGTCTATTTTTAGCCACGACGAGATAAGCGTGGCGGGGAGAACAGTCGAGGAACGAAACCGGGAACGAGACGAAGAGAGGGAACGCTGTAGGTGAAACAGAAACAAGAAGAGACATACAGTGTGGGACAGCCAGTAGCGTAACCGGATGGCATTTTAGTAGGCACTTGGAAAAACACCTGTTTAATTAACTCTCTGTCTATGCGATGATCGACGGAACTGAACGTATCGATTCTACCGTTTCTTTTTCAGCAACGCGACGACATCGTTCTACATCAATTTACCAAATTGTTCTTTTTAAGGAAAACCGGTAATATTTAACGATTCTGTCTCGAGAAACAAATCAAATTTATCTCTTACACGTGTCGAAAGCGTAGATAGTTGCGAATAACATATGGAAACGTTAACCCGTTAAACAGCGTGTCGAGAAAATGTTTCTGCTTCTGTTAGTTGACACTAGGGAATTTCTGATAATTTGTCCCTAGATGAAAGATCGCCGAACGATACATACGTATATCTCTAAACGATAAAACGCTCGAAACGTTAAGATTATCGTGCAATCTTGATTCTTTTTGACGCAAATTGCTGAAACGTATATACGTATAGAACTATCGACTTGTAGAACAGCTTTGATTATGCAACTGTCGTTATCAAAATCTAAAACTGCTAATCTTCTAGAGTGATTCAATTACATCACTGTGAGCAGGAACGGCGGAGGCTCGTTGGGTTGGATAAAAACGACACTGGAGTCAGGGGGAGTCGAGGGTGAGGAAAGGGGGTGAAAGAGGTTGGGGAAAAAGAGAGAAAGAGATAGATAGAATCAAAGAACTAATTATACGTGACGTCACTCGACTGGTTTCAACACAGAGTCGAGTGCAACGAGTCGACTCGACGAGACAAGTCACAGCAAGTGGGCCAGAGAAGTCTGTCTTTCTCTCTTTATCTCGCTGTTCGTTTTCTCTACTCGTTTCTCTCTCTCTCTCTCTCTCTAAGCTGCAGTCACAGCGGAAGCTGCGTACAAGCAGAGAAAGAGCGCAAAGGAGGCTTCTTCTCGCTCCAGATGAGGTGGGAGGCGATAAAAATAGAACTCCGAAACTTTATGGACGGTAAATCACTGGCACGTTAGGCCCGTTGCCATTCCCGACGTCTCGTTCGTCCCGTTCGGCCTGTACAGTCTGGACTGACCAACTCATTAACCGTAATATAACGACGGTGACGAATAGGAAATTCAATGTAAGCTTAATTAACCATTAGGATATGCGCGACGTTAGGAAGTCTCGAGTTTATCCAGCATTTTATATTTTCTATTTCCTTTTTACCCCTGTCATCCCTCGAAGGGAGGCAGTTCGTGGAACGTTCGAATTATATGCGCATATATCAATAAAGGACATCGGAAGATTAAACTTGATTTTAATTCGCCTGCTCCATAAAATTACTTTTATTAGGGGCCGACGCTGCTACGTATAGTTTGGACGTCTGCGTAGCAAGCTTCTGACAGGCGAAAAAAGATCCGTAAATGGAAACTTGCCGAAGGTTCAACCTGTTGTACGTTGGCTTTCACGAATTTATTGATTCAGTATCAATGTATATTCTCTTCTGTGGACCGCATGAATTACGGTGGGCTGGAAATTTCCAAAGCCTTTAAAATCAGAACTCTATTTGAAGCGCTTTATTAAAGGAGTTGTAGAAGCACTTGGTCAAGCGAAAATTCATAAATGTTTTTATACACCGAACAAATAAATTCTGATTCTTGAAATTACATCGAATAGCTTTTAAAGCTTATCTTTGAATCGACGTTAATAAATCCAATAGTCCAACGGGCAACTACGGAATATTAAAAGATAAATACGGATTTCTGACAGCGACACATCGAAACGCGAATCATTACTTATGTTTCCTATATTTCGACGAGTTTTATATCGCCGGTATCAAAATTCGACTGTATAAAGCACGTTTATCAAGCTCATTGACTTAAAAAAAAAAAAAAAAAAAAAAAGGAGATAAAAGAATAATTTTAAATGTATATATGGAATGAGAAATTCCCAAATTTAGGAATATGTTTCTGTATCTACTTTGGTCATTCAACTTTTTATTAGAAATATTAGTCAGTCAGAGACGTTATGTTAGATAAAAATTATCAATTTTTACGGTTAGCGTACAAGTTTCGTTCAAACATAAATATTCATAAAAATCCGTTCATAATATAATAATCTAATATTACGATACCGGTTTGTGATCTGATGAAAGTGCATTATTTATAAATTTCTTGTATCGTTTCCAAGAAATATCTTCTCGCTACTGTTACATCACGTCTGAACGTTGATTAATTACGCGATTTCCATATTAAAATAAATTGATAATTTCTTAAAGAAACCCGGGGTATTCTGAAAGACGTCTAAATGTAGACGTAAACAGTGATTCACTAAATTCTTTGAACTATTTATCTATTAGTCGTTGCGCAGCATAAATTTGTTACAAATAAATTATTGATGAATACAAGTAACATATTATACAAGTATAAATATGTCGCGATTATACCACTAGCGTTAAGGAGAACTGTAAAACAATGTTCGCTGTCGACAAAATAATTTTCAGTGTACATCGATGTTTACCACTAAATATATTTGCAATTCATTATTTAAGATCGCGTGCTCGTTATTTAATCGAATGTTTCCGTTCGCGTAGAACTTGATTTTTTTATCTAGTGGTTCCTCACGAATCGATAATGTGATACAAAGAGATAATTCAAAGCGATCTTGTTTTCTAGATTATTTTTAGCCGTTGGACAATATCGAAAAGACACGAGCATCCGTTATTAATCGCGTTGTTTGTTCAAACTTCTAGTAATTAAAAAGATTAATAATAATAAATTATTGCTAGATTTTATTCTGTTCTATAAATAGAAAGACAGTGCCGTAGATATGATTTACCAACGACGATCGAGTTACAAATTATTTCCTTCCTTTTCTCTTGTTCAAATCAACGTCTAACACGAAAGATGACGATTTACGGCATAGCGTATAAGAACGTATAGATAAAGATAAAATGTAGACTCTAAATCTAAGATTACTTTACAGTGTAAAAAAGAAATTAATCTTCTGATCAAGCGTTACGTAAATATTTAAACAGCAAAATCGAAAGCAAAAACCAGTTAACCTCTAATCCTGGCTGCTTACGGTAGAAAAAATGTATATATTCGAACCTATCGAGATTCGTTTCGATATGACACAGTGCGGAAATATTTGCCAATATAATTAGACACGATTGTCCATATGGATTGCCTGTCATAGACGATTCAGGACTTTTGCACAGAATCGCGAACGATTTTGCGAACCGCTGAGAAAATCCAACGAAACTGAACCGACCACTGGGCCCACTAGCGCGATGTCGTCACTGGCCATGACGAACGCAGCTATTTTCAGGCCCACTTACATATCCAGAAGACGTCTCCACAGGACGGGGAGAAGAGGATAATAGAGCCACGTGACTCATACCAACTGGTACCACGTTCCAATAAATAATCTCGAGCAAGCTGTACATACACGATCGTCGACGACGCGATAGTCCAATTATCGCGGCTTAATCTCGCGCGTCAGAGGGCCCCGATTATTTGCAAGCATCGATGGCGACTTCCATATAAATTCTGTTCAGTCCCAACGCGAGAATCATGTTCCGGATGAATAGACCGACGCGAAGGAAGCCACACGGCGGCATACAAATCTTTTTGCACCTTGTATGGCCGTCCACTAGCAACGTGACGATATTCGATCCTCCGTAAATATTCTTCGACTTCGGTTCGCGGATGATTAGTTAGGTTCGGTTTGATATGCTAATCGTGCGATGATTTATAGCTACGCAGTTCCAAGGGAATGTAATTAATAATGTATAGACTGATTCCGGAGAAGGTGGACTCGTATACAGTGGGTATTAAGACCCATAAGGAACTGTTTAAGGATAACATTAAGTTAAAAACGGCTCGAACTAAAACCACCGTACATACGCTTGCCAACCGTAACGTATTGCTTTTCCACAACATGTAATTAATAATTACATCGTGTTGTATCCACGTTACATGTCGAGCGAAACGATAAACATTATCAGCTATCTATAGATTGTAATTTCTATTGCAATTTAATTGTAATAAGCTTACTATTATCATCGCGTATCTCATATATTTCTGGTACATTTTTTGTACATTTCTATGGTTACTGCGTTATATTTTCATACTTTACACGTGCTACTCGCATATTTCAACATATTTTACGATTATCAACTTTACAGATGTCTACGGAAACGAAGAAATAAAATTTCGCAGCGTAGTTCGTTTAAGATTGACCAGATTTCAAAAAAACGTTACACTGTCTCATCGAACTGAACGTTAAATCGGCTCTGAAAGCGTTTTATCGTGTGTACGCTATTTGTTTCGCGGTCATTAATTATTTCGATAGAACGATATGTTGCCGTAGCGTACACGACTTATTCATACGCGTTGAAAATATCAAGCGTTACTCCGCGAATATGTAGCGGTACGTGGTCCTTTCTCGGTTGTATTATTAGAACAAGCATGACGGTGCGTGTTCCAAAGGTGCTCGTAAAACACTTGCCGCGGAAACTATTTTCTTCGTGTTACTGAAAACGAACTTACAGTTTGATGTAACTATAACTGTGCCGATATCAGGATGAGATATTTCGTTTCTCTGAAGCGTCTATTCGACGAGATAGTAAAAAGAAGCCACGCAACGTATGTACGTGAACATGTAACATTCGCGATATAGTCGTACATTTTTCAATAAGAACCATCAAATTTTGATATTTCCACGACAAAATATCGTTTTTCGCGGCAAAGGTATAGATAGATAGATAGATAGAAAAATCCAAAGATTCGCGAGCAATATTGATCCGTTTATCGTAAAATATGTACGAAGGTTTGTGTCGATTTAACGAGAGCAGTTTATAATCGTTTTTCTCCGAAAGCCTGTCCGATTTTAATGGAATCGAGGAAACGGTGAGATATGAAAGCAAATGGTAGCGAAGGAAAATAAATGAATCGAAGCTGTTGTAACTCGAGCAGCATGGTAATAACGATAAAATAATAACGTTTAAATATCGGCAGAGTACTTCACGGGTATCGAGGGAATTGTTTGTTTAAAAAAATGTTTTTCAAAGTTTCACCCAGAAATTTATCTTTTCTCTACATATTTCTTTCCACACTGTCAACGATAATACCCGTCTTTTTACACGTTTTTAATTCTATTCCTAATCTTATTTGCTGCCTTATTGTCGCGAAAGTCGCATTATTATGTAGAGATATTTATAAAATACTCCTATTATACAACGTTTACGCGTTCAAAAGTATTTTCAGAATTGTGAGTTGTAGATAAGTGTTCTCTAGGTGTAGCTATACCAGGCGTGGAAATATAATACAAAATATACGATACGAATAAAAGTTTCAAGAAATGATTTTTGACAATTTTTTAGATAAATTGAAATTGCCGTATTTTTCTAGCCACTTACCTGCAAAGCTTTCCCACTTAAAGCAACGCAAAATATTCGTTGGAACATTTAAAAAAGTAAACTGAAAAGATTAACTCGATCAAGTTGACGGTCTTTTTCAATCGGGAAATATTTTATAGTTAAAAGCTACAACCGATGTTCGCTGGTACGTATCGGACAGTGAAAATGAATGGTAGATATTTGAATCGTTGAAAACCAAGAAACCAAGTTACTGGGGAATTTTCACGTAAGTATGTACAAGTATTTGTTTATGGCCCTCCGTAAAAGGTACAGTCGATGATGAGGCGCACCGAATGAGGCCATTAAAGATCCGCTCGTGTTACGGAGGAACGAGTTTTGAACGTGCTGAAATAGAAGAAAGGCACGGAGAATGGAGAAGCAGCTAGGTGTGACCGGTCTATAAGATTCTCGAGAGCGCCATGGGACGTCGCGTCGTAGCAGGTGCCCCGATCACCTTTTCTCCGTATCTCTTCTCCTAGAAATTTTATATACGAGACGGTCCTGCTTTTGACAAATCATCCTGTGTTGTAAATTATCACGCTCGGATCGTAACGATGAAATTAGATTCGATGTATATGAAACCGAGAAAGCATGTTTCGAAGAATATTCGAAGCGAAAATTCGAGTGCGTATTAATCAGCTTTCTATACGAACGTACGTTCTAGATGTTCTATCAGGCTTGGTTTTAAAACAGACATCGATAATAAATTGTTTTAAAGAGTCGGTTGCAACGCAACAACCATTTCCATCGTGAAGAGAAAAGAGGAAGATTCACCCATCTCGTAAAAGGATAGATCGACGACCATTCTTTCGCGTCCATGTTATTTCCTCTATAGAAGAAGAAACTTTGTAAACATACCAGTCTTTCAATTACCTATTTCCTTTTTCGTTTATCGTCGAACGAATTCGAAGGTGTATCGTGCTTCTTTCTAGTTTACTATCTAATCAGTCCACACAAGTTCTGAGAAACAAAGGCTCGTGGACGTAATCGTATCGGTATTTGAATAATAATAATAACCGACGATGGTACACGGATAATAACACGTAATTACTTCCTCTTTGTTAATCAATTGTAAACACGCACCTTTCTATCGTGCGTTTTCCCTTTACACGCACATAGTTGCGAATCACGAAATTTTATCGCTCTTCCGCCTAATTAAATTCCCGCTCCTTTTTATTAAGCTTGTAAAGCTTTTTGTTAGTTACAGATAAGCGAGGAATCAAACGTTCTTGATAAAACGTTGAAATATTTCTTTCCAGAAATACCGTTTACGTCATAAACTTTTCAACTTTACGCGCAAGCGTTGGTTCAAGTTAAAAAATTGTATGTTTTTACGAGCAATCGAGATTTGAAAATCACACAGGTTTGTCGTGTTTCTGCTTGTGAGAAAAGAAGCGCAACAGTTGGATAGTTAACCGATAAATATCATAGCCGAGCGTCGTTTGATCGTCATTTATCGTAGATCGTCGACTACCAGTGATCTAACAATTATTTCTGCGTATTTTCTGCTATTTTTGTCATCTCTTATCGCGCTATCAAACTTCCGTAGACCTCACGATACAACAAAGAATATCTGTTTTCTTCGATAAATGCTTCGCTCTCGTTCGTTTAATTGCTCGATATAAATAATATTAAAGATTACAGATTACTCGAGGAATCTCGAATTAGGATTGTACGACGTAGAAACAACGTTGTAACGATGGTACGTGGAATGATTTCCCGTCTAAACACAGATCAAGACGTAGAACAGAATTCTTCTACTCGACACTTATCTTTTTAGGAAAACCTGATCTCGGAATGAACCCTGCTTACGCAAATAGATGCCAAACGGTCATTAGATAACTCTCGCAACGAAAGCTATTATTTTATTCTTATTTTCTTTCCTTTCTCTGCAACGTCGTCAAATCTCATATCGCTCGCACAGATTACATCGAAAAATCTATCTCCTATTAACCGTTACAAAATTACTATCTCGTGCATTATAGCAGAGTATCTCCTATCGTACTTCGTAAATTCAGATTCTTCAACGCGAACGTTCAACATCGCACGAAACGCAATTTCCTTCGATATATATTACTCGCACCATTTGGAAACTAATCTGTACTTCCTATATCAGCCGCAAAGCACCTATTTCAACCTTCGCAATCCTTAAGGAAGATAAATTGCCGAAGGAATTTTTAACGATGATCCAGCGGCAAGTGCGAAAGAACGAACGAAGAGGAAAGACGAGGACAAAGAGACAAAGAGCGGGAAGAAGAAGAGAAGGAAGGGGCGTGAATGGAGCGCCTGGTGGAAGCTTCAAAGGGCGCTCGTGCGCGTCAAGTGCAGCCCCGGCCTGTGCTGCCGGTGCAACGACCTTGAGAATTCGGCCTCGGGTGCGAACGTTTCGAAGGCGGTTTCCTGCGGGCATGCACACGCTCCTATTGCAGGGCACACGCGCGATTTTATGAAAACGGTCGTTAGCTCGCCAACGGCGCGTAACCATGACGTCAGTCCGACATGAACGCAGTCTGCACTCGACGAACCTGAAACGTATTATTTTTCACGGCACTTCCCACACCAACGATCACGCTAGTCTGCGATCCGTTCTCGCGAACCAACTTCCAATCCAATATGTATCGTTTTATCGGAGCTCCGTCGAAATCGTTTTAGTTATCGTTCCTTTCCGAGAACTCGTTTCCATACGTAAACGAAATATTCCATTTTTGCCTTTTATAATACCGTTGATCGATAACTTTGCCAATCGTTTCGCGCGTCGAACGTATATAGCGCCGGTATTCCTTCGCGAAACATTTTGCCAGCAACGTTAATTACGTTTGATTTCGAAAAGAGAAAGATAATAAATATCTAGGAATGCTCGTGAGAGAATGCGACGATACAATTCGATCGATTAACATCGGTATTAACGCGGTATCGTGTCTTCGACTGACAATGAGTAACGCGCGGTGGTCGATCGGTAATTTGTAACCAGAAGGCGATTAATTCCGTCTTCGGGCGGCGCGCGAAGAGCGTTCTAAGACGATCGCGTTGGTCCATTAAAAATCGCGGCCTCGCGCGAATTAAAGCGACAGAAACGGTCATATCGGGTACGTTGGCATCGCGGCGACAAAAATTCGAGAGAAAGAGAGAGTAAGGAAGAAAAAGACACAGTTGGCATAACGAAGCAGTCAAAGGCTAAAATTAGCGGCTGCTCCTGACCTGGGTTTCGATCGCGTATAACTCACACAGTGTCAAAATGCGAGTCAAATCTCGAACGCGTGCCTACGGAATGCTTTCCGTGGCGCCATTCTAACGGCCGACCGCGTTTCTTCGCGACGAACCGGTCGTGCCTCGAGCCCTAATGCAGATCGTGATCTTCGTCCATCGATTACCTCCTTTCCGCCGCTCGTTGCTCGTTCATTCCTCTTTCACGCAAACAACAAGAAATATTTTAATAAACCGACGGCATAGCTTCGTTATTAATAATTATCGCTTCTCGATCTGACGTTCAGCGATGGAAAACGCGAGCAAACCGAAACTTTTACCTTTATCGTATAGAAATAACGGGTGAACGCAACGGATGAAATATCGAACCATTTGTGTTTTTTCCACGAAGAGAACGAGTTGTATTAATACATTTTTCAAAGTCCTTAATTATCACAATTGTCCTGCTTCGCAAGATTGTCTGAGCGTTTACAAATGTAATAATTGGTGGGAAACACGGGTCCGGAAAGAAAGGCAGGATGTGGCACGGTTTTGTATTTTAATTCAATTACCTTCCGAGTAGTTGATCTTGATACCTAACGATACGTAATAATACTTGATACATGAACGCGTTATCGTTCATGTCGACAGGACTTTAATGGACGATCTTACGAGTACCTTTCAAAATGTTCTAAAAACGATGATAATTCTATAGAGGAGATAAATAAATAATTAAGCGAACGGGTTAAAGGGTTGTAACCCTTAAACGGCTACTACGATAAATAGCGGAACGAAGGAAACAAATTCGTTTCTTTCGATCGTTGTATTCTTCTCCGCCGATATTTTTCTCGCAAAGTCTTGTAAAAGTCAAATGCACGATCCATCGGTCGACCGTTTTCTATCAGCACGTGACCGCTTTTATCGTTGCAGCGTTTCAGTAAAAAAGAATCGCTGGACACAATAGCGCTTAGAAATACAAGAGGGAACGATCCGTCTGGTAATACGCACGAGGAGTTTTAGCGCACGAGGCCGAGAGTGAGAATGAAAAAGAAAAATACACCGCGGTGAACTCGGAGGTGCAACGAAACGTATCGCGTTTGCGAAGCTAATGCTACACGCCTACCACGGGCGCCAGCCTTAGAAAGTGGTATGCAAGCGTCTGATGAGAGTGCAAGTCTAACGCCAGCTTTAGCTATCAACGAGCGTGTTGTTCGGTTCTTTGACGAAGAATCGAGAACGGTACGAGCTGGTTTGTTCGTAGAACGCGAAAATATCCGGTCGCAAAAATTTTATTTCGCATTTTCTACTTACTTTTTCACGTAGAATTACCCTCTAAACGATAGTATCACGTTTTTAAGGACTACCCTGTATAAAAGTCTATGAATTTTATCATATATATATATATATAATTAGAAGAATGTTAATACACAACAAAGGAAGGATGTAACGAGCGCATGAAATTAATTATCGTAAACGAAGTGAAACGTGATTCATTATCTATCAAGAAATAATAGTTAATTAATTGTCAGAGAAATATAGTTCGCTTTAGTCTTTGATCAATTCTAAATTGCGGTACATAATTTTTCAATTATTCCTCTTAATTGTACGCTACTTTTATTTCGATCGTCGCACAGATCTAAAGATCGATTTATTTCGACGGATAGAATCTATTTCGCTTAAAGTGTCCCTTTAATCTAAAACCGTCCGATGTTTATGCAAAGAAGAAGCAGATTTTCGATATGCCGAACTAATATGCCCAACGAAAGCAAACGGTTATTTTTACTTCGATCGCTTCACTCCCACGCGATTATATTTGATCGTTCGCCATCATCCTACATTGCAATTTCCAAAAACGGTGCTTCGAGATAAACAAATTGCTGTCCGCTCGCGTTAAATGGTTTATGGAGATTAGATCGTAAAACGCGTGATGCAGAATTCGGATTTCTTAATTATTTTATATTGCGAATGCCTTAAAAATTCTATATCGGTAAATCGGTGTTCGAAAGAGCCATCTTAGAAGAATGTAAGCATCTTGTTTCGAATCTGAGCAAGACTTATTTATTCTTAGGCAACGTTACGGCGTAATCAAGCGGATTAGGTTCGAATTAAATTCAAATTGCGTAGAATTTATTCTCCGCTATTGAGTTGAATGGCACCTATTGATTTAACGTTGCTTTTATTCGCGATTAAATCTTGAATAGTACTCGATTCGACATTACGAGGATATATGCAGGTAGAATGGAAGACGTTCGTGTTTAGCGAGACTAATGTAACGCCTACCATCAAGCGCCCGCCTTAGAACCTGGAATGTAAATCCTGCGAGGGTCTCGCCTAAGCGCCGGCTTCGATACACGCGGCATCGATATCTGCACGCCCACGCGACTCTGCAATCACAGCACGTCCTGCTTATGCCATCAAAATTGCTGGACAAAACGGTGTATTAACATTCACCGACCGAACCATCAAGGAAACGTCTATTTTTGTCACGATTCTGATTCTACGCGTGCACGTGTTTATTGCTTGATTTCGCTTCGCTTTCGTCGAGAATATTTCGATTCGCGTGCGGTTTATGGTTCTGTAAGGAGATTATCGAAGAGAATGAAGTCGCGATACGCGAAATTATTGGACCGCTACGATCCAACGATAGTCGTGACTTTGCGTTAAATAATGTGTCGGATACGCAGAAATTTTATACGTTAGAAATATAACACACGTAATACGCAGATAAGCGTAAGATACGCGACGGCAAAGATGATCCTTGTAAATTTATATCTTTTATAATGTTATTAAGATGAAAAAGAAAAGAAGCTGATGTCTATTTAATATTACGCGGTACTTCGTAAACAAGTTTTTCTTTCGTATAAGATCTATCCGCTGTCTTCCCGTTTTACTCCTTGTTTCGTCATTTTAACGAAGTTTCAACGAAGCTTGACACACGGTATAAAATGTCAGGAGTAAGTACTTGTCGGGTACGCAAACTTGAGCTTATGTCGAAACGCCCACAGGCGGCGATAGGATGATTGCCTCGTTTTATAAGAATCGATGGGAATTCAGCACGGTGAAAGTGCGTTTTCAGAAATATGGTGAAATCCCGGCTTTTTCTTGCCGACGACTTGCAGCTTCGATTACGGTGTACGAGCACTTCGAATATTCCACGAGACCTCGGCTATCCGGCATAGTAAATTTGTCTTGTTACGCATCGATTTCACGTGGAATATTTCAACGAATACTTCGAATGCTATCCACTTTTTCGTATACGGTTTGGTTCTAGAAACTCGACCACCTGTACTCCCGTCGAATCTCTTATCGATGAAAATGATCGTTTATCGATTAAAAATTGTCCAACTATTAGAAATTTATATACACGCGAACGTTATCCTTGCGAATATACGAATAACATAACGGTCAATAGCGTAAGAATTTATGCTTTCTGTAATTAAGGGCGTAATTACAGAGAACAAGAGATATTAAGTATTTCGAAGTACGTCCGATCATCTCGTTAGACTCGTACTTATAATTTATCTAATTACAACTGCGAATAAGCGAAACGTATGTAAGTACTCTGTGTTTATACAAAATCGACGAGTTACACCATCGTACGTTCCAAAGCAGGTACATCCGATACGCGAAACTGTATGTAAACTGCACGATTTCTATAATTTTATGGAAATATATATATAATTATAAACCTATCGATATTCGAGCGTTTCTCAGAATTAATATTCATATTAAGATTTTATTAGAGCAGTTACTTCGCTGTTACGTGTTTTTCAATTATAAAATACCAATAACACGACTCGAATACGACTAAAAGTTTTACTTTTATTTCTATATTTAATCGTCAAGAAATTACTGCTCTAACTAATCCCAAAGAGACGATGACGTATCGATAATTTGTTAAAAACGAGCGTGTATTCTATTTCTATCAGGGTAACATCCTTAATCGTGTGTTTGAAAACACGTCGCTTCCACGAGGGCTTATGAAAATAAGTGTACAAGCGACCCTTAATATATACTTGCGCGTATCTCGATTACATGTATGTATACACATAAATTGTTACGTTTTGTGAAATACATGGAAAGAGCAAAACGGTAGCCAAATGTAATGTTAAAGATTAACTAAACAAAGCTCTGCTACTCTTCTCTGTACCTTATTTATTTCAATAGGGTATAGAAAATGTTTCAAGTTAGAAATAAATTTCTCGCATCATGTTTCGACGTGGTTAACCCCTTGGCCTACGCGCTATCTGCCGATCGCGCGAGTCATAGTAAGCAAGAAGTTCGATCGCGCGCCGTGTGTCCGAACTGCCGCAAAATGTATACTTCTTACGACATGTATATTTCGGGACTACAAAAGGAGTTGTGAAATGATAAACAAGGTTTGAGGACAAATAATGTTTTTAAGACGTCTAGGGCGTAATCACGATCGGTCGATCAGCTAACGAAAACAATTTATTATTTCAAAGTGGATAACGAATCATTAACAATTTGTAAATTACCACGAGTCAGACTCGTGGTTTTCGCTTATGGCACAAATCCCTTACCTTACGAGTCTCGCCCGTGGTTATATGCCAAGGGGTTAACGATCAATGATCTTGATCCGTATGCGAGATCGCTTTATACCGAGGAATAATAATCGCGAAGTTCAATTTTTTCTTGAAAAAATGACGAAACAAGCGTAGATTACACACGCGATTATCGGTTTCACGATTCTTTGCAGCTTGCTTCTCTTGCTCTAACATGTTTCCATGTATTTATAATTTTATTATCATATTTATTTCTGAATCATCTGATATCATCCGTTGCCAAAATAAATTTCACTGATAACGGGTTCCAATGCTATTTTTAACCATATAGAAATAATTTACTCTTTATACGGATGATAAATTTTCTGCCATTCGAACGAACACGTGTTTAACAAGAATTTTTATCAAGAGTACATAAAACAGTCATAAAAAGGTCATAGGAACCCGTTTACTTTAAAAACATTCGCACCGTTATTCGCAAATTAAACAATCGACGAACCAAATTTCTCTTTTTAATCCCAAGGTCAATACAGCGATCGAACCATCCAGAGAAAAAGTATTAAACCGAATCAGTAGGCATACGCTGCAAAAGAAGTACCTCTATTTTTATCGTCGTATACATATTTGCGAACACGTTTTTTCGATCGAGCTCTTACCCAACGTATGCTACGTCGCTCTATTATTCAAATTGAGCAGCGTTTAGAATGTTAAATATCAAAGGGATTTGCATATCGAACATAGAATAATCTGCCTTCGATTCGATTTGAAAATAGACGTACGTCTGTTATTCGCTCGTTATGCTGTCCACATTTATTGTGTTCACTTAATTTTAAACAACTATTTGTGTAAAAAAATTGATTCACGAACAAATCGACGATGCCTGTTATATTAGGACGGTTTCTTATTCTCGTTATTACTTTCATATTATTCGGATAAAGTTTTTACACATATTTCGCGCGATTTGTATCGAATATAAGATTTAATATGTAATAAAATCACGCAACGGGAGGAAAAGATTAGCCGATCTGACGTGTTTTGTTTCGTTTTTGTTTCAAATAAAAAACTCAGTTTCAATGAACTCGCGAACGGTGACCTTCGAATGATTCAAGGTCGCGGAATTACGATTAAGAAGAATCGTTTTGAAATAGCGTGTAATTACCGGAAATGCAAGCTTCCAACGTATCCAGTAAATAAAATGCAAAGACAACCTGATTTACGTATACGCAAATGAATCTTACTTTTTTGCCAAAGTAAAGAACAGATGAAGCTTAACCTTGAACTAACATTGAACGAAAGAAAAGCTTTGCTCTCCCGATCTTATTGATTAAAGCGAAACAAAAAAAGAAAAGAAAAATAACGGAAAAACATTTCTTGTTGCGTCTACACTTCTTAATACTGTCGTCCGCTAAGTCCTGTCTTTCAGTGATTGCTTTGTCGGCACATAATTATTCAAATGATTCTACATATACGGAAAAAAAGCGGAGTTTAATGGAAAATAATTGTATACTAATAGCGGTTAGTGATAAATAGCTCTATAATTGTGGACGAGAACATGAATTTAGAGGTAAAATTACTTTTCTTATCATTTCGATACTGTAATCTTCGTATCGTCGTAAAAAGACAACCCTAAAAGAACGATATAAAATGTCACAGAATTTGCGAATATACCGACATTTAAGTAGAAATATATTTTAGGAGGATAAAAGTTCTAGAGGATTCTTTTGTTCTTCCATAACGAAGATCGATAGTTACGATAATAATAAATTGTAAAATAAATATTCTCAATGATAGTAGTAACAACGAATATACAAGTAATATTTAACAATAAAAATCGGCATACATATTCCAAATAATTTTAGAAAGATTTTGTTTCGTTTTATGATTTTGTGGCGTAATCGTGTTAAAAGAGAAGTTTAATTTGCCGGAATAAAAGATTCATAGCGCTAATAAAGGATCATATCCATGGTAATAGGAATCAACGTAAGTACTCCAATTAACTCGTTGAATAGGCTTTAAATAGATACTGCTCTATTTTAAATGCTCTAAACGTGGTGATATCAGAAGACAGATTCATCGTTTTACAATAAATGTGTCAATTGTAAAAGCAACTCTATTACCAATATTATTTTAATACTGTGTCGATAGTTTAGTGAAATCCAAAACGTTATACTTATCATATATACGTTTATCAGTTAAAGGTCAGTCACTAATTCAATTTATATTGGTTATCGGTACTTTAGAATATATTTTGTTCGTATCTTGACGTTACATGCAATTTTCCAAAATGACGATATATAGCATGGAACTACTGAAATGTATGCGAATAAAAAGAATGGTCTAAAAAAAGTAAGTTACGAAGGCTCCGAAGTCCAAAAGACACCATTGTGCGTTGAAAAATTTCAAGAATTCGTTACCACCTTGTTTTCTATCATGTTCGCGTGAAAGATAAAGATAATACGAATTAAAAAAATCCTGTGTACGAAGCGCCGTGAAAAACGTCGCTACCAACATACAGAAACGGACGACCAAACGCACGTTAATGCAAACATCGAAACTAATCGCGAACCAAATCGAAGGACAAGAGGAGGAGAAAACATAACCTGTTACAATTATTGAACATCATTGATTCGTAGATAACTACGTTTGGAGAATCCGAAAATAAGAATGATATCAGTGTCCGATAAGATGAAAGTACGCAAAACGTAAAAACTATGAATGTAAATAAAAAAGTTTATCTATATCGATTTTTCATATTCCGAGTTACGTTTTATTTATATCGTTTCATGGAACATACAAGTAAAACGTGGTAAAAACATTTGGTTGAAATCGATGTAAAACCTCGCGAAACACGACGATGTCTGCTGCATAGGAAGCGATGGAAAAGCATTGGTTGGTAGTCACATGGTGGCCAGCCAGTGCAAAACGCGTGTACGCGTGTTCTCGTCATAATAAACACGTCTGCGAGCACAGTAGCGCTGGTTGACGTTAGTAAAAATACGTAAAATTCAACCGACTGTCGCCGAACGCATCCGAACGTAAATTATTCGCCGACACGTCACAGTCGCCCCAAACAAATAGCAAAAACAATATACTCGAATAGCAACGCGCGTGTCAGAGAAAGTAAGTTAAATATCTTTGAAAACATCTCGTCTATCAATGACAATCGCGTGAATAATATTTCCATGTTTGTTCGCGTCACATCGAAAATCAGTCGAATTATAGCATCAAATCGAACGCGAGCGCGAGTGTGATCGAGTAAAAAATGCACGCACATAGACACACGCATGCGCGGCATTAAGTGGCTAACCTACTGCAACTTAACGCACTGGTCCTATAGAGAGGTAGTCGAAACGAAGGTTATTTCCGTCGCGACGAAAAGGAATGTAACGGCGATCGAAGAAATCACGCCGGTTAACGAGTTTAATCGGTAGAGTAAGAAACGATCGTATGACACCAACCTGTCGCTCTTGTCGACTACCGTCAGCGTAGCGAGCTCCTGGAGCGGTGGTTCCGCGGAGATTCCCTGCGCCCTCTGCTTTCTAGGTCTCGGTTTGGTCGGTGTCAAGGGTGACTTGAAGGGAAGCACACTGAGAAACTTGTCGAGGTGACTCCGTAACTCCTGTATCTCGGCATCGCGACGACAGAGAAGCGCCTCGAGCTCCGTGATCTTCTCGTCCTTGACACGCAGCAATTCCTGCAGCTCGCGAAGGGTGCCCATAGCAGTGATCGTGGTCGCTCCGGTGACGTTCGAAATGGCCCTCTGGCCGGCCGCGGCGACCACGGCCACGGCGCCGTGCGTCGGCAGCTGGGAAGCGTCCTCCTCGTCGGCGAGCCGCTGCTGCGTCGACGAGAAGCACAGGGAGTCGAAGCACACGCGCATAGACACGCAGGCGTCGCCGATCGGCACTCTGCACTTGGTACCCTCGTCCATTCAACCCGAACGAAACTACCGCGAGAAGAGAACAGGGTCTCGACGAGGAGCACGACCCGGACGGTGCGTCGTCGGCTCGCTCTACTCCACAATTCCGCGCTCTCCAATGCCGAAGGACCAACCTCCTCTCCACCGTCTCCCGTCACGAACTACCGCGATTACCGCTGTCTCGCTCTTTTGTTCTCCTGCATCGTTCTTTCCCTCTCCCTCGCTACTCATCCCCACTCTGCTATTACAACCGATAGCTTTCCTCGTTGCTCCATAACCTCTTTCTCGTTGTATCCCACTCTATCGATCGTGCTCTCGCTCTATAACGTCGTCTCTTCCTAACGTTGCTCGTCACCGTTTCCCTTTTTCTCACTCTCAGCCGATTTCTCCTTCTCGATCTATCGTCCGCGTTCTTCGAAGCGTCTATCTTCCTCGCGCGTTCTCTCCTTAACGTCGTTACTGCTCTTTATCCCTCGTATTCGTTATCTTCGTTGAGTCTTTCAACGTTTTCTCTTTCCTCTCGTACTTTCTCGTTTCGACGTTTGATATTTCTCGCTTGGATGGTATCGATGATCGTTTCTCTATTCTACGGTATGCGTTGTTCTATTCCATTCTCTTCTGAAATGCAGCGCGATACGGGGGATACAGAACCGAGTCGGCTCGCTCGTGTTTCGACTCGACTCGACTGCCATCGTTCGCATCTATCCTTCTTTCGCATAGCATTGCGTGTAACTTGACTTCTGCCTTGCGCTTCAACGC
Organism: Bombus fervidus; assembly: GCF_041682495.2. NCBI lineage: Eukaryota > Metazoa > Arthropoda > Insecta > Hymenoptera > Apidae > Bombus > Bombus fervidus. Next base: position 13,557,713 of record NC_091526.1, read on the forward strand.
GATTCTTGACGATAGTTCAAATTTACTCTTGGATTGCGCCACGTGACTGGCGCGCCATCTATACTACTCTACTCCGTCAAAAATGCTCCGCCGACACGAACGACTTGTTTATCGGCTGCTCATACCAGATCATTAAAAAGAAAAAAAAAAAAAAAAAAGAAAAAAACTGTAGGCAAATAAAATTCCTTTCTCTATTCGCTTCTTTATGTAGTTAGCGTTTTCTTTAAATCTATACGGTGTTTTTACTGCTTCTATCGTAAAACTTATACATACCTGTGTAATTAATCTTATTTTTTCTTTTATTTTCTAATAACATTGTTCAAAAATATTCTTTCCTTAGGTTCCAGTGGTGAAATTGTTCGCGATATCGGTACAAAATATTTTAATGTACTTTCGCGTCATAATTTGCTCAACATTATTGTACGTATCGTTGCACATCGAAACAACGATGCCTTTTTATTTACTTTGGATAAGAGTGACTGCATTTTTACGACACACTTCTTACACATCACGCCACGCAGTGGCTGCATGCAATAATTTTCATAAGCCGTGATTTTATCTATGTCGGTAATTCAGTGCAGCCATCGTCAAGGCTAATAGCGGATTTCGAGTTTGATAACGAAGCACATACGTATATAAATGAAGTCTTAAACGATATATCAAGTTCCTTAACATTTCCATTTTATTATTTTCTTCTTCTTTTACTTTACGCTTCGATCGTACATCACGAACATAATTCCTTGTAAAACAAATAAGGATAAATCGAGGAGATGTTATAATATGATTAGGCAAACGACAAAGGGGACGAAGTATATATCCTTTAGGACAGTATTGCTTTTCACGATTGTTCCACTTTATTGCAAAAAGCAAGTTTCGTCGTTACGTTCGAAAGGCATAAGTTATATCATATATATCGGCCAGTGGCAACTTTTGTAAGTAGAATACGAAGAAACGAGAAACAACCGTGTAATTGCAGTGATATACACATACTCGGAATAGATTCATAAAGCACACAGCAGTTGATCCCGTAGTTTATGTGCGTCAGATTTCTAGAGATGACGCCACGTGGTCCGCTGACCTTATTGCATTACATTATGGCAGTTATTTCGATTGAAACGATTAAAACGACAGCGATTCTACATTAAGGCTTCACCAGTATAATGTTTAAATAGCAAGAATGTATACTTCGTAAATCAGTCGATCAATCGAACGTACAGCGAGCGCTGTTTTATTGAGTAGCGCGAGAAGCTCGTAAAATAGATCGAACTTTAGAGTTCCTGTTTCTGTTTCATTCATCGAATGGAATTGACAGCCAATGAAATTTAATCTATCCGCTTCTCACAAAATTCCTATCGTGACAAGTTCTATTTAAAAAATTAGCTCTTAGAAAAACGACGTCGCTTATTCTTCCTTTCGTATTGCCAAATCTTCTGGCGGATGATCAGATTTATAGTTTTATTCGACTGTATAAGAGTGTAATAATTATTCGCATCTAATTACGCGAATCCAGACAATGAACCCATTACACGAATCTCTTATTACATTTTGATAAAGTTCATACATCGTTACGATATAGGTAAATCCGTCAAACCGTCTGGATACTTATGAGCGACGATACATATGCATACAAAAGGGAGAAAGGGAGAGACGATTAAATGCGTGAAAATAAATTGAGAGAGCGGCCTCGGGCAGCCGATCGGGCATTGTCTCTGGCGTCTCGATGACTAGTTACCGAGTTATCCCGAATCGAACGCCTGGAGGGAGAGTCCGGCCCGGTAATAGCCAGACTGCTGCTCGGGGAACCGTAATGTCATAATAGAATAGCGATGTTAGTAATAGCATCGCGTTGCACCGGCGTAGGTAACCGGCCGATTGACTGGTTCGCGTAGAGAGAGGCCCAATTTGCATCGCATTGCGTGTATTCGTTACGCCTTGGTCCGCGTGTTCTGCGTCTACGTGCTGTGCGCTCGGTTGTACACGACGGCAGCAACGGTGGCGTCGCCTCGCCGCGCGCATCGGCCATCCCGACGGCTAAACCGCCGCCGTTCCAGCAATCAGCGCCCTGGGAGATCCGTGGAAACCGCGGAAACCCCTAACTCGATTATCGTTTCTGGCATCGTTATCGTTATTAGTCGCCCCATCGGCAGACTAACGGGGAAACGAACTTCTTGCGGTTCGATCCTGTTTCTTCTTTTCGCGTTAATTGTTTTTCTTTCCTGCCTTTTCCTTCCTTCTTCTCTTTCTTTTTTTTTTTTTTTTTTTTTTTCTAGACAAGGCGATTTGTTCTCTTATCGGTATCCAGTCGGAGAATCGAGTTTTATAGATATAAAATCCTATTTGCGTAGGAATTCATTTCGTAATTGGATGCTCGTGTATTTATGACAACGCCAGTCTTTTTACGTCTTGACAAGCCTCAATCCGATTATATGCTCCGTCAATGATTTTGCGCTCGATCGAAAGTCTAACTTCGTTCAATTTATTTGAAAATACGCTTTCGAGAAGTCTACAAATTCTCGAATATTATTTCCGTTTTCTTAACAAATTCTGTTAAGAATCGTCTTGCTTTGTGATAATCAGCGATGTTATCTTCGTGATTACGATCGCTTGGTTCGATTGCCCGGATATCGAGATACCGGCGAGATAGTATAAAAATGCAGAAGCAACATCTTTAGCAACCACCCCCTTGGAGGAACGACGCTTTGATCTCCCTCTTGCCTCCATTGCTGCATTTCATCCCCCCGCGACACTCTTCTGGTTGCCTGGATCCGTCCGCGCCCCTCAAAATATCAACTAAACGATAACCGTATTTATTATTCATTCGGTCGGCTCGTTCGCTGCTCCTCTCGCGGCTCCAATTTTGCAGAGTAGTTTTTCAAAGAATTTCGCGAGCGTGCCGGCGCATCGCGAGCAGGATACACGATGGCAAGATGAAATCGAGGGAGGATGAGATATTTCGCGTACGCGAGACACGTGATAAGAACCAGACCAGGTGAATTTCTGTAAGTTTCGCCTAGTTTTGGAATTAAATACGACGCGAGTGTGATGAAATTTCTAGCATCCTCTTTCTATTCCATTCGATATAGGTCGTATCAGTTAATCGTTGTAAATCGATTAATTATTAATAATTTAATCGATTATTAATATCAACTCTCTACAAGTAAATCGTTGCTGACCAACGGTCACTGACACAAAGATCGTAATGTCAAGCTACAAGTCTACGTGAATATTTATATTTACAACGTATAGCGAATAAACGAATACAGGATTTCGAAGCTTAAATAAAAAAAAAAAACCCGTAAAGAAGTTTCGCTTTCGAACTTCATCGATAAGAGAATTATTACTTTTTATTGAAAATTTTTCTAAATATTTGGTTTAATTAACGATCGCATAACGTAAAAAAGACGTTAATAAGTATACCGGTACTTTTACAAATCTATCGAGACTGCAAAGAATTAGCCCCGTTTGTCCCGTTTTGGTGAAAATAATCTGCGACAAGCTTAATCATACATGATACAACTAATATATTATAAATTAACATAAAACGTTTCCTATTAAAATGACATGAATTTAGAGGAGACGAATTATATTCGAAAACGTATTGTTTGCACAGAACGTAAAATCCAATGTAAAATTTAACGCTTCTAATGTAATATTAATCGACGATTAACTTGCAAATATCGTACGAGGATCGAATAGAAAATACTTGTAAATTGTAATTGCACGAAGTGCTACTAGAACGTACAGCTAAGTTTCTGTTCGGATGATTTTACATATGACGAAATACATAGTTGTAAAATTAGTAATTTTTCACGGCGAAAAAGATAGACGATAGAGGATAGACGAAAGAGAGAACATCCTTGTTTCTATAAACTTTTCGTAAAGAGTTTAATCCAATGATTCCACTGTATTCATTGTACAGTCTTTAACGATACAACAGATTGTACCGAAATTACTTAGTTTCATAGTAGAAAAGCTCTCTGCCTCTCTTAAGGCCTATCGCCGTCATACTGGAAATAATTCAATCGTCGTTAGAGAATGGCGCAGTTTCATTTTCGGAATGAAGCTATCGCATATTATGTTTAATCTTGGCTCGCCTCGTCTTCGCGAACCACCGGAACGTCTTGGAAAGCTCAACTAGGATAACTAAGATTAGTGTCGAGCTCGTTGTGCGACAATTCATTTCGCGAAGATATTCGCAAATTGTTTCCTCTCTCTGTTAGCGTTACCTCGATATTTATTATTTTATTATCGTTTCCACTCTTTCTTTCTCGATGAATTTAAGAGTACCTAGCCTCGTTACCTTATTATTTAAATTATATATTAGATAAAATTGTATGAAAAAATATTAGTATACTTTGGAAAATACGTCATCCTGGTTCACGCGCGATTTCTCTCAAGATTTCACTCTTCTCAGCTTTATTTTAAAGGTAATGCTCCCTCTCATGTCACGAGTTTATCTTAACTTTACGACTCGTAGACGTTAATCCGCGTCAGAGAAAGGCAGTTTACGTTCTTCGTGTATTATTCTTTTTAATTTCTTTATTGCTTTTTACGATATCGATCCTTCTACATCGCGTCGTGTTCGAGTTCCTTCGTGTCTATCTGCAATTAACACGGCAAAAAATCAAGCGCTAGTTATTATAACGAAAGTATTAATTTCAATTAAAAGTCAGTTTAAAAAAAAGTATATAATCAGCGAATGATAGATTAATCTGCCTGACTTCTCGATTTACATTACCGTACAACAATCGAAGTACTCTACGACGACCTAAAAACTTTTCGATCATCTACGATCCAAAGATAGCAATCGAGAGTTAGAATCTACTAAAATGGAACACGTGTTCCAGTATCACTCATACAAACAATTTCTCTGCACATTCTACGTTCCTCAAGACGTCAATCTGCGTCAAGAATATCATGCCAGCGTTCTTCGTGCTCTTTCTTTAATTCTACCCCTCTTCTTCCATCATTTCCTGTGCCCTTTGAACGCCAGGACGGCGTCGTTGATCCTCTTCCCGTCTCGCGTTCCCTCTGTGTCCAAGTCCCGGAGGATGAAGGGATCAGAGGAGAAAGAGATATGGATTGACACTCGAATTCCTTCGGTAAAGGATCCACCCTTCGCTCGGTCATTTTTCTTATCCGCCGTGCATCCGAGTCGCGATCTAACAAACTAGATTCATCAAATTCGACACCGATCGTCCATTCACGGCGGTCGTTTGATTTCCTTTCGCGGATCTTTCAATCCCGCGAAAAGCCAGAGAAAGAGACTCAAAATTCCGAATCCTTACTGTGATAGGTACTACGTTCTTAATCTTTTGCAATATTTTCTGACACTGATGTTTATTAGGTTGCCTCGTAGGTTTCGTATATTTGATAAAATATCCTCGATACAGACGATAAGAACTGCAAAATCTAGCAGATCCATTTGCAAGCAGCGATACGCGAAAAAAGAAAAGATTAATCGATTTAAAGTTTCAACCGAATGGCCGAAATTAATGCGAAAGAAAATATTTTCATGTCCCGTTCGAAAAAGAAGGGGTCGCAGGAACGTGTGAAATATCGAATTCTCCTCCGAGCTGCCAAGTTCCTCGGATGTTTGATACAGTGACACGAGAAACACCGCGCTAAATCATCTGTCGCCCCCCGAATTTACCCCTGCAGCGGCAGAAGCCTTAAGTCTCGACCTGTCTATCCGCCGTCACTCAAGAGCGTTACGAGCCGACCCTATGTGGCTTTTCACCCTTAAAACATCGCGTTTACGCCTAATCGCATTTCAGCAAGGCAATTTATTAAAAAGACGCCGTCTACGTCGACAATCTGACTTTAATGGCAATTTTCGTCGTTGAGTTTGAAACGACACTGCGCGACATTTGGGCGTCGTGGATTTTACTTCGTGACAAAGGATAATTCCTCGGATAGGTATGGGCGATTTTGCTAGCCGGAATAATTTTTTAATCGAGAGAGAATTTACTTTACGCTGCGACAAATTTCAATGTTTCGCCTTGTGATTTTTCTACTTACACCTACATTCAAAACTACACAGACGCTCGATCACACCAACGATCCTCGCTACGTTTTATTCTCGAATCCGTCTCTCAAATATTCGTTTCGTTATCGCGAAGTCCCGCTAAAGAGGCAAAACACGAGGGTCATTTAAGAAAACCGACCACCTTACCAAGAGAAAGAAAAAAAGAGAAGAGGAGAGAACGGAGGAAATTGTCGCGATCTCGGTGTGGCGAATAAACCGCGAAACAAAGAGATTCCGCGTAGAAGTGGATGGTAAAAAGGTTGACCCAATAGAAGGGATTATCGAGCGCGGGTGAAAAATAAAAGTACCGAGCAACAAAGCAGCCGATCTGGGAGTCGATCCGGCGTGTTGCGGCAAAGAACGCCAACCCCCTCGCGCGTCTTTCTCGACGTACAACAACCGAGAAGCTTCCAACATCGCCATCGCCACGACCACCATCGGTACTAGGTACAGCGTCGGTACTACCACCACCGCCGCCGCCTTTTGCCCTTCTTCGCTCTCTTTCACCCCGCCAACCCCTTCGCCAGCCACTGTTCCATCGAGCAGCGAAGGCTGGCTGACGTTCCCGCAGGAGGAACATGGCTCCCAGGCACGATCCATCCTTCCAACCTACCCCTCTCCACTCTCTCCGCTCCTCCCGCGGCCCGTTTTCTCCGACACCCCCATCCCCACCGGCTGGTTGGCCCCTCGTTGCATTTTAAATCAAAGCCCCGGAGGTAACGCAATCACCAGGCATCACGACGCTTCCACAATTTTCTACTTTAAGCTACTTTATGTATTAGTACTCCCCCCTCCCTTTCCCTCGTGGCCGTCCGTCTCGCTTCCTCCGCAGTGGGATCCGCAGCACCCCCCAAGCCCACCCCCGCGGCCCCCAAACCCCGTCCATTTCTCGTCTCTTACTGGCAAGCCAAGGCGAGCAGCCACCGCTGCTACATTAGCCCTCTACCGAACCATCCTCGTCCTCCTTCCAACCGCCACCTCCTTCTCCGACGGCCTCGCGTTCCAGACTCAGTCTTTTACACTCCGACAGATCCTCTAGCACCCCCGCGGAACACCCCTCTCGGCTCCTAGCTGCGGCGTAACGAGGTTATTTTATTAAACAAGCTCCGCAACCCGCTCGCCGACGCTGTTGGAATTCTAGCTGGACAGAAAGACGAGAACTTAGGAGGAGTTACGGAGTCGAGGTTGAAACGGTGGTTGAATCTCGCGCAGCTACGAATTACACCTGCGTTTTCCAGTGTTTTTTCTTTTTTTTTTTTTTTGTCAGGACTCAGCTTGCTGTGCATTAATCGGTTTAGCTTTCGTCTTCGCTGGACACAGAATAGTCGATGAAAACATAAATAGAGCGTAGAACGTTGTTTGGCGATATTTTCTTGCGAGTAATTTTTTACCGCTCTATCGTTTTAAATGCCAGCAAAGCGAAACGATTCGCAAATCTAGTGTCCCCTGTCCCCTGTCGCGGAAAGAAAATCATGCCTGTAAACGGTGGGGAAAAATTGGGAATAGATAACCGGATATTTCCAATGGAGTCAGTATCATAGAGGGCGGACTAGCTATACGCGGTATAGGTACTCTATACGTGGTATGTAGTTCGCAAGCGTAGACCGGTGTAATCTAGTCATCAGGAAACTTGATTATTCTCCTAACTCAGTCTCTTGCTCTTCCTGTCTCTGTTTCCCTTTCCTCGAATTTAGTACTTCTGTGTTCTCTGATTGCTTCCCCGCCCGTTTTCGCTGTTGTCTCCCCTAATCATTTACTTTCATTCTCTGCCTATCTGCAGCTGTTTGGTAGTCAATCCTGATTTCATATAACAGAATCATACGTACGACTTTATTTCTCTACATTAAGTATATTTTAAAATTTTGGTCGTATCTTCTTGTCTTACTTTCATCGAATTTTAATTTCTGCTGGCAAACACATTCACGTAATTTCGATTCTACCCACTTTTTTATCCGTTCAATCTTTCTTTATCTTTGCCTATATATCAATTTATCCTCGCATTTTCTTCCTCGCTTTCTTCGATTCGCTCTTCTATATTTCCATAGCTCTCGTCCCTTTTCGTTCCGCTCTGCGTCTTACGTTCTGATCGGCATCGCCTCACGGTATTTTCCTATCGCGTTGATTTACGTACGCGCGCTTCCCGGGCATCAAAAATCAGGACTATCCCCGAAGGGTTGGAAGAATCAAATGGAAAGAGAATATATGGACACGGATAAGTGCGTATTTGATTCGAAAACGTCATCGGCGAAGGCTCTACGTTTTTGCTTGGCGAATATACGAGTATCTTGAATTCCCGGCAAAGCGCAATTCGATAGGGGATGAAATTGGAACCGATCAAGCCTCGGGAAAATTGCGGAAAAATCGAGACGCCGGATTCCTTGTATCAGATTTTATCCATTTCTTCTTCTTCTTCTTTCTCTTTTCTTACTTCTATTGGCCTTGAGACCCGACTCGGTCCAAGGTTGATTTCAATTTTTGTTCATCGAAACAGATACAACGTTACTTTCAATTTGAACAGAGCCGACGTTTCTTTCCGTGGTATTAGATCGTATTCGTACGATACGTCGTCCTTTCAAATAAGACTTTGAAAGTTTTTTCAAGTCTTTAGGTAAAAAAATGTCTTCGTAAAGAAAAATGGCAAAGACTCTTACGACCGAGTGTACGATAATCGGACGCGTTTAAACTGTCGAAATACGTAAAATAAAGATAAAAAGAGACAAGAACGACGTAACTCGTACGTACGACGGATTAATTCGACCGCGTTACCGAAAATTATAATACGTATCTTAAGAGCCTCTCGGCGAAACTCAAACACAAGAAAGCGTTCAAGTAGGTGCAGAGTGAACCGCGAAGAGGCAAACGTCGTTCACGTTCCTACACGTATATACAAGCACGAGTTCTTGTGCTTAGTTGCGAGTTGGCCAAATGTCCGGCATGCAAGAGCCAGGAACGTCGTCCAAGATACGGCCTGAAGGAGGATGAACAGCACGACGCGTTCGTCCTTCCTCGGAGAGGGAGATCGTTCGCGAGCCACGACAGACAAGGATAAACGAAGAGCGACTCGAACAGGAGAGAAAGAGAGAGAAAGAGTGAGAGAGAGAGGGGGGGGGGGTGGGTCGAGGTGGAGCGCGGCTGATACAAACGAGAGAATCACTATGGACGAGGGGTAAACACGATTTACACCATGACGACTATTGCCTCTCCTCTCGTCCAAAGTGCCTACGCGTAGATGCGAGGGTGAGTTACAACACACGGAGAGACACTCGGGTTGCCCACGGTAGGGATGTTTGTCGTACGCGTTATTTGGCCAATAAAACCACGTGGTGATTCCGCCACCCCCGCGTAAAGCGGTTGCAACGACGCGATCAACTCGGATGGTCGAACAGAGAAGAGAAATCGTAGACCACGCCTCGCGAGTCGCTCGACGCCTGCGTGGTTCCGCCTATCGAACACGCTTTTGCTGCCTGGCCGTCGAAGCGACACCGTATCGCGACACACAATCCAGCTCTGGGACCCTCTTCGACGCCTCGAATCGCGACTCCTCCGGTTTTTCGGCCAACACGATCACGGCCCGCGGATCATACTCGTTCAAACATCACGCAGCGATCGGATCGGTGCAAGCTCCGCTCGTAACGTCACAGATGCTGTCGAGAAGGACCCGAGGACTCGACGAGTTAACAGTGTCGAGCACGAGATTCTCTTGGAAAACGTCATTTTATTCGAAGACTCCGTGTTAGAACTCGAGAGAGAGAAAGAGAGAGAGAGAGAAAAGAGAGGGAGAGAGAGAGAGAGAGAGAGGACGAGGTGTTTGAGGACTAGGTGAATACCGTTGTAAGATCGTTGGTGTGCGATTGTATCAGGACGAGAGTTATCGAGCAAGAGTCGTTAGGCGATCCGTGTCATCAAGCGTCAGCTGGATGATCGAGAATTCCCGTACAAGTTTCATTGGAGCTTGATGGAAGGAGGAGTTTAAAGATGGAAGACTTCTCGTAGAAGAATGACTAATTGCTGTGAATAAGGAGGGCTCGTGAAGAAAGTTTGAGGACATTGTTCGAGTAAGTGACGCGTAACGGATACTTGTTTCTTGCGCGTCGATCAGCTGGTTCGACGAAACTTTCTGATCGGAAATTCACGTCTGCGATCTTCGGAAACTGTCGGGCATGTGCGTCTGCCTCGAGGGCAAATCTAAGGATCGAACAGGTCGACCGAACTTTCAACGTCTCGCCGCCAAAATTCACGAGAACCTACAGATACCGATGGAAACAGGCAAGCTCCGCCACGTACATCTCGAACAGTGCGTTTATTAATCGAACAACGATATAATTCAACAAGTGTTTGCAAACCAAAGTGCCAAAGCAAGAACAAAAATCTGAAAGACGCGTTGTCAGTCTGATGTTTCCAAAGTGTCGTCGACGATTATTATCCGCACGTCCAAGTATATATCAACGAAATTAATAAATAATATACGACGAGAAACTGGTGTCAGTGTTAAACGAGGGCACGAGTAAATCATCGTTGTGTCAGTGATCGGGAAGACTGTAGGGGAACGGTTGGCGGGAAGAGAACGTTTGGGGTAGATCGTGGATCTCGCGAGCGCGTCGCACGGTAAAGGGGTTCGGAAGGTCGACGGTGATCCGCGAGGGTGCGGAGGTAATCGGGAAAGTGTTGTTCAGCCACGAGTCCAGGATTCTCACCCCCGGAGGCGGTACCATTTCACCCGGGGGCGCGGGGCCGCCCGCGAGCCCTTCTTCGGGACACTATCATCCACCTACGCATAGTCCACCCCTGGTCAAGGTGAGCGATTGATATTCCAACTGTACCCAACGATCTTCCTTTTCGACTCTTAATTCCAGACTGTACGACTGAGAGCAATCTAAATTTCTATTTCCTTACTGCAAGAATTCTAAAAGACGAAAATTTTCTAAAATTTCGTTTTTTTACATAATTCGATACAATTGGGAAAAAATACCAGCAGAAAAAGTAGCAAAAGCCTTAGTTCGTCGGACAACGATGATCATAACATAACGTGCACGCATTAACAGTAATTTAAAATATACTCGTGAATTTATTTGTAAAATTTATTTACAAGTTCCACTTCGAACCACGCTCCATTCTGCTTTTACTACATTAGGACATTTTTATCGACGACAAATTTATTCAAAGGTTTATAAACAAAGTTTTAATGGACGACTTTTCAGTTGTATACAGCCGCCCAACAATTTTCGCGACTAAACTAATCCAGCAAGGGATTTCCTTAAGTGTAACTGGTTCGTACCAAGCTAATTTACCAGTTTGAACCCGCTATAATAGCATTTGGCTATATTTTCAATTATGTTTGATAGGGTGCTTGAGAAAATTGGATAATATTCGAAAGAATCAAGTGTTTCAATCGTTTCGGTACAATTGTAATGGCAGGAATTGTTAATATCGTATAATGCCTATGCACTTTAATGTGCTTATAAATTACAATCTCTGATAGACAAATACAGTATCATTTCCCACAACTTCTTTCCCGTTACTCGTCTGATTTTGCATTTGATATCTCCTCTAATTTCCGTAAATAAAATAAATATATCTGAATGGTATATTTCAAGTAATACTTGCCAAGCGATGTTCGCGAGGTGTACTTACTTATTTACGAACTACGGTAGAAAGTAAACGAACTATAGTCGCAGATCATGGCATCCGACGGATCAGAATCATCGAGTTTGACATCGAATAATTTTATCTCGTTTAAAGTAAATGATATTTTATAGCTGTTAGTTGCTATTAACAGTGTTACGAAACATATTGCAGAAAAATCGATATCGTTGTTTAATTTTGTATCGGGCGGAAGTGTGCACGCTGTTTCGAAGACGATACCGTTCCATTCACGAATCTTTTACAATATTATAAAATATTTCTTGAATTTTTTCAAATTTTTACACTTTGCTAGTGTTTGTCGTTCGTCATATATCAAATCATTGACATTACTGACGCAACGCATCAAAAATATTTACCTCGAATATTTGCAAATGACGCAAGATCACAAGCGGTACTTTGAATATTTGAATATTGATTCAATGCTTTAAACGCATTTCGACCAAACTATAGTAAATTGTAAATCGTTTAACAATCATTTATACAGTACCTTTTCGATTCGATATTATTCGACTAAATTTAATGGATCGAGGAATTTTCTTTATTTTCTCAAATTTTCAAATTTATTACACGTATTTCTCCTGATTGCTATTTCTTCTTTTTTCAATTTTGAATCACTTGTTTCCAAGCCGTAGTACCATCAAAAATAACATTCCACAAACAGCCGAATCAAATGCAACTCAATTTTGCAGGCGTATCGGTCCTCGAGTGAACGCGTCAGAGTATTTAAATTCACCACCACCGCAAATATATGCACATTCGACTATTCATTTGGCACGTTCTTCGATGTATCGTCTCTTTATCGTTTCGATATCTGTTCGCGATTTTCCATCGTTTCGTATTTTATCATCTATATACCGAATGCAGCACGATCGTTCGACGATCCGTTGACCGACCTTTAGTTTCCGTTTCGATCGTTTCGCCGTGCGATTCCAATAGTTTCGGGATAGAAAGCATCGTCGATATCTGCGACGCGATGCGACGCGACGCCATACGGTGGCCGTGGAAGGCGACTGTTTTTTATGGCCACGTAATAACAGGATAGCCGTTGAGGGGATTTTCGCCGAGAGAAGAAGCTGAACGAACCGCTGGAAAGAGGTTGACGATGATGGGTATAAGGGCGGCTGTCCGTGCTCGTTCTCGTCAACCGGCACCGTGAATCCCTCCGGGGACTCGAGCTGTCTACAGCCGAAGCTTCCGCTGGAGAGCCGAGTCAGAATTTAACGCGATATGATTTTTCCCGAATGATTCTGTTCTTCGAGTATTTTTTACACCGCGACGATCTCGAGAACGAACGTCATTCCGCCGTGTTATTTGACTTGTAGCTACGATGAAGTGCACTCGAAGAACGTCTCAAGTACTAATGACAGAATAAACTCGTACCGTCGATGCCTCGACGACTCGATTCGATCGAACGATTAAAACGAAGGATCGTAAAAGCGTCGATGCAAAAAGGTAACTTATGAAATCTTATAATATAACGTATTAAGGCTATTGTCAACAAGACATTACGATAAGGTCGGGTTAAACGATTCGATGTAATTGATGGATTTAATTGACACTCAGGCTGCTCAAGCTGACAATCGGTATAAATATAAATTGTGGTTCTATTCGTTAAATAGAATATTCGAGAAAGCCAAGCACGGCGTTGGAATCGATGGAATCGGTCAAACGATATTGCACCGTTGTCGAACGGATTAAAATCCGTAGCCTAGTGAATTAGAATTGATCGATAATGATCTTGAAAATTGTCGCACGATTCTCGGATGGAGGTTGCATTAAAATATAATTTTGTTAAACGACGCGCGATTGTTTTAAATTATCCTAGCGCCGAGATTTATTCCGAGGGAGAAGCAACTCGTTCGAGTTTCGTCTGGTCGTAACGAAAGAATATAATATCATCGATACAAACGATACGTGTTAAAGAGATCGTAGGGCAAGCGGCTGCGATAACCGAGAATGAAACACGATGGAAAAGCAAAGATTCGAGAAGACGTTTGAAAGCGCGAAGGGCCGTTGCGGCCCTGCTCGCACGCGCGCCCAACACTTTTGCTCTGATTAAGCTTAATTCATTCTCGCGACGAGAGAGGCAGCAGAGAGAAAGAGAGCAAACGAGAGAAAAGACGTTCCAGTAAAACGGGCCAACGCCGTACGAACCGGCGGCTCGCGCTGTCTGCCGACCAATCCTGCCAACTTAACCTCATTAATAAATTAATTAGATATTATTGTGTTGGCAGCCAGGGCGGCAGCTGCGGGCCACCTCTCCTGCTCCGCTTCCTCCTCGTCTCTCCACGTCTTGGGCCCGCAGATGATGCCTCGGAACGCCACTATATCTATACGTACAAGTAGGGGGTCAAGACCTGTGACGTCATGTCTTTGCCTGTGACGATCACGCGTGTTCGCTTCAACCTACCCGCACGTTTTTCCATCTTCCGAGCGATGCAACATACAGTAGCGTCTCGATTATAATTATCCGTACCTCGGTTACATCGAATTATCCGAATAAAGTCGGAGTCATAAACGAGCGAAGAAGCGTATTCTGTGTAACCCTGCGATTCTCGTACGTTTCATAGATTAAACAAACGTAGTTTAGAGTCTAGTTCAGATACAGTTTACAGGCTTTTGATAGATGGATAGACGATCTTTCATCGTCGAATTAAGCTCTTTCGTCGTTCAGCGAAATTGTCGGTTTGTCCGGTTTAAACAATTCTCCGTTAGCAACGTAACGGAAATAGGAAAGAAAGAAGAGGTCCAACGTAAAAGCGAGAAATTGCAGAACGGCTCGTTGGAGAACCGGATGAAAAATCGTAACGCGATTGAGCAGAGAAGGTGGATCGCAAGATATCGGGTAACGGCGAATCCTAGCGAAGAAGCTGACGCGGCGATGCTCATTACGGGGTAGAATGGTGACTACTGGTAATGACAAAAAGCACATGCAGCATTATCATTGCGGAGTGTATGGCATTAAGCTGTAGGGGGCCAGGATTAGGATGTCGGCCATTACCGCGCGTCACTGACCGTTTATTCTACGCCGTGCACGGTGTAGTGACTTCCTCTAGACGCGTATGTATGCCTACATAACCGGAGGATGAGGACACTCGCGAGGTCGTGAAATCTCGTCGAGTACGATTCACCTTTCTATTTGATAACCTTGCTTTTCTCGACATACACGTGTACTCCGTTTCCTCTTTTTTCCGCTTCTACCGATAATGACAAACTAATTAGCGGAACGTTGCCGTGCTCTTCCAAACGAACAACGAACGATAGTTTTACCGATATATTCTTCCATTGTATCGCTCGTTGTACATTGTACATTGCATATTGTTTTCGAGAATCGTTTAAATTTACTTCGTTGAATCAACCGCGGTGACTAAGCGTCATAAAATGTCAATAAAATACTTCAACTATCTTCATTGGCAACTGTGGGTTTCTTTCAGCGTCGTTTTCAACACACGTTTATTTAAAAATGTTTCCAGGGTAACTCATTTTTAATTTCGTCCTTTTACTATTCTTTTTTAACGCAACGATATCATACGTTCGCATCTGCGAGCGAATGAAGATCGCATTAACTCGACTAGTCGCAAACAAAACGATAGATCTAAATTCGTGCTAACTCACACCTATCAAGCAGGACAGATGTTCGGATAAATTAATTATTCCCATCAATTTTCATTCGCGGAATGTTCGCTCGGAAGTCGGCGACGAAAATGCTCACTACGCGACGTTAACACGATATAAAAACAAAATCAGTTCGATTACTTTATCCTTTACGAACGATTAAAATCACCGAGCAAAAATTAGCCAGAAATTGGATATTCGTGAAAGCTGTATGCTTAAGGAATCTATGTAAAATTCGATCAGACGTTGCAGTTAAAATTTTAACGAAACGTTTAATGGAAAAGGACGGAGCAAGCGGAAAAGAAAAAAAACACGATGGATCAAATTGCAATTATCGATCAACCGATGGGAAAGCACCGCGGAAGCCTCTTCTGTGAAGGCGACGTCGATTAAAAGTAACGCGGTTAAATAGCAATCTGCCGGCAAATTATGTAAGCAACGCTTGAAACTAACGCGATCACAGTCGATTCGAACGCAACGAACGATTAACTTCGTATCCGGACGATTAATACGAACTCGAGTTAATTAATAGCGTTGAGTAGCAGTGTCGTGTTGCCACTCGTCCAAAGACGTATGTATCGGAAATTAAAGTGAAAGAAGATTTTATCGCGCTTCGAAGAACGTTTACCTCGATTTTGCGGTCGTTTCATCGATTTTACGTTTAACCGAATCTATGAAAACGACGAGCTACCAATTTAATAGAACGACTGACTAATCTTAAGTCGCGCGATCTACTTTCCCAAAATTCGTGCAATTTGCATAAGCTGGCATCTACAACCACGTATGTACGTAACGTATTACCTAACGTTCGAACACAGACTATCGAACGAGCCACTTTTTTTCCAACTGACATTCATCGCATTTCGATTTCCATTTTATCCAGCGCGAATGACTTAATTTAATGGAATAAATCAAAGAAAAGATGAAAAAAAAAAAAAAAAAAAATAAACCGCCAGAGGAATCGATGTTTAATTATTTTCGGGCGAAAAGTACACAGCTCGTCGGGATTTAAATCGAATTTAAATAAATCGACGGCGCTGCTGTTGACAGAAGCACTCGCGGAGAGCGCAACGAGCTCCCTGATTTAATTACAAATTGATCGATTTGTTTGTGCGAGCACTTTCCGACGCAGTCGTTTCGAAAAATCCGGAGCATTCGTCGAAAAAAATGGATGTTTTACAGGAGAGACGAGGGGTGGGGACAAAAAAAAAAAAGAAAAGGAAAAACAAGAGAAACACGAGAGAAAAAGGAGCGAAAGAGGAGAAAGAAAAGAAATAGACCGATACAACATGGTGGACAATTGAACGACGGTGCTTAGAGAGGCTGGTGCGTTTAATGCGCTTGAAGCAAAGCAGATAGCTCGCTCTAAATTGCGCTTAAGTAACTTAAATTTAATTTAATTTCGCATTGGTTCATTGGTGTCTCCGTTCGCGATATTTAATTCAATACGGGCGTAACATTGTATTACGGGTACTTGCGCAATGTTCTCGATGAATGAAAGAAAATTGGATAAAAATATAGCAGTCGAGGATTGCTGATGGATGTAAGTGGCAACGATTAGAAAACTTTATTGGCAACGTTTAAGTATTTATTCAATGCTCTGCGTCTCTTGACTTCAAAAGAAATTGATAGCGTTGATATATAGAGCATCGAAAAAATCGAATCTCAGACACGAAAGATCGTATCACACGCAAAGAGGAATAGAAAATTTTTAATCGATACGATCCGATTACTCGCGATGCTTTTCTTACAGATCATTCTCATCTCCTTCAGTATCGTTGATAATTAATCGACGACAGGACAAAATTGAATAACTATAAGACGGTATTGGTTCGCGGAACTTCGAAGAAACGACGTACACGCTGACTCGATACTTTACAGTCGATCGTCGAACGAGGAAGTCGTCGAATATAAAATTTATATATGTACGCTATATCGATCGATGTATCACGCATAATTCTCGTGGAGTTCGTGGCCCCGGGATCGTTCGGTTCGAGGAGAAGCGTCCGCTGGAAGACTTTCGACTAGCGTCGGTCTCGAACGAAATTGACTCTTAATCGCAGTGGCGCCACGCGGTCATGAATAATTGCCGGCATCAGCAACGAATTCGAGGACGGATAATGCAGCAATCCTCGAATCGGGTCGTATCACTTATTCAGTAGCTCGTGGCCGTCACACGGTGGCCGAAACTGTGGATTTACAAATCGTATTAACCCGCGAGCGCGAGAAAAAAAGAACTCACTCCCTTTCTGGACCCCGTGTCGCAGAGGGATTAAAACGCCGCGATTTTTGTACGCACGTTTTCAAGGTGGCCCTGTGTCATGATTTTTCCACACGATCGCTGATTTAACCTTTAATCGTTCGATCCACGCGATTCGCCAGAGTTTCGGTATTAACTCGATTTTGGGCTACTTGCTTCCCATCTGTATTTTACGCGTTGCGTGTTGCGCGTTGGAGGGCACCGATCCTCGCCTATGCGCTCTTCTCATAAAATAATTGCTATCAACTTTGAAAAATAAACGCTCTTCGATAAAGAGGATTAATCGTGCTACGTGTAATCGTATTCTAATCTACCCGTTTACTTATGCATATGCATCGTTCAACGTATTTATTATTAATCTCTATTAATTCGCGGTAGTACGTTACTCCATAGCGTACAGATCAACGCAACGATTGCATTGTACGCTTTTCGCTATGTCTATTATTAACAGAAGCGTTACACCGTTTGTCCATTCATTTTAAATGATATTTATAAGTCTTCTATATCTCTCCTCGTCGAATATATATTTGATAGAACATAATGGAAAGAACTAAGAATTTATGTATTTACGAAGATGGAAGGAAAGATTCTGCCTTAGTATTTGACTTTGACGAATCTTCCTCAAGTTTGTCACGAACCAAGAATAGCGTCCATCTATTAGCCACACGAACATATCCAAATACCAAGTTCTTCAACTTACTCCCGCAAACGCGTTCGAATCTAACATCGGCGCATCCAAACGATGAAAGCTCTTCTTCTTGTCGAAACAGCGCAACGAAAGGAGACGAGAGAAAGAAAGAGAGAGAGAGAGAGAGAGAGAGAGAGAGAAGGAGAGGAAAAGAGAGAGTCGGTTAAGGGAGGCAAGCGCGTCGCGTTTACACGGTGAAATGCACACACGTGGCGGAGGGGGTGCGTAGGAGGGCGCAGACACGCCCCTGGCTCGAAAAGGTGCACCGGGGTGTGTGTAGGGAATTCGAGGGGAAAAAGGGGATCCTCCGTGGAAACGAAGGGAAGAGGCGCAGTGAAAAAGGTGGATCGAGACCGTTCCTCCTTATATCGGTACCCCTGGAGGGTCTCCGCTCCCGCGCGTCCTGCAGCCCCCACTTTTCGCCTGGAGGCTGCTGTTTTACGCTTTTCGACTTTTTCAAGATTTATCCCTGCCGCTTCCTCGCTAAATCGCTTTCCGGGCGAAATTTACGGCCGGGCAATAATACAGCAGAGCGAGTGTGCAAGCGGGGTGCAAGGGGGATGCAAGGGTCCCGGCGGAGGTGGGCCAGAGAGGAAGCGGAGGATAGTAACAGTAAGGGAGCGTACATGCATTCCCGGCACGTTTGCCGGCTTCTTCTCTACCTGACTGACTGCTTCCACCTCTTACTCGAGCACTTTCTTTACGACTATCCTCCACCTTTCACCCTCCGTGCACCGAGAAAACTCCAACAGGGCCATTTCGGGCCTGCGCGCGCTTTATATCTTTTCTTCGGCGCCTACTCGCTGAAAATCGTTGTTTCCCAAGATTTTATGGAATCATAGAACGTGTTAATGGGTCCGAAATGGGGTTCGTTTAAGGCTGAGCGAAGGTGGTAGTAACGAGCAACGGAAGTAGGGTGATTGCGCGATTGTTAGCCACGTTGACGAATAACCGATGAACGCAAGATGAGTTCGGTCTTACGTAACTATTATAGGCTTCGTAACGCGGGTGTGACAGAGTCATAAACGAAGGCTCGAGAACCGAGGGAGGGTTTTAACATCGAAGGTTCTTGATTCGCGAAAAAAGTTTTTCCCTTTTATCGATCGTTGATAATGGAAGCGCTTTGTTTTCGCTTTATCGATCTACAAAAATCAGAAACTCTGAAAATTTCATTGCAAATTGGAGCGTAAGAAGGACCAAAGTAAAGAACAGAAATTGGAATCATAGAAAGAAATTGGATAGAATATAACATTTTTAGAAGTCGTGCTGATGAACCATGCCCAGTCAAGGTTCGACGGGTATAGCGAGGGTGGGCAAACGTGGTGGTGGAAATTTGGCTTATTCCCCTCTGTAACTCATTATGTTACGTTTACAAGCTATCCCCACCATGTAGCTTCCGTTGAGTGAGTTCACTCAGCTTCATCGAGCTTGCACGGTCTCTTCGAAATAGGTCACCGCCAATCTCTGCCGATTCCACTGACCGACGGAGGACACGAAAGAAAAAAAAATATAGAAAATTCAGAAGCATCTTTTCCTTCGGAAGAATCGATCGACACCAAGACGCTTTAAAAGATTCGATTGTCAGGAATTTATTTCTCCTTTCGGATAATAAATCGAAGTGAAATATTCTATATCTTAATCTATATCTTTAGGAAATTTCTTTGCGAAATTGTTGACCTCGTTGAGATTCGGAAAAGTAGTGTCGGTCATCCCCGATCACGGGCAAGTTTCCTATGCATTATTCACCGAGGTATCCGACGAACAGGGTGTAAAAGCATACCGGGCCGATAAACTATATAAATGATGTTCTAACGTGAAAACACGACAACCGAGCGAACCGCTGGTCACTCGTCAGCACGTGACCAGCGAATTTGGAGCTGGGATTTCCCGACGAAATGATTTATCGGATTCGATCGAGACAACGAAGCGGAGGGACGATAGAGAAAAGATGAGATTTGAAGTACGACAAGAGGAGAATGAAAATTCGTTAAAACTCAGCGAGAAATGATCAATTACGCGTTTTCACGCTTGTTAGATTATAATCGAAAATTATAACGAAAGTAAGTAATTCACGAAAGAGTAAATGTTCGCTCATCGAGTTATTCGCGACGATTCTCTGACGTTTCATTCCTTCGAGCGTATCGCTGGCAGAATTGTTCCAAACCTACGTTCCATCATCTAAATTGATTTTCAGTCGCTAGATCCCGAGCGATTTTGTACGCTTGAAAAATCGGTCGCAAAAATCGGATGTTCAATAACCTAATGAAAAATTAGGTAACCTACGATAGAAGAATTTGCAACGGTCCACCGGACCGATAAGGATACCAAGCTTATTGGTTACCGTTACTCGAAAAGATTGGCAAGCGTTGGTCTAGGGGGCGCGACATATTGGACGAAATTGGCGCATATCAAACGGAGGGAAGCAATTGGAATATAGTAGGATCCAGATCCCGTCCCTGCTCGTGCTTGGTTTCGTTGGAAATGGTGCCCTCGGGGCGAAACCGGGAAGCGAAACCCTCGACTGCGCATCCCCTATCTCTGTTCCCTCGCACCCTCCGGCCTCACCACCGCCACCACTCCATCCTGCCACTTCCAACAAACCCCTCTGTTCCCCCGCTGCCTTCCGCCCTTTCCGCCCCCGCCGCGATATTATATCGCCGGGAAGAGCCTATCTGCTCGCAAACGCGAGAAGCCCAAGTTCTCTCTCGTCTTGGAACGAAGTTCAAATTAGATACAGCTACGAGCACAATGGAGCACTGCTGGGTAAATACGATAGCGTAATTTCGTATTCTCTTTGCCGTAATCGGCTGAGACGTACGATTTGCGGCCGAGCTAACTATTGTTTGTCGATTGGAAGAACGTTTTCGACGAGCAGACGATTCGCCAATGATCTTTCACGGAAGAAGATTTTTCGTAAACGTAAGGAGACGAGACGGTCCGCGGTAATTTCGCCGCGGGCTCGAGGGTCGCTTCTTTTCGAAAGTTACGAACAGACTTTGACGTTATTTAAATAAAATTAAATCTTTGTATCGTCCGCGATTTATCAGCAAGTGCGAAACGAGGACCTAGCAAGCTGCTTTCTCTCACGTTTTTCGATCAACGTATCTTCCAGAATCCTATCGAGGCGAATCAGCAAAAACCAAAATCGCCGAATCTCCTATACCGTTAGCGATTCGCCGATCATCCCTCAAGATCCCAAGAGCGTGTAACTCCTCTCGGCCTTAAAACAAAGACGACCGGTTGCTCGAGGCAGTAGCCGGCTCGTAGCTGTCTCTACTCCGCGACTATGTAACCGGAGAATCAATACGATCCTCCTGCTCGTTCGGTGCGCCAATTGAGCTCGTTGAATCTGTGCCCCGAGCCACGCGGTTACGTATGCCCGATTCCGCGCACAGACGTGCGCTGGCATACGCACACCGCACACACGTGCACGCACACGCACATACACAGACTTAAACACAAGCGTGAACGGAGCATAGGTACAAGGTGTACACAGAGATACACGCAAGCACACTAACACCGTTTACGAGGATTTTCACGCAGGCACACACGTATAGAAACATTCGACGATCCACTTGCGATCGATGAACGTGGCGGAGACGCACGGAGAGACGTACGCGTACCGCAGCCACCAAACAAACTCATCCGTGTAATTGACAAATTGACAGATTAATTCAATCACGGCCAATGCTTCTTCGTCCCGGCCTCTCGTTCTCGTTCAGGTTCCCCGTTTAATGTATATCGCTACATCGATGAAGAGCCATCACGGACGCTTCTTGTTGGGTCCGTTCCTCTCTATTCTCAGTGTTGCTGTCGTAGCGCGTGTGTTTGTCATCGTTGGAACGTTGCGTTGCGGATGGAATCGCTGTCACAAAGCGAGCGAACAAAGCGATAGCGGTTACATTTTAATCCCTCGAAACGAACAATTTTCCTCGAGTTGTCAACGAGACTATTCGTTAAATATCGTTTTTCGTTCGTCGTATATCCTAATTTACCTTGTCATCGATCTCACTGCACTTTACGTTTGTATAATACGAGCAATGCGAAAGCGTGGCAAGAAACACGACGAAGGCGACAACGTTCGATTGAATTTGGTCGCCGAGAGGCCAATCGTCTAACGCTTGGACATTTATTACGAAACAATCAAGATGTTTGCTCGTTCCCTCGAGATCACTGGCCGCGACAATGGCGATGCGTTACAAGGGGAGGCAGTCGTTTAAGGGCTATAAATGCATGCCGAATGGAACGGTATCCGGAAGCGGAATCTCTTCACGACCCATCGTCCGGAACGAAATCGCGTGGGACGTTTCTTCCTGCTGGAAAGATGCTGTATACGGGCTATTAATTGAGAGGGGAACGATGAATGGTCCCGGAATGATAAATAGATCGTGAAGAAGCGTCCGGGAACCAGAAATCACGCCATTACGGACTCTCTCGAATGAAATTCCTTTGCTTTGATAATGTACGACGAGAAATTCTGTCGATCTTTTAACGACGACGATGCTTATTTCCGACCCAAAAACGTCTTTCCACTTACGTACATTGTTTGACGCTTCGACTCTATTATTCCGTACGGAAATCTTTAGCGGTATCGAGTGGAAGATGAAAAAGAAAAGAAAAAGCAGGAGAAAGAATCGAGCCCTGGAATCCGAGGGAGAATCAAACCAGAGAGTAATAAACACTTGATTCAACACCGCTCATCTTCCTCTTGTCTCTTCACACCGGCAGCCAACTCCATTTGACTCTTGCCTCTGCTCGATTCCACCGCATTGCACACGCCCTTCCCGATGTGTACACTCCAACGAACATCCATACTGCTTCCTCCGTACCCTCTGTTCTCGTTCTCACCCCTTTGTCCCCTCGCCCTGACCCTTCGTCGCCCTTACTCCACTCGACTTATCCCTCTTTCTCGCTCCTTCGCCGCTGCTTATTTTTTTCCATTTCGCACTTCCTGTCGTTCCTGCATTTTTTCGCGTTCGCCCCTTTTTTACTTTTTTCGTCGTAACCGTGGTGGCAGTCACCCCGCTCGAAAAAGGGTGAGGATGGTCGAGGCTCGATCATAGCCGGCCGTTTCGCTTTTCCCTTTCGGTTCGAGCAGGCCACCCGGTGGTTTTCGGTTTATTTCCCGCTTATCCATTTATATTTGATTTATCCTGGCTGTCGCGCACCGCTCCGGGAGGGTTGACGCCTCGATTATCTCGTCGATCGTCGCGCGAAGCGATGTTTCCATCGTTGATCCTCGCTCAACGATGCGTTCTCAGCACTCGCGCTGATAAACGTTATACGGAATTAGAAAAATCCTGTAAAATCTTGAGAAAGAATCGCCGATTATCAAATGCAAACGCTAGAAGCGTCGTTGATCGAACGAACGTTTGTTAAATCCGATTACTAAATTCGATCCAATTACCCAGGATTGCGAAAACCTGAAACTATCGTAGAATCGAGAGGAAAACCATAAAAGACCGACGATCTTGATTTAAAACTGTTAAAGCTGTTCCACTATAAAGGGAGGAAAGGGGGGGGGGAGGTGAAGAAGAAGTTTTTGTTAAAGCAACAGTCGAGGCAAAAAACTGATGCGATGAACTAAAGTATCTGAATACTTAACCGCATAATTCGATCAACCGGAAAGATCGAGCGACCGGTTTAATAATGATGCCCGTTCTCCGGCAGTAATTTCGGGTAGTTTGGTCGTGAGCTTACGATCCGGGGGATGGTTGAGCGTGCGCGAGTAAAGAGGTTAGGGCACGGGGGAGCAATACCATATGCAAAATTAACCTCCATTAAATGCGTTAACTCGGCGACGAGCATGCTCCGATGCGCTTAACCAAAGTACATTACACCGTACTCGATGCGGTCTATAGACAGGGCCGTGCGATTCTCTACAGGGTGTTAACGAAGAAAACGATCGAAAAAGTGAATTTTCCCAATGTGAATCTCCGACGAGAGACGTTTAATCGTTTAATTGCAATCGTTTGACTCTGCGAAGATACAAGGGCCTTCGTGCTCCACAAACCTAATATCGTTAATAAATTTGAAGAATCTCGTCGTTACGAGTTAGTCGGTGATAAGTTTGACGGTAAAAGAAATACAATTTTCAGGATAAATTTTACGGATTACCAGTCATATGATATCACGTAATACGGAGGACGCAGTTCGAGTATCGTAGATGGAAATAAATCAAGAGGAGAGACATCCTATTTAGAGGCATTTTTATTCGTCCTCTGAAAGTCTGATTTCATTGACTGCGTCAAAGGTACCATAATGTAAAGTACACTTACGTACGAGGGTTTCTGTGGAAAAGCGACAGAGATACATGTTGTTCGATAAAAACCAGATAAGTACAGAAAACGACGTAACATTCGAATTCTTACGTCCTCTTTATTCTCTTTAATTCACTTTCTAGCGTAGAATTTCCAGAAAACTACCGACCACGGATACGTTGAAATTACCGGACGAATAAGAGCACAGATGTGGCCTGTGATCAAATTTGAGACAAACTAGTCCGCAGATGTGTCAAGGCATTTGTCATCGTCGAAACGCACGCACAATCCTCTACGCTGTATGACAGAGTCTCGCTGTCTCTCGCTGCACGTTTATTAACACCCTGTATATGTCGTGGCGTCTAATTGGCCGTCGCGATCGTCGGGGCAAAATGGCCTTACGCCGCGCATATTTACCCACAGTTCGTTTCGTCCTCGATTTCTTTTCAACGAGACGACAATGCGCGCTCTTAACCCGTTAACCGTCTATGCCGTAATATTATTGAAGAAGCCGATCTACAATTGTATTGTGCGCGACACGATATTACGTTCTGGGGCACGCTCTTCCCTTTTGACCCGTGCCAATCGAAACACTGCCTCTCCGGCATGCCTCTGGTCCGATCGTCCAGCCGGCTTTGCTTCGATATTGGACAGATTTTGAGAGCGAATCGCGATACGGGTAATTTTCTATCGCCGTTTATAATTAGCTTATTACTTCAACCATCGAGCAAAAGAATAACTTCGAACGTGATCGATGCTGTCAAAAGTCACGGAACAGATGAAAGAACTTCTGAAAGTTATACAGCAAAAGTTGACACTGCGATAAAGAGAAATGGGAGAATTTATTAAATTTATTGGACAAAATAGCGCAGACGAAACGACATCCTACTCGAGAAAGACATTAATGCGGTGTCGAAAGAAATAAAAAGAGCGGTGACTTTGCGACGCAGCAAACGCAATTAACGAAAGCACGCAAAAGTTTGTTTCCTTTGCCCTTCGCATTCCTCTCACTTTAGAACCTAAGGGCCTTCGTCGTATAGCAGTAGATGCTTATTAAATTGTGTCATCCAGGAATAAGGGCTAACACGGTGCATCCAATTTGTGCCGCTTAATTAATTCTCTCCAATTTATTCCAGCCGGCCAATAAAGAAACCAGGACCCCGTCGGTCAACGAGCGCCGATGCGAGCGCAATATTGTCCCTAATGAAATCTTCGTTAATCGCGTCTCCGTCAAGTTTTCCAATGTACGACGACACGACGATGTCGTTCCAATTGCTCGCTCCACGAATTTTACGCAGTTAGACTCGATGGAAGACTCGGGCTTGATTTTTAGCCGTTCGTGACAGTTTCTCTTTATAGGTAGGTGTATAGCTTGACACAGAGTCGAGTTTGATACTCGAAACAGATATCGAAAAACGTCCTACGAATAGATGATTCCACGTGGAGGAATGACGCAAAAATTACTGGAAATTGGGGAGAATTGTGGAATAGTAAATTTCAATACTAATAACGATATAAATATTAACGAGGATATCAATTAATATTATTTACCGTTAATATCAACATTGGCACTAATATCAATTCCGTTAAATTCAATTATATCAATTAGACAATTTTAGTCCCCTCGGTCATGGGCATATATTAATTTATGGCTTTCTGTGTTTAACGTTCGCTGGAACGATGAAACGTAGTTGGCATATATAAACGGGACAAAGATTTAAACCTGATCGAAATCTAAGTCGGAACTTTGTTATAGAATTAACAATTAGGAAAAAAGAGTCGATTAATTCGCTTTATTCCCAAGACTTACTTTTCACGCAAACTCACCCCTATATTACTATCAACAATCCGAACAAACTTACCTAACCTCGTTTCACTTCGCTGAATTAGCAAAAGGAATTAATCGGAGGATCTACCAATTGTCGAATAAACGCCAGTATCGAGTCTCAGCGAGGGACAAGAAAGCGTGGAATCCGTCGCACGTTTACCGGATTCAACCCCCTAGTGTCGTAGTCGACTCGGGGAGGATGCTATCGCGCGGAAGCGAGAAATTAGCGAGATAATAGCGGGAGAATAGCGACAGGGTAACGACGGGGCGAGGCGTGACAGCAAGCTAATTACAGTATTATCGCTTTTAATTGCGATTCGTGCTATTTGCGCAATGGCGTGGCGGTGCAGCGCGCGATTGTCGTCGCGTGCCGAATTATTGGATGTTGACGTCAGTCGACGCGGCACCGCTTTGCTCGTAATTGCCGGCACCAATTATGCAATTAGCGCCGCTCTCTAATGAGCGCAGTGTTACACACGCGGAATCTAAACAGCCGGGATATTTGACAACCGTGCAACGTATCGCGCTTTTACGCGAATCTTCGCTTCGGCTCGAATCGCTGCGAACGATTTCCGCATTACGAGAAATGCGTTTATTTACTCGCGGATTTACGTCTAGTAACAACAACCTTTATGCCTTTACTTTTTCTCAACTTCGTAATCTGCTATCTTTCAAAAAATGATCACAAATCGTAGAATCTTATTCGTGATACGAAAGGGAAGAAAAAAACGGAACTCGCGATCGTTACTGGCTAGTCTATCTCTCTGTTTGCCCAAAAATCTAATTATCTGCAGTATTGAAATGGAATTACGAGCTGTGTGTTCCAATACTCATAAATGATGCGCTATACTTGCAAGGATGTTAAACTGCAGTAACTCGATAACACTGGCCCCGCGCAATTAGAACTGTCGGTAACAAGATATTCCTACGTGTACCCAAATAATTGAATACCAGCATTACTGGATGTCCATAATCCGGGTTACCGAACCATTGGATGTGTACATTACTCACACACCGTTACGGGACTAACATCGCTGTAATTTTCGTAAACTTCGTAATGGACTATCCGGCACTCTCCGGTGCGTCGACATCAGCATCGATATCGATAGATCGGTTGCTAAGCTCTCACAAACAAATTTCTATGCCTATGTTAAGCACGGAAAAATAGGACGAGTTGTATGTTTATACGTACAAAGTTTGTTGTTTGTTTAGAAAAAAAACAAATACGCTCATCAACCACCCAGAAGAAATAACTAGGATAATTCTCCTCTCTTGAAGATCGAGATAAACTAACGAACATTTCGCGTGGTGAAAAAACAACATTATTTCGAAAAACACTGGCAGAAGAAGTTGGATCGTATGTGGGTTAACGTCGTTTCAATTTCTTCGCAAAGATATATAAGCGCTTGTAAAAAGAGAAAGAAGGAAAGAAAAAACAAAAGGAAGAAAATTTGGTCAAATACTTGAAAGTATCATGGTGTAACGCGATTTCCTGTAACGTATCCCCCGCGTTGTACAAATTTTCTCACCCGTCGAACCCGATTACAAGCGAATCATAGAAACCACGTCGACGCGAATCGAATTGCCAGCTACGTACCATCGAACCCCGCTAACTGGCTACGAAAACTCGTAACGTAACGAGCGTGTAACAAATCCGACGCGTGTGCCAATGTGTAAACACACTCCACTCGAAGCCGCAATCCCTTATGCTCTTAGAATAGGGTGCAGTCGGATGATCGCACAATAAAACACTGGCATAATGTTTCGCCCCCGCTGGTTGAACACCGCAAATACACCCCTGGACCGCACGCAGGTTTATTTTCGAGGGAGCAAGTCTGGCGTGTACGTACATCGAAAGGGCTAAGGACCTGCTGCAGCAGCCAGAGAGCTCGAGGGACACCCCGGGGCACCCATCGCGGATTAGCCTCGCTACATTTCGTCCCTTCTGTCGATGCGTATGTTCCGTCATTACGCGTCTAACTCGACCAACCTAGGCTACCAAGGGTTGTTACCGAGTATTCAGAGGGGTTGATTCGATTCTTTCTACCTGCGACTAATCGGCTGATCCATTTAAGGGTGTCACTGGCTCGCGACGTTTGATGTTGGAGCGCGCGGACAGACGAGGGTGAAAAAGGGTGTTTCGGTTGATTTTTGGTTTGCTTGGGGTTATATGGAAAGAAAGTGGACTAGCGCGTTCGTTCTTTCGGGGGTGAATATAGTTTGTTCTTTATCCGAAACAACGAACACCGGATACCGGAAAGTCTTTGGAACTTGTTGCGTTCTTTAATGAAATAAATTTGAAAAATAAAGCGAAACTTCGAATTAGTGAAATAAATTACAAAAAGAAACGATTTTGAACTGATCATTATACGCTAAAGTGACTGGTATACGTAGGTAAATATTCTAAGGACCCGATACAGGCTAAAGCGTTACCGTACGAGGTTTGGACTTTTCAACGACTTCCGGGAAAAGCGAAGACGCTGCATCGAAATGGTTTTACGGGCAGCATCGAAATCACCCCCGAAATTCCATTTGCGATCCCTCGGAAAGGAGGCTGCGTGCATACGTAAAGCGAAACCCGAGCCAGTAATCCGTCGTCGTGGAAGGTCGGGCAGCCGAAACGAAAATTGGCTAAATTTCGTTAAGTTTGGCAGCAATTACTTTTGATACCCGACACGCGGCCGTAATTGCGTTGGGCCAAGCTGAAGCGAGCGCGCGCGACAGAGAGGGGTAATAATTCGCTAATATCAATTTCAAATTTCAATTAGTATCATCTCGACGTCTGCTCCCAGATCCAACCACCCGGCTGCCCCACCACCGCTATTCGTTGCCGTTCTCTCGCTCCTTCTCTCTGTCTCTCCGCCTCGGTTTTCTCCTGGACCCCAGAAGAGCACGGCATGATCTAAAATTCAATTTGTCCCTTGTAGCGGAGCCGCAAAGGGCGAAGGAGCAACAAAGGTAGAGAGAACCTAGTAAAAGAGAGAGAGAGAGAGAGAGAGAGGAACGGCGGGAACGATCGAGAGGGAAGGCTCGCGAGACGGTGGGTTGGTGGCGGCCGGTGGTTGGAAGCAAGCAACGTAGAATCGCGTGTATATAGAGGAGAAGGTGGCGGAAGAGCATAGAGTTAGGGAATACACGGAGTTTAAAGCTTGCTGTTCGCGTGCACGCCGTTATGTAAGCAGAGCTACGGCCCTGTAGGCATGCGCATGCGCGACACGCCGACCCATTATAAATTGATAACCCCGCCGTTTATTAAGTTCCACCGACCGATGGCTGCTTAGGCAAAGAGCCCTCCACGCTCCTCGCCTATACGTGCATTATTTATTTACGGGAGTTTACAATCCCTCTAATGGGGATCGGCGTAATCGGCCGCCTATATGCCTCCAACCTTCTCCCCTCTAGATTCCACTATGGCCCTCTTGGCCCCCGTGCCCGATGCCAACCCCTTGTCGGCTTCTCTCTCTTAATCGCGTTTCAGCCCGCTTTCGAAAATCCCAGTATCGCTCGGGGAAATCGCAAGTAGCCAGGTTACCGAGGTGCTCGTTACGAGGACGTTGCACGTGATAGCATGTATGTAACCATGCGGGAAACGTCAAGGGGCTTCCGGTTGAAACGTACGATCGGTCTCGCGAGGAACATCGTAGTCATCGTAGTCTTACGAAAAGATCGTAGTCGCAGCTTGGTTAAAAAATTTACCAATCGCGAGGAAAGCATCTACCAATAGACGATCTTGGATCGTACTTGATTAATTAAAGCTGGTACTTCGTCGGTATCGATACCGCTTCGAAGTGAAAATGCGATTGATTTTTGCGTTGATGGCCATTTCGTTGCTCGAACTTAACCCAAGGAGAACTTTGACGATATGCTCGTTATCTTCGAACAACTGCTTTGGCAATATCGTCATTATCATTCTATGTGCACTTACGTAATTAGATCCAATTTAATGGTTAATTATTTCGTGCGTGTAAGTGGATAGAGTCCGGTTATACGTTTTCTCTTCAACGTTATGAACGGTAATTATCTTAGCATATAATAAGGGTACATGTAATTGAATAGTTAAAATCTACAATCGTATTAACATTTTAACGAGCAAGCTCAACTTAGTTTGCCATTGTAATTGTTTGCGCAGAAATATCTTATATAAATTAAGCGTAGCTCGTACTTTGATAAATTATAAGCGAATTATTTCAAACTAATTAATGAAAAATTATCTCGACGAGCATCGCGTATTCCTTTCTTGCTAAAACCGAGTTTAAATTGTGTTTACTCTTTGGGATAAACTGCTTTTACGATATACCGCAGCAACAATCGACTACGCGATTGCACGGAAAAGGATCAAAAAATTTGAAAAATAGTAATTAACTTGCAAACGAAGATACTCCGTTTTAACGTTGTACTGAAAACTCTGTCAAAACACGAACTAAACGTCTGTTTATCAGCACTTCGATTCTGTTCTATCATAGAATCCGATTAGCCAACTGTCTTCCAACTAAGCCTCCTACTAAACAATTGTTACCGGCAACCAGCAATTACATAATTCCTCCCCTCCCAGCCCGATAAATCTTCCAGAAATACCAGTGACTGTATTGTCTAACAACCTCTAATTCACTTTCTTGGAAAAATGATGCACGACTTACGTAAGTAACCCCTCTTTCTCTCTAATTGCAGATTGGATCAGTTCACACTCACCAGCCGAACAATAACCACCACCACACTCATCATCAGCAACAGCAGCAGCAGCAACAACAACAACAACAACAGCAGCAGCAGCAACAACAGCAGTCGAGTCAACCGCAGGTGCCAGGGGCAGGTGGAGGTGGAGGGCCGGGGGGTGGGACGGTGGCCAGGCCAGGCGGCATGTTCTGCTACCACTGCCCCCCGGGTCTTCCAACGCCACGGTTACCACCCACCCTCGAGTACCCATTCGCTGCCACTCACCCTTGTAAGTAGATATTTCATTTGTCTCTTGCGTTTTGTCCACGGATTTTCGGATAGCAGTTCAAATTTAAAGCAGTCTTTTTCTTCGATGACTTTAAACGTTTGGTCGCGATGGAAAAATTTCGTTTTCATACCACGCGTTTCATCGAAAATTAACAGGGCAGTAAACGAAAGAAAATTTTTTACAATATCATTTGATTTTGCATTTTTCTAAAAGCGAGGACATTCGATTCCAATGGAAGGAGACGATTATATAATAAAATAAAGAGAATTGTAGTCTAATACGGGATATAAAAATAATAAATTGCATTCCCTAAAATATCGCGAAACATAATAATTAAGTTGGCAAATACTATCGATATACCTCGTGCCTTCCGGCGACTCGATCCCCCAGAGTACTGTTTTCTTCCGATTTACCCCCGTAAGAAAAATTTCATTCCGCCCATAATCTTACATTTCTTCATCTATTTTCCCCCTTGCTATTCTTCCTCGATTTCGCTCTAGCCGTTGCGAGGGTGGATTTTAAAGCGAGCTATGTCATGGAGAAACGTCGATTCAATTTCTCAAATCACCCTCGACGTAACAAGAATTATAAACGACGATGGAACCGTCCATCAAAGGTTTAAGCATTAGTAAGAAATTTGATGTAAATCCTTAATGATTATTTATTATTCGCGATGCGAACGAAGAAATCCTGATAACTCTGTTCTAAGTATTTTTGAATTCTGGGCGTAATTTTGAAAATTCGTTCGAAGAAACGGTATTCCATGAGCACCGATCTAGCGTCTGTCGAACGTATAAAAATATTTGCGCGACGTTAAAAGAGTTAAAGAAAAGGCGATGATCGCGATGTAATTAAAGAAAATCGTGCAGCAAGGTGGATGGACGGCAGAAAGGAAAAGGGAGAGGAAGAGAGAAAAGGGAGATTGATTGTACCGGCACTTGCTCTGGCGGAACACATCGATGAAGTTACATTACCGACTAGACCGAGTTACGCAAAGTGGACGCTACAAACTGGACGGCCGCTAAACTTAATTTGCACTTCGGAGCAACTTCCGGCTAAACCGCGTCCCGACGGCAGTGCCGAGTCGCTCTTCGGAACTTCGACGCCAGTTTGCCTATTCACCGATCGCTTTCCAAGTCGAATCTCGTTTCTGTCGCGTACGTTAACTCCCGTTTGTAGATATATATCATTTTGGTGGAATGTCACGGGGTTGAAACACTGGCTTTTCTTTGGCTCTTTACGCGTTGGAAAAAAGCGATCGAATTTTAACGGCCAGCGCCATTCTCCGCGATTTTACGCGATAAATTTTATACGACGTTTTAAAATCGAATCCCACGCTATCAAATTTGATCGCATTTTCCTTTGTGCGAGCTAAATTTTGTATTCCTATTTTTACAATTTTGCGGATTCGATCGTGTTATTTATGAAAATTATCGTTCCATAGCGCGATAAATTTTATGCTTTCAGCGATACTCTGAACGAAAATAAAATTGCTACGATGCTCATTTTATTTGATATTTTCTTCTAATTTAACAAATTTAATTCGTTAAACAATCAAAAGAGCAACGAGAAAAGTCGATTCTTTATTCTTCTATTTTTCTTTTTTTTTTTTTTTTTTTTCATCTGTCCGAACATGGTTCATCGAGCCACGATGTGTATGCTCACTTTATTGCATATTATAAACCTCAATGAGATACATGTGGTAGGTAGATAATCGAATGGGGACCGTAGGTGAAGAGGGGAGAGAGATACGGTATCCTCAGGGACGTGTATAAGTGCCCTTCCATCTAGGCCCGAAATACAGTTTAAATAAAATATTGATTTCCCTGGCGCAAAGTGAAATTATGTTTTTAATGCGCATTTATCATTCCCTTTATCGCAGGCGCTCCCCGTAGCTCCACTTAAAATTAAGTGAAATTCGTACGCGCGTTTACCGTTGATTAGAACACGACGAAAAACACGAAGAATTTCTTAAAGCGTTGTCGAAACTTTATTCTTCTGCCTGTTGAAAATTGTAGAAATTTTATTTCCAGGTAGGACGAATTTGATCCAAGCCGAAATCTTATAATCGTTTCTTAGAGTTTCTTTATTGAAAAATTTGCGTTACGTGGTTTGTTTAAGTAATTCATTACTCGCGTAATTATAGTTTTTACTCTAAGAACACGACTCGATTTACGATTGAATTTAAAACAAAAATCTCGTCTTCGTTGAGAACGAATACGGAGGACTCTGGGATTAGAGGCCCGTAACATCTCACACTTCGCTTTCTAGCTGAACGATCGAATTGAAAAACATTCCAAACATCCCTTATAGCTTTTTCGTTTGAAAATGTCCGCTAATCCAGCACGTTGCTGCTAAAAATCACTATCGCCTGCGCATCTTGTACAACCTGAAACACGTAATTTCGACAGCACGTGTGTGTCTAAACCTAAACGATGCCTGCTGGATGATAGGAGGGGCGCAGGGGTAGAGTGTCCTCAGGGACGTCCGTGCACCCTTCCAACTCCCCTGGTCGCTGCCCCCCTCATCACCCCCCGTTGGGATAAACAGATTAGGTAACTACGTGATAAGTCGGTAAGTGGGTTCACTCGGCGCAGGGTCCGAACCCACCGACATTCGCTCTAACATCTAACTAGCTCGTTACCGTCATTAGTAACGGTCGGGGTGTCATTAGATTTCGTTCTGTATCTAGTTTTTCCACCAAACCTTCCAACCCATCTACTCCGCTCGTTCTGCAACGAATTTCAGGCAAAGGTAAACGTGATAATCGTTTTTATCATTTTTCTTCGCTTTCCTTCGTTCCGTTCTATTTTATTTTTCCACTAGAATCGAATATGATGTAAAACGAAGGATGCAAACCAAATCTTCGTACAACGGTAATTTCGAACTGATCCCATTCTTTTAATTACAAGAACGACTCTTCGAACGAAACACACGCCAGAAACACAGAACCAGCGAAACGACAAAAACACGATTCCCGACACTTAGAGTTCGGTACCTGTCCCATCGGTACTGAAAGGGTTAATCCAGACACGCATTTCGAGCGGAAGCAAATCAAGGACAGTCCTGAGTGAAGAGGACAAAGTGTTTTAAAGGCGCACGTAGCGTGTCGGCGGGACACGTGCGAGCTTTCCGCGTCTGCTTCCTGGCAAGAAGAAATTAATCCCTCTATTGTTTTTCCCTCGACGGCCAGACAAAACTATGACCCTTCTCGTGGCGACGTGTGTCGCTGGAAAAGGAAACGTGTACAAAAGTCAGCGGGACCTTCCTTGCGCGCACGGTTGTCGGGTACGTTAATAAATTGGATCAAGCCAGGAGTCTCGATGAGTTGTGCGAGTTGTCTGGATCCAGACTTCGTCCCCGCTCACGAGTCTAATCTAAGATCTTGAGTGGATTTCAGTTTCGGCCACCGATAAATTTATTTAGCCAACCGACGGAGCTTCGCTTCTTGCTTTCTTACCTCTCTTCTATTCACAATTTCTCTCGAATCGTCTCAACAACTCGACGCTTGCGTACGAAACGTCTCTTGAATTTCACGTTGGCCCATATCGTTCGTCGAGCGTTGTCCCATCGTCGATTATTAACTGCGTTAAAACCAAGATGTTTGCGCGTAAATAATACACCACGGAATTGACGCTATCGTTTAATAAACGAGTCGCGACGATTAAGGGGAACGTATTTGATGGAAGCAGGAAGGGGTTGGGGGTTGGACAATTTCCCGCGACGAGAAGGCTGTTATTAAACGCGAGGACAGGACATCGATCGCGGGAAATTCAATTGCAAAGTCATACATACTGCACGCGAAAATCCTCGTGAACGAACACATTAATTTTGCAGGGGCGGTAGACTATTGCCAATGACACGGTACGAGTTTGCTCAACGGTATAATTGTTCCATGGTAGTTATGAAAGTTGGTTTCCGGTATGGATGACTTGTTGCAAACAGAACAGACGTGCCGACGCAATCGAATTCCTGAATTCTCGCGTTCCCTATGAGCCGGACCCGCTTTTAAATTTAACCATGCGAAAAACGTTCACGAAAGTGAACGTCACCGAGCGCCTCGAGGAAATCCAATTAGGAATGTTCGGCGTCAATTAGCGTGAAATCTATATGAAATTTTAGAACGAAGTGTACGCATACCTATGTGTTAAAGCTTGCTTGAAGCGCGGAATTATCGAATCGTCGTAGCGGTGAAAGCACATGTCAGATCGTTGTTAGGAAACTTTACTAAAAATCTTGCTGTCTATTTTTTTCTTTACTTATCCGGTACACTATGCTTTGTACTC
Source organism: Bombus fervidus (assembly GCF_041682495.2). NCBI lineage: Eukaryota > Metazoa > Arthropoda > Insecta > Hymenoptera > Apidae > Bombus > Bombus fervidus. The sequence goes on from NC_091526.1 coordinate 13,593,263, forward strand.
TGGTAGTATGTATTTAGAACGTATCACCACGAGGGAAAAAAAATTTATCACTCGGCATGAGATACGATTCCGGCGATAAGTAGAAAATGACGTATTAACGTGTCCTCGAAACGGAAGAAAGAACAGAAGAAAACAGCAGATAACAAATCAGCGAAGAAAAACGACATACTGCTATCCTGCAAAAACATCCCAAGCCATTCCAAAGGATCCCTGATGGATCCGATAAAACGATCCACCATATCTGAACCGTAAAAGCAAAACCATAATCACGGTGAAAATCGAAAATTGAACGCGATCTTGCAGATGGATGCACATGCGTGCATCGTTAGGGCGAACAACAGTCGATACTCGCGAGGGTAGGTTGGTCGTGTTCGGCAGCCGAGCGAGCCGCATGAATTTTTATGAGCTTAGGAAATTAATTTGTGTTTTTCGCTAAGCTCCGGCTTAGCGCCGCGGTAATTAATTGCGCTGATTGCCCTGCATCATTGATAAGCGGTTCTCTGGCTTTCGTAACGTTTACCCCCATTGGGCCATCTCTCTTTCTCCCTGTAGCTTCGCTGTGCCCATTTCTCTGTTCCATTTGTCAGGTCGTACGCGCAGCGTTGAACGCCATCGTTTCCCTTCATCCCCCTTCGTCCTTTTGTCTGCGCGTGCTTTGGCCAGCCCCCGTTTTTCCGATTTGCAACGAACGAACTATGTGTTCCTCGTAATTGGCCCGCGAACGAGCCATCGCGCGTTAAATCATGCACCAGGCGATAGGGTGCTTTTGAATTTTTGTCAAACCTGCGGTATACGCCAGATCGGATGGAACGTTGGATCGAGGATGAGGGCTTTTTTTATGCAGGGTTTGTTAAAATGTTTTACGACTGTTTTATGTAACTCTGGTAGAACTCCCCTACATATATATACACGTTATATATATATATTTGTAAAAGGAAGGTTAAGGAGAAGAAAGTCTAATAACGATATTTCGATCGTATATTACAGACACTAGTTACTCCGCGTATCATCCAGCCTTGCACGGAGTCGGCGAGGATTCTTTCGTGAGACGAAAGCAAAGGAGGAACAGAACCACGTTCACTCTTCAACAACTAGAGGAACTGGAGTCAGCGTTTGCGCAGACACATTATCCGGATGTCTTCACGAGAGAGGATCTGGCGATGAAGATTAACCTCACCGAGGCCAGGGTTCAGGTTAGTACGATGAAACGAACGAATACGAAGCGAAAGTTGTGACTCTTGTGACAAACAGATTTGGACAAGTTTAGTGGATGCGTTAAAGAAGAAACAGATACGGTGTGTAAGTAGTGTAGCGAACGAATAATTTTCAGTTAGAAGAATAGAAGAAATAGGATGAAAAGGAGAATCTGAAAAATTTAATATTCAAATTGGAAAATTTTGGAAACTAACCCCGTATACCGAATAAATTGAAATGTTCGTATCTCGTTTTGTTAAAAGCATTTGGTATATATTTCGGGCACGCGAGTCTCTAATGATTTTGAGTGGCAGGTTTTTTTCGCTTTTAGTCCAAGAAATCAATTTCAAACGGTGTCAAATGGATAAATGGAACAGCGACGAGCGAAATAAAATAAGGCGAAAATGTCGCTTGACGAGCGGATTTGTAATCGATTGACCTTTACTTTATCAAAATATACAATCATATGCTAATGCGAATGCACTTTAATAAATGCGTTCAATTTTCACCCGTTTCATACGACAAATTTAATGTTGCTATAATAATTTTGAATATATTTACCGATTTCTGAGAAAAGAGAAAGTGCATAAAGCACAATCCGATAAAGTAAATACTCAAGCAATTTAATACCAGCAAATAATATGAAACGATGCTACGTCAAATTTGGAATCACGAACAAGGATTATATCTTGCAAAAGCATAGAACGATGCGAGAAACCAGAAATCTACCACAAATCTGTTCACGGTAAACCACGATATATTTCACGCATTCCCTGTCGGAGATTCTAAAGCAGACGGTCAAGCGAGACACAATGTGATCGATTGTTTCGACGCGCGACGGTGGATCACACAGCGTAAGAGAAAGGGCGCAAGATGTAGGGTAGTTTTAGGGTACACCCATCTCCCATGGGAGGTGCTGACACCCTCGACCTGACGTAATCTTCTGACAGAGTAAGCCGGTAATCTCCGGGATTACTTTGTACTCTTGGCTACGTCCTCCTGCCCATATTTACTCGCACCGGCGTAATTCGCGTTACACAGAATCCCGGCAGTAATAGCGATTCCCTGCTGAAATCCTGTTGGAACATCTGCAGGATATCCGATCGGTGATGTCAGATTTTTAATTCGTCCCCCTTTTTACGTATTAACATCCTCGTAATTCTGTCAAGAATCTTTCGCTTCGTAGCCACTCAAAAGTTTATGATGTTTCAATTCATAAAACGAATCGCGCAATCAATATCGTTCAATATATTATCCAATTTGATGTTAAAATCTTCTATCTCCTATTCGATCGCATTAGGAAATTCGTTCGATTTAATTTTTACTAGGCCGATAAGACTTTGTACGAGATACATGGTTAATCGATGCCATTATACTCTTGGAATAGTGGTTTTTAATATAAACAGGATTTGGGGGCAAAACATCGAGCGATAAAGATTAAACGATGTAACGAGAAGCAAAGATGATGGGATTTTAACGTCGAACGTAATCTGACGAAGAATTAATAAATAAGAGCAGCAGAATCGCAATTCATCGGATTGATACCGTACGAAGAAGAAATAATCCCAAGAGACTGCGCATTTTCATATCTCGTCCCGATATTGCGCTCTGAATAGTAATTAACAAGGTTTACGAACGAATCTATATCAAAATGATACAACCAGAAAGGTCCAGATTTTCAGCTTGCGTTAAAAACGTTTGAACGACAAACATTTTTGATTCGTTGAAATGGAAAGGTTCCTCTAGAATGATACCCTTGGACCCGACATATCGAATCACTTCCGACTTCAAAGATCAACGATAACCACAAATGCAAATCTACAACGATTCTACGTCGTTCAGAGAGAACGAGTGACTAATAAGAAAGCTAGGAAAAGAGGAAAGAATGGAGAGACAGAGAGAGAGAGAGAGAGAGAGAGATAGCAAAGAGTCTAGTAAAAGAATCCTTCAGCGTGGTGTGTCCAGCAGAGGGGCACGGTATTATCCCGCTGCATTGTTCGGATTATAAGACGAGAAGGCCATGGTAGGCAGTGGTGTACACAATGGCAGGAAGGTAGGGACAGGACGGCTATGACGCAATTACGGTGCAGACTCATTGTTTCATTAGGGAAGACAAAGGGAATCTGAAATAATGGACAAATAGGCGCGTTTATGCAACGCCGGTCCTCTTCTCCTACTCCAATTAGAACCCCGTGCGGGGTAGAACGAGCGCGGGGGTGGCTGAACCATCGTCAGTGGATCGTCCGAGGTAGTTACCAACCTCTGACGTTTGTTCGTCGCCCCGTGTATCGTGCGCAACAATTATGCTACACGCACACCGCCGCTCCAGGGAAAGAAAACCGAGCATGCGCTACGAACGAGAGGCCACCACTGTCAACGTTACATAGTCGCGTGCTCTTTGGCCCGGTTGAATTTCAAAGCGTGCAACGCGAATTACGGCGCTACGAGACGCGAGCCGACACACCTAACTATGCGCGACTGTGTACGCCGCTCGTCCACGATGAATTTTACACTCGTAGAAAATGGGAAGAACGATGATCGTCTTATAGCTATATAACTGGATCTGTATACAATGCAAGTTAGATAATCGAGTCGTCCGGTTAAATCGAACGCTTCCTTGGAGAACAATGGGACGATACCGTAGAAAAATTCAGATATAGAAAATTCCAATGGAACGTCAAAAAATATCCGGAAAAATTTATTTGTCATTATTATTTCATAAAGGTGATAACGCAACGAGATTACGCATTTCAACAGTTTTAAAACACCGTTATCCTGTTTGAGAAAAGGGAAGGGGCCAAATGTAAAGAATAATTAAAAGCAGATTTGCAAAGCAAGTGGCAAAAAGATTAAGCGCATTTGACTTTGGTCAGAGCGGAACAATGCTACTGCTGACGTGTTTGGATTAAAAGCAATAAAAAAAGGGGGAGGGGGTGCGATTAAAAAATAAAGAAGAACAAAGGGATAACGGGAGAAGGAACGTATGAAATACACGGGGGTGAAGAACAGCGATGCCTTTTACCATTGGATTACATACCGTGCTAATGCGCTTATAAATTTGCAAGCAAAAATGTACCTTTCGTTTTTTTAATGAAAACATAATAGAGAAGTAAGAGGCTTTGGCACGTAAATTTCGCATACATTCACCAAGATCCTGTGTAATTGATTTGCCAAACAGACGATTATTTCGTTCAATTTTTCCAAATTAAATGACGATTTAAACGTAATCTTTTTATATACATTAGGAAGAACAGTAACCAGTTCGCTTTAGCTTTGTAAGATATCATGGAAACGATCAACCACCGTTAAAGCACGTTTCGTCGATCCATCGATCTATCACGCTTTTCTGTAAGAAGCGTTGAAAGATTAAATGCGTTTATTTCATGGAGGGAAACGAGTCGACGCCATTACCGACGTCTTTCGGATTAAATCCGTATTGAAAAAAAGAGGACATGCGCGAAGCGAGAGAAGAGGGAAAGAAAACGGGAACGATCCGGTAGAAAGACAAAGAAGGAGAGATTGGCAGTCCCGACGGAACCGCGGCTTTGTTCCCAGCTATTACTCGCCCCCGCAACCCTGAGGATATTATTATATCTTTCCCCGTCAGCCGGTATCCACCGTCCTCGTTTCCCGTGTACGAATTCGAAGGCAACGCGAAGCTGGCTCATCGTATTTATTTTATTAAACCATTTTCCAAGCTTCCTCTCGCCGTGAAACTTTCGCTTCAGGACAAAAGATAATCATTCCCCGGTACTCGACCGATCTCTAATAACGCGTTTTGTCTTCTAGAAGCAAGACGGAAAAAGAATTACGTTTGCGCCAATATAATTGACTTCCCGCAACTTTATTTTATTATCGATTCCAATCCGTTAATGAGTTCTCGTTACTTTTGCGTCGTGATTCTTCGAAACTTTCTCCGATCCGCTTAACTCTCGTGGAAGATTTTCGTGCGAAATAACGGATGGGTTTTTTCAGTAATTTGCGATGATATTTCATCGATCCTGGATTGTCTAAGAATGCGAACCGACTCATCAAACGATATAGATCAATATACGACCGTTCCCCGATCCTAAAAATTTTCCAAAAGTGACGTTTCGATCATCGTAACTGTAACGTCTGTTTCGCAATGTGTAAAGCCTATTAACAGTGTGCTCGGTACGTTAAACTTGCACGTTGTCGCAACCGTAAGAGCTTCAGAAAGTTCAAAGTAGGAACTCGTTCTGGAAGAAGTTGGTGTTAGGGTGCAATCGGAAAGCAACGACATACGGAGTGAACGAGAGCACGAGGCGGCGGAGGACCGCCGGGTATAATAAAGTCTATTTCAGTTGGTATTATGTCAAGTTAGGCTCGTTAGCGGAACTCGAGCTTTTTAAAAAACACTCGGCCGCTGTGGTTGCTGTCGGCTCGTTGAACATGCACGCGGGCAAGAGGCCCAACACCCCCTCTGGTCCAGCCGCGAATGCCATCCCCCTACATGCAATTATCCTTCCATATCCGCACACCAGGTGTAGCCCTATAAAGCAGCTTAAGTGCCGCCTTCAGCGCCGTTCCTCGTCGTACTCTCGTTTGCTTTTTATCTTTCTTTATTTATTTTTCTTTTACACTGTATCGTACACCTTTTATTCTATTTACACCTTCGTAGTAATCAATTGCCAAGGAGTAGATTAGCCAAAGTGTCCTCTCCGTTTTTTTCTTTCTTTTTTTTTTTTTTTTTTTTTGGATCGATCGTTCAATCTCGATATTTATGGGTTAAAGTCATTACGAAAAGTTCCTGGATTCTCGACGGAGAATCTGCGATAGTATCCGTTAAAACACCTTCGCTCGTTTGTCTAGTCATCGTCTAATCAAGAAATATTGGAAATTATTCCAGGTATGGTTTCAAAATCGTAGAGCAAAGTGGAGGAAAAGCGAACGTTTGAAGGAGGAACAGAGAAAAAGAGAAGGTAACGGGGGAGGTGGTGCATTGGAAACGACAGGCCTGGCACCGCCAACGTCTTCGTCGGCAGGTCCAAGTCCCACAGGACACGACCCTGAAGGTACGATCGTGAATAAAACCACGGAAACGTATTCAAACGTATTACTATTAATATCGATGTAATAAATTTCACGTTGAAATACCATTCGTTCTATCATTTATTATTACTATTTAGTTCCACTGTTCTATTCGAATCTACATAATTCAATCGTAATCTTCTTTCGGAGGGAGATAATTTTAGTAATTGCAGAAGTGAAAAATTCGAGATCCGTCGTTTCGACGAGTTTCTTCTAGCGTTTAAGAAGCAAAACTAGCATCGTTCAGAATTGGTATTTTCTGCGTTAAAAGGAACAACAAGCAGCAGCGCCCCTGACGCGGAGGACGCCGGCCCAGATGGAGCTGGCGGATCGAGGAGCCCCAGCACGACTTCCGCGTCGGTCAGTCCGCGGCCTCAGCAGAGTCAGCCGTCCTTGGGTGGCGTCTCGACGCCACCGCCAACCCCCATAAGGGCGCCGCCGCCACCACCTAGCACCATGGGGGGTCTCGGCCCACCCGGCGAGAGGTAAGCTTTTAGCTTCGTTTGTATTTACGTCTTTAGGAAATATCTTCTTTCTTCATCCGCCCCCGCACACCCCCGCCCCGTATTCCCCTCGTCTGAAACTCACTCGTGGTTCCACGCTGCAAGCACCGCTGAACACGTCGACCGGATGTTTGATACGCGCCATTAAACCACTCCTCGTCGCTTCCTACCCGACCCCCTTCCAGCCCCCCAACCCTCGTGCTGCGCCACGTTTTCGTCCCAGTATGCTCGCTGCCATTCGTATAATCGCGATAATTGTCGCCTCGTTAAATCGCTACGGGACCCCGAGACGAGCGCGCAAACGCGTACAACCGAGCGAGTTGCATACGCGCGATTTAAGAGCTGACCGTTCCCTGCAGCGCTGTTTTACGATTCTTCGGCATGGTAGGTGACTTGGTTGAGGTTAAAACATAGTAGACGAAGATCGCACAGGGTTGTCGACTGGAAATTAGGTTGAGATTTATAGAGAATATGAAAGATCGGCAGCGACGAGCGCCAGTAAAGGAATTGGGTTTAATACCGTCACGTTCTTTAGATGCGCTGTTTGAGAAAAATAAGAGCAATTGAAAATAAGGAAAATTTTAAAGAAAGTAGATAATGGGGAGAAATGGGTCGTTCCGTCGAGAATAGGGGGATTCGAAAGAAATTCCCATAGAAGAATGAAATTTAAACCTACTTCTTATCCGACACATATTCAACGAAAAAAATTCACATACACCAAGCTGGAATATGAAAATGGATTTTCAACTGTGTTCCACCATTCTACTGACAAAAGAGATGTTATATTTATGAATTATGTAACAACGAAGCAAACGAAAAACCCCACGGGTTTAAAATATTCTTCTACACCGTTCTAAAAATAACAATGTCATAAACATAGGCATTTCGTGATACGTTGCGTGTTTCATAGCGTGCATTAACGTAAATATTTCTTTGTATTATCATCGTTGAATTAATGATTCTTTGATCGAATCAATATTGCAACGATACTATTTCGAGAAAATCATGTTATCGGAAAGCAGAGGATAAGCCATTATAGCAATGGCATTAATGTCAGTATCAATAATAGCGTTTGTGATTAATATTACTAATATATTAAATGTTTGCCGTTAATATCAATATTCATATATCCATCTCATTCATTTTCGACGAAGCTTTTCCTGCAATAAAATTTCCGAATTAAGAATACTTTTGATACAATGGTATACTACATTAAGAAATCCAAGCGATAATGTTACGAATGCGAGAAATCCATTTTCACGTTCTTCGACAAAGAATTACTACTTCCTACGCAAGACAGATATGCAAAAATCAGCATTTACACGGTCGTTCTAAAACGGGAAAGCCAAGAAAATAAATCCAAGAAACCATAACCAATTCCTGCGGATCTTGTATGCACACAGCCACGTATATACGTGTATATAGGGCTGAAAGCTCGAGCGAAAGAAACACGATTCGCCGATTTCTTCCCGACGACGGTAAGTATTCGACGGTGGCTCTTTATAATCCCAGACAAAGCTCCCCTCTCGCATCGACGGGAATGGTAAGAACAATACCCGAAACGTAGACACACGGAATACACTGGTAGCGGGATGACTCGAGTCAAGATGGTGGAACAGACCGCGGATGGAAACAGCAAGGGGATTCAGAGGGGCGGGGGGGTTGAAACGGTAGGAAGATACTCCTTCGCCGTCTCCGCAGTTGTAATTTATTTAAAACCGCTCGCCGTAAATATATCCTCATCATTTATTCAGCGGCTCGGCAGCTTCTCGACTGCAGGGGTGTACGCTTTACTGCGTTCTTCCTTACCTACCAACCTGCCCAAGAACACCGAGAGACTGTTCCATGTGCAGTCGATTCTCGCGGAATAGGGGCGGATCCGGCACGGAAGGGTGACTCGTTCGAAAGAGGCTATCTCTCTCTCTCTCTCTCTCGTCCTTCTTTTAGCCCGCGTCTCTCTTGTTTTACAATAACGCTTTTAGGAACGTGGGATTTAAATTACTTGCTGAGAACAAAATCTTGAGTGAAATTGATTCCCACTCCGGCACCTGTATCGATCCTGGTCTATTCGATGCATTCTGATATCCGCCTTGATATTTGGTGGAAACGTATTGTAAAGAAAGATTCCGAATGTTAACGTCGAAGATGACAGTTGTAACGAGTTTGATGATCGTCGAACTATCGATCTAGTTGATTCGCTGCTCGAATTGTTCGTCTCTTGGACGGTAGTATCTTTATTTGTAACCAGTTAATACCCAGAGTTCAAACCGCGACAAACAGCGATCAGTTATCGTCTGTTTTTCCCGTAAGAGGATCTCGCGCTTAGAATACGCACGCGGAGAAGCTGCGCGAGTATGCACAGACCATGTAGATATCCCAATTAGACGCGTAGAGACCAAGAAACAAAGTGCGTGTACGCAAGGAAGGCAAGCGAGCGAGCGTAAGTAACGTAAGTGCACGCTAGGCTACGCAGCTAATTGCCGCCAATTATCGCGCTTACCGCGGTTCAAGCTTTCCTCTCTGCGCCTCTACGGTCGCTTTCGCCTCCTTCGCCACCCTCCGTTGCTACCCCGTTGCGGTTTCCTACTCCTATCATCTTCCACCAACCAAAATCCACTACTAGCCCTAGCGCGCACACTTTCAGTTTCGCTTCAATTTTTGAACGATGATCCGTGTATCATCGTTCATCCTTTATTCTGTCCTTTGCCTGTCTACTTTCCAAGTGGAATAGACAGGTACGACGGCTGACGCTTACAGAAAATTCTACCTTAACGTTTTCACAGACGCAATTCAAATTTTTGCGAAAAAGCAGAAATTTCGATATTTGTGCTACGAGTGCTATGGATCATACCGATATTTTATCTACCTATTTTATATTTTATCTAGTTAACTTTTAATAAAATTTCATCTTTTAACTCGTAAAGGTAATAGAAATAAATTAAATTCAATGTAATTTAATGCTTTTTAGCATATATCTAAATTTTTATATTATTTGCCATTATTTATTATTCATTAGCCTCAAATGCTTTTTTCTCCGTTATTTATCTTCGCAAAATTATTTATCCTCCTTCCACAACCCTCTACCTCGACTTTAACTCTCCTTAACTTTCCCTTTTTTTCTACAGGCTCTGCCGTCTATTTGTACACGTTTACCCATCATCGTATCTCTCTGTTTACCATTTTCGCTTCGTCTCCGTTCGCCTAATTAAACATCTCTCTCGTTCCGCCTTGAAGACTCATCGTATCCGTGTTTCCGTCACTCTTGCGTTCCGTCTCGAGCTTCACCTCAGGCACGTTACATTAATTAAACAATATTTGCGATTAATATTTGAGATAATCATCAGCGCCTCGAAGCAGCCTCCGCCGGCTGTTGGAGGATGCGGAATATCGCGCGTGCTAATCGGGTTAGCGCTTTCGTGAGCCCTTCTGCTTTCCTCTTCCACCCTTGCTTCTCTCACCCCTCCCACTAACTTCCACAACTTTGAAGTCGTATCTCGTTTTTCTAATCATTCTCTGTTGCAATCTCCACTCGCTCGACAAAATTTTATACATCAAAAAATTCCATTTTTCGATAACGATATTCCCGATAAAAATTTTGCTTCGATCGCTCGCTCCAAATTCCTCTTCCACGCTACGAACACGCTATACCACCTATACCAAGAACACTCGTTCGGCAAAGTTTTCTTATTCCCCTGATAGACCGATAACGATTAACGAACATTGTCCTCTAATTAAAATTCTAGCGGCCCAGGGTTGGCGGCGGGTTTCAGGCCAGTCGAACCACCCACGTCTCTGTTCTTCTCTCCGCACTTGGCAGCGCAATTTTCCCCGCCGCTCTTCGGTAACAAGGTGGTCAGTAGCGCGCCAACATCGCTAACCTCGACGACTCCGTCGCTCTGGACCTCGAGCGATCATCGACCTGGAAGCTTGCAGGACATGTTGTCCTGGTCTCCGGCCGGATGGCCAGGTTCTCTGTGTGGCTGCTGCAAGCCTGGAACCGGGGATCTCCACAGGAACAGCAGCCTGGCCGAACTAAGAAGAAAAGCTCAGGAGCACTCGACCGCTTCCGCGCTTCTCGGTGGGCTGGCCGGTTTCCCTGGAGGTTTGCCGTTGCCGTTGCCCCTGCCGTTGCTGCCGCCGTTGTTGGGGCTGTCCAGGAGGCCTGAACACCATCATCATCATCTACCGAGCATGGTGCACCAGATACAGCCGACCACGAAAGAGGATCCCTAGGATCGCGTGCAGCGCTCGCCTGACGGGCTCGTCGCCCCTTGACACTGGGCATGGCATGTATTTGTTTCAAGACGTTGGTTCATGTTTCTCCTATTCTCTTACGGTTTCGCTTCGGTTTCGTTTAAGAATGACGATATTAGGGGAACGGTTGACGAATTTCTCAAGAAAAGGCCTCGAGGTTTGAAAACTGATGATTTCTTGCCTGGGATTGCAGATCTATTTGTTTAATGGGAAATTTATTCGTTTCGATCTAAACGTCGTTCCTTTAGAAAGTTACTTGGTGTTCGATCGAAAGATGAAAACAAGCTGATAATCAAACCACTTTAAGGAACTGAATGATCTGTTTGAAGCGAAATTTGCCGAAACTAGATTAAACGAAAGTACAATGAAAGCCGAAGCTTTCGAAACTTCTTTTACCTCGTTTCTCGTTTAGTTATAGAAAAGATTAAAAGATATAATTGTAATGTAACTAATTAAAATTTACGTCCACGATAACGAAAAATCAAACTAGGATACACGCGGTTAGATGACACAATCATTAGACGATTTATATATTCTTTCAAACATAATTTCTCTTGTCTAGCGTGAACGCAGTTTTGCCTTAACGAAAGAAGCATGATTAACGAAAGTCTAAGATCGCGTGACAAATTTTACTTTTATCGAAATCGAAAAACGCTCGTGAGAACTTTTACGGCCATCTGTAGATAATTTACAAATTACAGTGGACTGTCGCCAATAAATACACTATGAACGATAAATTGATCACCAACGCTGTACGACTAAGTACTCGTTTTTCTGGTTCAAATACGAGAACGGATCGTCGATCGCGAAGGACCAACACGTGCCTGATGCGCTCTATACTTGATTGTCCGATAGGCAAAATCAAATGTTTCGATCTGCGCAGGAACGTTCGAATATCCGTTATCGATCATTTTTGAACTAATTTGATTTGTAAACGAAATGGATATCCGTATTACTGTGATGACAAAGAAATTCTGTAGTTGCAAAGTAAGTAGAAAACATAGATATTTATAGAGGTAACATTTCGGTGGAATTTGAAATCGACGAATTAGAATTCACGATTTCATGAAATGAGATATCATTGCTTATAAAACTCAATTGAGAAGTTAATTATCGGTCAACCTGACGATTTTATTTTACGTATAATATTTTTCGAAGAATTTTCTACCATCTTTTCCGTTCCTAATATATATTTTAAAAAGTGTGCTTCTCTCGACTGTAAAAGGAGGAAACACGAATTAATTTGTATTCCGTGATAGGATAATTTCTATTATCACCCTTAAATCGAATCTATGACAATTTTCTTGAATTATATGATTACTCTATCGCATTATTCAAATAATACGGATATCCGTATTATCCGAGTAACACGGATATCCGCTTTACTCGCGCGGCACAAGCACGCGCCTCGGATAATGTTTCTATCACTTAACAAGAAACGAAAAGAGAAAAAAAGAAAGCCGAGAAGAAACTAGCTCCGCCTCGTTCCTCGATATATTCGAAGATAATCGAATGCACGGATACGAGGATGTCCGTCACCTTAAATAACAAAGTGTCCGGAACACTTTGAATCTGTTCGTTGGAGAGAATTAATTTTTCAGGTAAAGCAAACTGTGAAAGTTTCAGCCGTTTTCCCAATCCTTTTATTATCCAAGAAGAAAGATGAAATCTTTAATCTTTGCTCTAATTACGGAATTCTTTGCATTATAAAAAGGGATAACGATATTGGATCAAGTAATAGATTGAATAACGAAGTATTTTAAAAGTGAAAAACAATTTCAATCTGTTTTTGTTTTTTAATAAAATAAAATGGATAAAAATTATAAGTTGATCGTTTTCGTCACTTTGGTAATTCGAGTGTTAAAAGGATGGTCGAAAATCTCCGGTTATTCCTGATCGGATTAAGGGTGACGAGCATCCTCTAAAATCGCGTAATGATTTTAAAAGATGGACACGTTAACCACGAGTCGACGGCTATTCGTACATGCCTTAAAGTAATTTCCATCGACGTAATGATATAATTTTAGGAAAGTCAAGGGAGTGAAATCGCTGTACGAGCGTTATCCATCGTAGAGATACGAGCCAATGGTGTGTATATATGCACGGGAAATAACGATATAAGAGACGACAGTCCCCTAAACAGTCACGTGCTATGTTCATTTTAATCGTCTCTACGATTCGTGCTCGTGATTAGTTAAGAATCGTTTCGATTGCGTTACAGTACGATCAACGTTCGTTCTTTTGGATTACGAAGGCGTGGTATAACGACATAACGACGAAAGACACGTAGATACTAGTAGAGACCTGTATATTAAATCCCGGTGAATTGTCAGTGCTAATCAAGGATAATCTAATAAACAATATGTTACAAACTAGCAACTATCATGTAGCTTGAACTGAATTATAGTGAATTATTCGAATAAACATGTTCTCTCGTGATAAAACGTGTGTTTAATAAAGACAAAATAAACGAATAAATAAATTGTCCTGTCCCGTGGCAATCTGTTTTCCAGAATCTTCTAAATTTCTCCCAACTTTACTTTAACAGAGATTATTCCGTTCGTATTACTTATACCTTTCGCCGTTCCTATTTCCTTTTATTTTGTTTCTCATAGGAATATACCAAAATTCGCTGTATTAAGAATAAGAAAAATATGAAAATTTATCGATATTAGTCTTTCGAAAGAAACGGTTATTGCGTTTCGATGGAAAATTCCATTTATAAATGACGATCAATGAAGATTCTTAGAAGCTTTATAATCCGTTCGATCGAACGAACTAAAATTTTCACGATCTAGTCGACGTGGTACGCTGCGAAGGATCAGGTGTTCACTTAAGGGATCCCAGAATCAACTCGGTACTGAGTGATCAAAGGCTATAGTGAACCTATCAGAGAGATTTACTGGAGTACTAACATCTAATAGCAATTGAGCGTTGAATTACACGCGGTGTACAAAGGAAGGGATTGATCGACAACATGCATCTGCCGATGTATTCGTAATCAGTTTGAAACAGGGTAAGTTAGACGTTCGACTTGATCCTCACCATACAGACGAGTTTCTTACTCCAATAAAATTACCTACGATATGGACTTTCGCTCTCGACAATGAAATATATTTACAAAGAGACGATGTTTCGAGTACTTCGAAAAGAAATCGAATAAAATTGAAGATTTCACAGTTACGTATTTGATTAGAGTGGCGGCGTAAAAAGAATTTGGAAACGTCGTATTTAGAAAATATGCATCCTCGTTCTCGATAAAAATTCTCCTCTCCGTAGGCAACGAGATAACGAAATAAACGTACCGATGATCGATCGTGATCGAATTAATCGATCCACTCGGGAACCGCTAAACACCGAAACCGTAGAAAAATGAAGGCAACACGAATAATTCCATTAGCGGGGTAAACCGATCCCTGGAAGAGGAACCCTGCCGCAAACAACGGCATTCCGATGCGCTATATCGGGTCTTAGATCGAACAATTTGCCAGCTCGAAACCACGTTGTACCGCCGATTCTCTGAACGGGGGTTTTTTAAACAAAGCACGCCTCTAAAAACCGAGACGAAGTGCCATGACGCGAGACACAGTAGGGAGGGGGAGATAGAAGGATAAAAGAGGAGGACCGGTTCGAGAGAAATACCGGCGGAGAGGATGAGGAAGGGGTTGTTGGCAATCAATGCTCCTCATAAGAAAAGCTCACCCTCTCTTATGGGATCAACCCTCCCCTGGCGAGGTCCGCACCGAAAGAAAGGAGAAGAGGGGCGGAAAAGGAGGACGGAGACCTCCTACGTGGCATAGAAAAAGAGGAACCGAACGGAATCTATTTCGGGTAAAACGAGAGAAACTAATGCGATAGAGGGAGGGAGAGAAAAGAGACAGACAGCCGGACAGAGAGAAGAAACGAAGGAACAAGGCGAAAGAGGGGAAGGTCTGTCCAGAACGGAAAGAGACGCGCAAAGAGGAATTGCCGCGAGAGGAAAGAAGATGGTTACTGTTCGCGGGACGAGGATAGAGAGGATAGCCAGAGGGAGAGGGATAAAACGATACGAGGGGGTTGTTCCTGGCTCGACCAACCAGAGACAAGACGCCATTGATCGGCACGTGGCTCGGGGGTTGGTTCAACGGATTCCGGCAGGGTGGAGGATAGTAACTTCTGCTTCTGCTCGTAACCGTGGCGTGGTGGTGGCAGCGACTCGCAAGAAAGTGGAGGTGGAGAAGAGGTCGTTGCCGATGGTGGGAGTACAGACGTATTCTGCACACTCCGTTACACTTACTGGTAAACCGTATTAATCAACGACATCATGGTTTATCCCCCATTCCTCCCCACTCTTTGGCATCCATCTACCTCAAGCTACTCTATCCTCCGGCTCCGCGGGCTCCATCGCGATCTATGTAGGAAAACGTGTGCACCGACGTTGCCTTACTCCAGCACCCGCTCCGCCGGATACGGATGCGGTGGATGAACGGGGTGGGTGACTGGAGGGCGCGGAGCTGGAAGACTGATAGCGGACCGAGTCAGGGAACAGGCGTAAAGACGCGTATGCGAGGGAAATACCGAACGAGCGGCTAAGAAAAGCGAAGGAAAAGAGGCTGCACGGGGAAAAAGAGTGAATTGATTGTAAGGAACGGGGCGCGCTCGGGGGTGAAAAAGGAGGGGAATGAAAAGAAGCACGAGAAAACGGGAAACGATACGGTGGAACGAGCTTGAAACAAGCTTTAACGGAAAACGTGGATGCAGGGAAAGTTTAAAAAGTTTAACGGGGCTAACGAATACGTTCGACGATGAATTTCTGAAATTACGTAAAAAGCGAGTGACGAAGATGAAGATTATCGCCATAGAAAGAGTTTGATTTTACACGATTTACGAATACTATATAATATAGGAAAGAAAAATCAAAGATTTCGAAAATGTTTCTCAATGTACTCGGTGTATAGAAGATATATATGTATTTTGATACGGAGAATGGAAGGGTGGCGAGAAATAAATGGGATAGCAAGGACGAAAGTTGACGAACGTAAAATAAGTATGGCAACAAAAAGCAAAGTATCGAAAATAAGAGAATCGGAGAAAAAGAGGAAGAGATAGTTTTCGCGTGAATTGCAGGAAGAAAGAGATGGAAAAAGAGAACAGAAGCGAGGCGCCAGGTCACTTTGGGGGAAGAGATCGACGCTTAACAATGTCTCTCGATACCCATTACGTGGCTAGCTGGGATTCAACGAGCCACTACTACCACCCCTATCAGCGTATATAGTAGAAGGAAGATCCGATTGATTCTCTACCTCTAGCCCCTTCTATCGTAACTTTAAACGCGGCTCACACAATCAATTTTCTAAGTACATAATTCTCCTGTTTCTCTTATTTCGGATCGAACGATAATACTATATACGACAAATCGATATTATCGTGTACGTTGAGCTTGTTGAACGGTCTCAACCAGATCTTCAACCAGTTATGTTTTACAATTTTCCCGGAATCCTCCGTATTTGTTTAAAATCAAATATGATTTTACGCTGAGAGCTTCGGGAATGGAGAACTTCCGAGAATTTGAATATGAAAAAATTACAATGAACAGAAGAGAGACGCTTACTCGATTGTTGGATTTTTATATGAGAGAAAAAAAAACACACGCTAAGTACACGAGTCATTTCTGTACGAAATTACTTCGGTGTCTGCTTTCGATAGCACAGCGAATTCGTTTCTTCCTCTTGTATAAAATTATGATTCAAAATGTATATCTTGTAAAAATTTTGAAAACCCAACCACCGTGATCCAAACGCATATCTACGCTGTACGATTCGCAACGAAACAACGCATCCTCCATTCTCGACATGGAAATCGGATTAAAATAGCGTGTCTTCTAATACAACTTGCGTCCCGTAAAATCCCGTACGAGGGAATCTGTCAATCGCGATAACGAGTTCCTGCGGAAGCGTTTCGCGCTACTCAATTTCTTCCCGTTCCAGTCTTTATCCCTCACGATCTTGTCACGTCTGAGTTCGGCGTTTCGACGGCAATTATTCCAGCCACGACGTTTATATTAATCACGATCCAGAGAGGGGCGTTAGACGATCAACTTGCGAATCAGGACGTGGTAACTGATTTTATAGAGCATCGGAAGGATCCTGGCAGAATCGCGGAGGTCGAACTGGCGCGGTGGCCTGATGTCGGTAGACAGTGATTAATACGGTCAACGTCGTCTGGTATCTTCTTCCCTAACTGGAAGAGGAGCTAGGCTCGTCTGCGTAGGAAGGGGATGTGCTCGCGAAACAACGTTTTCGACCGAGCTGCCGGTGCTCTCGAGAGCGTACTCCGTGGTAAAAGGTTTTACGAAATTCATTGTCAGACAATTTGCATGTCAAAGCCGTTCGAGAGCACGCTCTACGACCTACCAGCCGGCGGGGGAGAAGCGTCTGTCTCTGCTCCTCCTTGCTGCACCACGTCGGCTAACCGACCCTCTATGGCCTACAGATCATGGAATTACGAAAAAATGAGGCCACTTTGTGGCCAACGCACCGATCCAACCTACGCGATTGTTTATCGAGGGGATTATCGTCGAGGCTCGAAAGGAATGCTCCACGATGCTCGCGTTTCGAGCGGTTAATCGAGCTTGATGGGATGCTATGTTCAGTTTGCGTTGGACGAAACCAAGTACCTCTTGATCACGAACGTACGATGACATTTGGAAATTCTAAAAGAACGTTCCTTAGAACTTTTCAATTAGTAGTAATTTAATAACATCCAAAAAAGGAGACAATTGAATTTTGAACTAGAAACCCGATTAAGTTCTTGGCGGCACTTCTCTCTCTCTCTCTCTCTCGCTCTCTCTCTCTCTCTCTCTCTCTCTCTCTCTCTCTCTCTCTCTCTCTCTCTCTCTCTCTCTCTCTCTCTCTCTCTCTCTCGCTTGAGAACGATGGAATTTTGTATATTTCGTACTATTAGATATTGCGTAATACATATTAAAAGGATAAATTTTATGCCTAGACAAGAGCAACGAAAAATAAACGATCGTTAGAGAAATTTCGCGTTAAAAAAAGGAAGAAGAGCGAATAGGTAGCGCTTTATGCCGCTTCGTTAATTTAAATAAAAAATTGCTTGCAAGCATTATTCTCTCTCGTATTTACCGTGTTTCCATTTTCGACGAGAAAATCGTTTTTCCGGAAAATCGAACGGCAATTTCTTGCTGAATTATGAATTGCGATTTTGTATAAAAGCGGCATTACAACGGTAGAGAGAAGGGCGTTGTAATCGAATCACTTTATACAGGGAAATGAGGATACTTTACGGGGGGTTCGCGCTCGTCAAAATAAAACAATCGCTTCTGTGCCCCAAGAAAATGCAACCTTCGTTTTAGAGGCTGAGTTTTACGCGAGCTGACGATTACTATCCCCGTTGCAATTTCTTGGGTTCTTCAAATAGAATCGATCGACGTATCAATATACAATTACCGAGGCTTAACGTTTCGAGGATTTCTAATGTTTCATATACAAGTCATTGCCCAGCGTTTAACAATTTCTTAACACAATTTTTCTACACTTGCGTAGAAAAAAAGCAACTACTGCGTACATTACCGATACCAATCTATTATATAATATCTACATGCACACGATATTTCTTCGTTTTCGTTGATATACGATGGCGTATCGCTAACGTAGATGAAAATTCTTTAAAATTCAAGCGCCGCAAAGTGTATCGAGAATAAAAGGGCTGTGCGCGTATAATTTCGGGACAGGGTATCGTATATATTTTACCGAAGCGAAGGGTGAAAGTTGCGCCGGACAAAGGGCGAGGGCGTAGAAGGCGAACGAAGAAACGACCGCCTGGATCTCCGGTGTAACGCCTTATAAAGAGTAAGGCCACGGCACGAGGGCGGGAGGAGAATTTATCGTGGTTGTCTGGCGGAGCTAAGGGGATCAGCGGCCGCAATGATTTTCAATTTTCAAATCCACTTCCCGTCTGTTCTCCTTCGTTCTTCTTCCTATCGGGATATCGAATCGGCGTATTTCGTATACAGACGGTTCCTAAGTTTTCGCGAAGACGTACAAGACACGGCCGGATACACGTTGCACTTTGAATCTATTTCAACTACGTTTGTGTTCGCTTTCGTGTACGAATATGTATACCTAAATAAACATTTACATGCACAAGAAGAAACTGGTAATTTTCATTTCTTTTTCCTTGATTGAAAATCCTTTCTTAAAGATTTCAAAATAAAGCTACGATTACAAGATATCCTGAATATTCGTTTTAATTATTTGCAGATAACGCGTATGTGCCAACGTGTTTCCAAGAGACTTGTTCCGTCCGCATCGTCGCGCTGGAAATGAATCCTAAAGCGTCATCAAGCCAAAGGGAAAGAAGAAAAAGCGAAATGGTCGTCCGTAAAATTGGATTGCACGGTTTGATTTTTCCTATTTTTTTTTTTTTTTTTTTTTTTTTTTATAGGCACGTGGTTGCAATACCACCGACATACCCTTTACCCCGAGAAAGCGGAAACGGAACTGGATGAAGCCAGTACCGCCGGCTCGAAGTTAACGAGGTTTTCCTCGGTTGGTAAATTTGCCGCGGATTGGATCGCGCGAAAACACGCGCACTAACGTGGTTTCCAACGAGCCCCCTCGCCCCTTTCTATCCGTCCTCGTCCCTCGGCCGAACCATCCACCGGTGTCACCGACATTCTGCACTTTGATCATCGTGAATCGCCAATGATGCCTCGATGCTAAAATGCTGCTTCCGTAACGCGATTACCGCAGTCGACTCCACCGAATATTTTCCCCCCTTTTTTTCCTACTTTTTTTCTCTCCTCTTTTTTTTCTTTCTTTTTTCCAATTTTTTTTCTACATCCCTCCTTCTCCTCTTTAATGCAGGATACGCGGGAACTCTGGAAGCTCGCTCGCTCGCGAAACCTGCCCTCGATATATTCGATGCCGAAGCTCGTTACACTTTGATCGCAACCCACCCCGTCGGTTCGCGAGGACGAAAAAGGATTCGCCGCGGTTAAGCTTTCAGCGTGCGGTTCGCTCGTTAATCGAGTCTCGCAGGATCCGTTTTAGCGTCTCGCTTAATGCGACGACGAGGAATTCGCCTAACGTTTATTCTGCTTGGCAATTGCACTGGAATTGCCGTGTTTTGGATAAAACAGTGAAGATGCTTTTATCGTACACAGCAGAGAATCTTTTTAGATTGTTTCTACCGTAATTGTATATTTCGCGCGTGTATGTTTGTTGTTAATGGAACAATTGCTACCAACTATTCAGCCTCCAGGACGGTGCAACGATAAAAAATCAGTAAAAACGTAAACGCGCAATTCGTTTAAAATTCGACGTTTCGTTAGGTAGCTCGCGTTGTTGAAAAGCAAAATTAGAGTCCATTCAAATTGAATTAAAGTGGAAAAAGGATAAAATAAGAAGCGATACAGAAATTATCCCTATAGGGACGTAAATTCTACGTGTTATTCATAATTTCTCGAGCGTTATTATTTTATCGATACCGATACAACGTATCGCGTTGTAACGCAACAAAAATGGCTGGCCGGTATAAAAAGCGCTGGTGCGTAACAAAATCGAAGTAAAACCTTTCATAAGTTTTGATTTAAACTCTCATGGATAACTCATTCCGTAAACAACATTTTATACTTGACGTATTACTACCGTTTTATACGGGTGCGCGGAGCACTTTGATCAGCGCCGGATAGCTGATGGAAAAATGCAGGCTGCATAACTCGGTTATAGTTTGCGTACACGTCAGCAAACGTTTTTACGCATCCCCCTGTCTCGAATCGGTATACAGGGTGTCCCATAATGGGTGGTTTACTACAACGAATAAAAGAGTATCCTGCACGGAAATATCCATATAGAATCGAATAGATATCTTCGTATAGATAGATCAAGAATATGAGATGAAATTTTAGTCTACGAACCTGTTTCCCACGAAACCAATTCTATATCGATTTCAAAAATCCGATTATCGTATGAAATAAATATTAATATAGATACATTTTGTGAAAATTTACATTTCTTAATATTCGTATCACATTACATGTATATATATACATATATACATATATTTTTTTTTTTTTTGGACGAAAGCAATTTTGTATCGATTTCGACAAAATTCATTTTTATAACGTGTAAAGGTAGAAAAATTTCTATTCTGTAAAATAAATTTGGCCGTATACCTAACAACTGTACCGTTTATTACAAAACACCCTATGCATAGCGTGTATTAAATGTTACACCAAGTTTTATAGCAAAATGCTAACGCTCTATTTACCTATTTCAAATGGAATGAGTTAAAAAATTAATAACCCGAGGAAAAAAAGTTCGCCAAATTTTTTCGACAAATATAGCCGGCCAATTCGTAATTTGGCTGCATCGAACGAATGGCGCGTATAAAGCTCGATATTGGACGTTATATGTAACAGTAATCCTACTTTCATGTAGGAACGAAAAATTCATTAAATAAAATAATGCAATGCTCCTGAAAATGTTCCTAAAAAACGAAAATTAACGGAAACAAGTATGTTCGGTGACTAATTACTTTTTTTCATGAACGCCATCGAACACCACATTTTACGATGTGATCTAGTTTACAGTTCGCCACCCCCACTTTTCATTGTCTCTTTTATCCATCGTAATCCACCTCTATCAACCTTCCAATTCATCGCTGAGTTCTAACTTATAATTTCTAAAATACCGACTCACCCTTCTCCTTCCAACTTTTTGCGGAACCATACTACAAACAATTTGCAACTTAAAACCGGAAGCATCCTGTATAAACACGTACACATACATACGTATTATATCCTGTACGACGCGGCGGACTGTAGGCATCGGCAGGCGCAGCCAAGCGTCCGCCAATTATTCAGCAAATGTTATAATTGGCACATTCCATTACGCGTAATGGATCGCACTTAGCGGCTGCCGGTGTGATTGGGGCTCGAGAGCCGCGGAGAGAAACGCCGAGACGGGAACGAAACGGCTGGGACGTTCGAGGGAGCGAGAGGAGAGTAGGGAAGGAGGCGAGGCCAATCTCGATAATACGAGCGTAGCGAAGGATACGACCTGACGCGTGCGAGATACTCGAGGATAGCATGTATCTAAACATCACCTGGGTATTCCATGCCGGATTGCCACGGTTCAATCTCGATTCTCGATGACCGAGAATTTTCATACGTGTCGACGGTAAGCTGATAACTACACCGAAAATACGATAGAGGGAGTAGACGCCGATACAGGTGTGTAATTAGGCTGTTTCCTTGGGATACCGGTTAGATTAAACGTCGAGCAAGAGATTAACATGGCTGATTGTTTATTGGAGCGTTGATCGTAAATTACACCACCTCGGAATTTTCGCAATTTTTTAAAATATTAACTTCTTCTGGCCGGGGCCCCCAGGGTCGCAAAGCCTGTACGTATTAATGCTAGCACGCACTCTGCAGGAAGTTGCAATTAATTATGAATAAGCCTATGTAACGTTTGTGGCAAGGTGGCCACTATTAAATTCGACATTTGTAAAGAAAGCAATAATCGATGTAAATATAACAAATGAAATTGATAAAATTGACATAGTATCTCAAATAAAATATTATCAATAATAGATTTAGCGATTATCACTACTTGTCTTATCACTTTATCGCGACTAAATTATGTAAATTACTACATGTGGTATAGATGCATAATCGTGACATAAATAATATAATTAAATTTGTGTTATATAAAATGTTAACACGTATATACATAACGAGCATGTTTTCATCGAAGATTCATAGCGCAAATTCAATAGATGTGTCAATAACGATTTGGAGGTTATGTAATTTACAATATAACCAGTCGCATTCATAAATATATATATTCGCAAATACCAACAGTCGAGCGAATTATAATAACAATCGATTTAAAATGCACTGAACATTAAAAGTATTCACTTACCCGAAACTCAATGGAAGATAAAAGATAACCTGTTCTTGCGCAATATATCCATGCACCGATCGGTCCTTTATTCTGCGTTATAATTATGTAGATAAAATAACACACACAAAACACTCCATATCATTACGTATTAGGAATATTACGCTAAGATGTTTATAACATTTACTCTTAAATATGCAACGATTTCAGGAAAATATATACCGGTAACAATCACGCGTCAGAACGCCATTAAACTGGTTGAATCGATTCAAACAAAAGTCAATCGCGATAAGCGCGCGAAACATGTTTTCATTTGATTTATATTAGCCACAGTCAAGTAGATTAATAATGTTTAATAATTCGAAATAATGAAAATTTAAAAGTACTGACAATTTATCAAATACTATTAATTATTCGGTATTTAATTGGAAAGGACAATTGCTGAATCTATATATCATGTAATAAAAGTATATAAATGATGTAGTAACATATGGAAGACAACTAGGTAATAATTAAGTAATATTTAAGATAGAAATATTCGTTAAATAAATTTTTTCTTACTTACTCATTATCATCACTATATATATATAAAAGATTATTATGTTTTTACTATTAATACTATCGCTTTTTAAACTTTCAACATTCCTTGCGTTAGTTAAGTGTTATTATAAAGTTAAAAAGAAATCAAACGACAAATATAAAATATTAATTTTTTAAACGTAACGTACAATCGTACAGTGATCTTTCGTCTCAAAAAATACAATTCATACGAAATAAGTTTCAGCATTACACTTAATTATTTTATTTTCTTGCAACACGAACTTTTCATACACTGGAATTTTTTAATTTAATTTATTACTTCACTATGCTATTAATACTTTACTTTGCTATTAACATGTATCAACTGAATCAAAGGATGTAATAACTAATATGACTACAAACGATACATCGATAATCATTTCGTTTCATTTTCAATACCAAAATCTCTACTATGAAACAATTAAAAATCGAAAGCATCAATCCTGAAACAATGCATGAGCTACTGAAAATACAAATCAATACTCTTTCCTGGATTCGCAGTTGCAAAACTGCCGCAGTGGTAAACCAGCCAGCGCGCAATGTACCGTCAGGAATGATTTGTACTTGCACAAAGGCAGATCCCGGGCGCGCGAGAAATCTTCGGATATCATGTGGTTTCGCGCGATAAGCGTAGATTGGATAGCGGCTCGGTGGTCATCATTTACAAGCGGAAACAGTGATGCAAGAGCTGTGAACGCTGCTGGACGCCCGACGCCGCATGCGGCCCGTGACAATTATTAGGATGGCAATTAGTGGTCCGAACTCGCACGAAACACAATGGTGCCGCGATAGAAGTGGGAAATCTAGCCGAACGCCACGAAATAGACTCAGGTGCGCTCACTGGCCGCTGCTGAATTTATAATTCTGTTAGACACCCTCCGCAACGCGTCACGTGCCGCCACCGCCCCCTCAATTCCGATCGCGCTGGATAAAACGCTGGAGAACGTTTTTCGTTAGATCGAAAGCGGCATGCCGCGGCCGTCTTTATTGAATTAACTCGATTGAAGGTGGTTCTATACCGTACCCTGATGGTCCATTGAATTTTCATATTGAAATTGATACGATACGGATAGGGAGTGAGGGCAGATCGTTTGATTACGAGTGATCGAAGTTTTGTCGGCAGTGAAACTAACCGGAGAAGCAAGCATGTAAATAATTTTACACCTCGAACGTTTAATACTCTACTTTCATATTTTCAACCAAAGTGTTAAAGATGAATTGCTCGCTATAGTATGGCACGTTCTGAACTTTAAAACTTTCTTGAGTAGATAGAATTTGACAAAAGTTCTATAATTTGCATAACATAATAATATTATCAATTATGTGAAACAATTTACATGGTGTATAACGAGATTGTATATTATAGATACCATGTATAATCATATAGTTAAAATTTCAGTCTTGGTAACGACGATTTCCCAATATTTCTTTCGTACATGACCATATGCATCGATGCGTCACAGCTTTTCGTTGGAAATAAACCTTTACGCGTCAATAAAATCAATGAGCCTGGTCGGTGGATTTGGTTTGCGTCATTGAACAGTGTATTCAACCGAGGCATGATTCTTGCTATCGAACTTCGCTGACTCGTAAACCGAGCTCCCCTACTTCTATCGAATCCGCACAATTTAATTCTACCAGCATTCTTCCGGTTTACATTAAAATCGTATCAACGTGAATCTCCATTATATTTTTCCCCATATTTTCTCACTATATATTTGTATACCGTTTAACAAATAAGTTTGTATTTTTCTCCATGACTCCATAAATTAGTTCATAAAATAAATTGCCATCATTTTTAATTCTCCATTATATTATCCATCCATATTTATTACTGTTTATAAATGTTTAACGTTTAATTACTATTGATTCAGTAATACAGATACTGTTGCTCACGCAGAAGCTTTCAAGTGAAATTGTGCTGTTAAAAGTCAAAGGTATTACATAATAAAGTAGACGGCAAAATATTACGTCACGGAAAGTGTCTACAGAACACCCTCGAGTATCGATGCCACCCTAACAACCCCTACTGCTTCGTCGCATTCATCGAATGCTCACTGACACGTGCCGCGTCGTTATTAAGACACGATCTTGGAGCAAAATCAAGGGAACGTGCACGTTTACAGGGGAAATTATCACCATTCAAGATCGGAACATTGTTTCTGTCGTTAGGAATATATTTCATCGAGACGAGAAGAGGGAAAAGATAGCAAAATGAAGAATATTCGGATTTCTACGGAAGCGATTTCTAGCATCCAACCAATTAACGACAGAAGGATTGGTTTGGTAGAAAAGGAAGATTTTTGTATCGAATGGCACGAGTCGAGCGTAACACGGTGGGCAGAGAGGCATCTCTGAAGGAACGGCCTGTGCCGGTTGATGAGGCGGAAGGCACCTAAAGAGATAAAGCGGCGAAATGGAGGGACGAGACACACAGAGAGATGCCTAGGCAGCCAACTGGATGTTGGTGTGGGACGGTAAGAGGGCCGGCGAGCTGTAGCGAGAGAAGCGAGAGGGAAGAGAAATCAACTTTTATTTGCCCGGAACGTCGTTAGGGGTAAGTGGAGGACCGAAGGGTGGCCGGACGTAATGGCGCCCTCAACCTAACCTCGGCTCCTACCTTCCGGTATCTGTAGCGTGTCTATCGTGCCTCTTCATCCTTCCCTCTACTGCTACTTGCCCCCTTTATCCTACAGTGCATTGGTACGTTGTTGGAACGATTGTTACGGTAGAGAGACGTGGAAGGTAGTCGTAGCGATTGCTGGAAGATGAATATTTTCAAACGAATAGAATAATTTGTAAGATCGTGATCGTTAGTAGACCACGAATGCTTTTATTCGTTTATGAGAAACACGTATTTAACAAGTAGGGAAAATGTAAAAAATAAGCTACCTACTAATTTCAATAACTAAGGGATGAAACAAATCTCTATTTATCTTGTCGTTAGTTATTCTAAAACTCAATGATAACTTGATCAATTTTAAACTCCATTTACACCTTGAAGCAACGAAGCAATAATTTAACAGTTTAATATAGCATCGCGTTACATTCATTGACACTTGATCATTCCGATTACATTTTCAAACAAATCTCATTATACGACATTAATCGCGCGATTAAAATAAATCTGGCGTCGATGACGTTATGAAATTCTGACATAACGCCAGAAATCGATTGCCGGTGGACCATGTAAACGAGGGATCGAAATATCCTGGAACGAATTCACGTGACACGATATCACGCGTTTATTAGCGTAAATAAACCGGAGGGATTCGTTAGAATAATAAATGAAGGTTGGTCGCGTTACGACGTAGCAAAGAAGAGAGACAATGGCTTTCAATGAAGATCATCGGGTAGAGAAAAGCTAATTCCGGAATGACTATGCGATAAATCTGAAGCCCGTCTGCTGTTACCCGGGGATATTACCATCACAATGGTAGACGTCGAGTGGTACGAGAAGAAGAGGGCTGGGCGGGACGTTGAGATTGCGATGTCCGGCGCGGCGTCCCGACGCTCCCAAATGCCGCCATACGCTTCCCCTTCGTTGCGCGACGCCCACCCGATTACGCGCCCCTGGATATGTTGGACTTAACCGTATCCACTGGCAGAACAAACTTTCCACGGTCACGTGCCATTTGTTCCGAATTTGTGCTGGTTCAAGAAGGTAATTCGTCGAGAAATTCAACGGCTAGCCACAAGATCCTTGATAAACTAGTTGATAAATTATAACAAAAATTTGGATGGTATTTGAATTTTGGCTGGCGAATCAATTCTTTCGTGGAATGATTCACCACATATAGGACAGCTGTGTATTGCGCATCGTCGATTTCAGAAGTATGTCAACGATAGGAATTGGGTTAGAAAGTTATCGTATTTTTATTTCCAAATTGAAGAGCGTGATATCGCAGAAACTTAAATTGCTATCCGAGTTCGGTAGATGGATGGTTCACGATACCAAATCATTTGCGAAAGACGAAGTTGCAAAAATTCCTTCCACAGATAAAATATCATATTCTCGATGCTATTACATTTGATCCTTTACTTTTCTATTTCATCTTATTTCGCTGTCGGACGCATAAAACGCTCTTACTTGAACGCGACATTTCATCCCTTTAGCGTATCGGTAAGATTTTATCTTTACGTCCTATTCTTTCGTTCTTTCGCCGTTGGTGGTCACGTGTCACGCGTCTGCACGCCTTAATAGCAGTCGGAACATTAGCGATCACCCTCTGAACGTTTACCACTATTAGGTCTTTTGTATATAAAATAGAATGCTTGCATCGACCGGAAGCGCGAAGGAAGGAAGAGGGAAGACGATACTCCGGTGGTAAGAAATGGATGGGCGGGGTGATATTACTACGAGCAACTCCAACCCTCCACTTCCGTCGTGATAAATTAACAGAAGCTTACGACACTTCGAGGCCCTTTGTCGAATGTAAAGACAAGAGGAACAACGTTAAGGGGATGCTTAACTGGCAATGACATCATTTTTAATGACGCTGCACTGGTTTCAACGGATTGGTGTCTTCGCGTAAATATAACGATACGATGTTCCGAAAATCGTAACCTTTGTAATAGATTCTTTATAATATTCGATGGAAGGATATGCTCCGATCGATAAAAGGCTTTCGTTCTTGCGTTTCATAGTAAATAGAAGTAAATGTATGTCTTTGCAAGATCTTTTAGATACGCTTGTAGAGGTAATCAGACACCAAGCTTAGAACACCAAGTAAATTACGAAGCAAATTCCAAATCAGATCGGTAAGTCGCACCCGGGGCATCCGTAATATCCAAAGAAGTTCCTCTGCGGCCGGGTTTCTTACGTATTTACGAGTAAACGATGGGAAAGGACCGTTGAAAAAATCATTCCCGCGACTAAAAGCTCGGCAACTCTTCTTTTTAGCGTAACTCGCTTCACTCACGAACCTGAAACCACACGGCTTCGCATACTACGTACCTCAAACGCGTCGAAGCCGCGATTTCGTTATCCGGCGCAAAGAATCGACCGAACTTAAAAACCGATCCCTGGTGAACAACCTCCAGCGTATCCACCATCAACCCGTTTGAAAACGATTACTTATCGAGCCAATTCGAACGGCCAGGCATACATATTTGAAGAAAGACTGCTAGCGCGCGCGCGGCGAGTCCGCGCGGCGAAGTAACCTCGTCAGAGAGCGCGGCACTGCGGTTAGGTAATAATAAAGCCACCGTTAGGGTGGAAAAGCAGCCGCGCCGTCATGGACAGACTCTTGAAGGAACACACGACGACCAGGCCCTTGGGGGGAGGACAGAGGTGGGGTTGGGAGCAGAGATGCCCGCGGCTCGGGCTATCATAATATAGATTAGCTCATATGGCTCTCCCCTTATGTTAGCTTGGATCCAGCTCATAGCCTCGAGTGCTCCGGGATTCACTATTCATACACGCGACAATTAGATAGGCATTACCGTGCTGTGGTATAGGCGCGTGGCCTGGCCACGCACACATCGACGCTCGCGTTAGGAACGCGCGTACATAGGCGAGTCTCGGCAGGGGTGGCACGAAGAAGCGGAGTTGGTTGAAACCAAGGACCAGGAGGGGCGGCCTGAGTCAACCCCTAAGCCAGTGTAAACACGTTTTAATAGAGATTCGCTCGAGCGGTTATAATAGCTTTGCGGATGTAGCGGCCCGTCCGCCTTTCGCGCACCCACCCCCACCGCCAACCCTTAGCTTCGACGTCTGTTCTCGCTATGCCTCCCTCCTCGAGTCCCCGGATCGTTACGCCTGAGACAGAAATTTGATAAATTTTCTGGTGTCTCCGGTTTGACGACTTTCTTACACCGTGATCGTAGGATTTCGAGGGTGAGGATCGCACCACCGGCCAGCTAGCCACCGATACAGCCACAAATTGTTTCCAGCGGTTTGTTAGCGAGCTCGAGCGAACCACGAAGATATTCAAATCTATTTATACTATCGATCGTAAGAAATTATTTTTTAAATAGTATGAAAATTCATTAAGAAGTGGAAATGTAGTTGGCCAGTCAGAAATTAACTGGAAGTTCGTGCAATTTTTATTTATATTATTATATAAACGATAAAATTGCGATTTTACGAAACTTTTTATCGCATTAAGGAGACGTGATAATTTGTTTCGTCGATTAACGAATAGCTCAAGGCAAGAATTCTATTTGAGCGCGCAATGCATAATATATATTTTTAAATATTTGGTCTCTGCAACCCCAAGCGATTATTTAAGCGTAAACCCCCTGGAAACCGAGATGCGCATATGTTCCTGGACATGCTAATTCATTTGCTCCAAAGTTACAAACTTACAAAGTAGTCGGTTTTTTCAATTAAAATATTTCAGCGTTCTTTCCCCTAGATAATATATATATATATATGAAAAAGAATGTTATTGATAATTAGCAAAATAAATAAAAGGATGGAATTTAATTTTATATAACGTAGAAGGCGTTTTGTACGATCGTATAATAGATTGAATATTCTCTCGACTGTACCAAAACACTCGTAAATATATCGAAGAATTTCGATAATTCGTCGGTACTAAATTTTATTGCGAAACGTTAATCTGAGCAAAAAAAAAAAAAACAAAATACCAAACAGTTTCAATCGAGTTACACTGATTAAAAACGCGAGTAATTAACGTGGTAAAAGTTAAACAAACAAACTACGAAGTTTGTTCGTTAAACAAAGACAAACCGTTTTCAGAAGCAAACTCGCGATTTTGCGAATAATCGTTAATCAACGCGACGAACAGCGAGCGCCTCGAAGCGCAACGAATTTGTCGAAGAGATTTCTTTTCAGGAAATTAGGAAATTGCGAGATAAGATACACGTTTCCGCTTTCCACGAAAGAAACAAAGCTTCGAGGCTAATATTAATCCACGGCTATATAGAAATCCTTCCCTTACGAGTTAGAAACTCCATACGAAAGACTCGTAAACGTGGCCCCGTCGTCGACGCGGGGCATAGCACGTGGAAATCTGAAATGTCGGTTAGTTACCGGGAAGTTTATCGACTTACAGGGCAAGTTTTCGCCTCGTGAAACGGCAGCATAAAAGTAAGGCAACCAACGTGCAAGGAACTTTAATAAAACCGAGGTTCCTCGCCCCGAGTGTGCCAGCTCCAAACCCCCTTTCGCCTCTCTTTCTCTCGCTGGCACAAAAAGGATGAGTTTCACGATATCACAGTGCAATTATCTCCGAGGAAATGAGCTTTGCATAGGCCGCCAGGAACGTGTGCGATACCCGGTAGAAAACATATATACGAAAGAGGTCGCGCTAAGGCAAAGACTCGGTATTTATACGTTTCACGAGGTAAAACGACGTCTTGGGGCGTTCAAGCATTTATGGTGCACGTTCCACTTTTGAAAAGGACGGGGCGATGCACGAATGAATCGCCGTTCTCTGGCCATGATTTTAAAATCGCCGGGGAAATTAGTTGACAGAACTGGCCCGGCCAGAAGAGCGATCCGGCGAAAAATCTCTTCGTTAGATTTAATAGAGATTCGACCTTCGCACAGAAACGCTCCACGTTGATGGACCATGAATCTTTCATGGGATTTTTGCGTGTGCCGGTTCTAGGTTTAAGAAACGATTTCGAAGGCCGGGATCAAACTACGAAACTGACCGCGGTCTGAATACGCCTGTGATCGCGTAAAGGAGGTAAGAAAAGGGAGAGAGAAAAAGGAGAATTGAAAAAGTCGCTTTCACGTTGATACGCTCTTGACTGAAGCTTCTTGGGTTGGCCGATTCAACCAAACCGCGCATAATAGCAGCTCGACTAACCGTAATTTCGTCCTATTTTGTCGGATAAATCCTACCGACTGTTTCGAACGACTGGCGTAAAAAGTAGTTTGCGTCGAGCTTCCAATTGCGACCGTTTCGTTCCAAATTAATTTTCAATGTGTAACGAGGAATTTTTGGTGGTTTTACCTGGAGATTTAATAAATATATCCTTCGATAAAAAGCGACAGAATTTAATACATTTTATGTTGGTTTATTACGCGTTACTTCTGTAAATTAAATCCTTTTGCTGTGTTTCAACGAAACATTAAAAACACGATCGTTTCGTATATCGCCGTGTGACCGTGCGTTAAATGGAAAAGATGCTGCCAGAAACCGATAGAAAAGAAAAGAAACAAATCAATTCTGTCTGTCCGTTCGCTAAACCTACAAAGATCCTTCCAACTCTCGACTCCTTATGAAATTGTAGGAAATCGGCCTTAAGGACGCGCGTTAATCTACGCATCGAAGCGAACGGAGGAATTCACAATTCCTGCAGTTTTGCAGCGTGTGCAAGCAGAGTCGCCGAGAAGAAGCAAAGAGAAGGAAGAGAAGGAGGTGGAGAAGGTGAGAAGGGGTCCTCGCAGAGAAGGGCGTCCTCTAAGCTGAATAATTCAAGCTCTCATTAGGGCGACAAAAGCACCCTGATGGATAGCTGCTTGGCTCCGTTGCCTGTCGTTTGTATGGAGCCACACGTACTTACACACTTCGCGTTTCATACGCTACCTGGCCGTATACGTACGTCGGTGGTCCCTTACTCGGCCCTGGAATATACATATAGGCGCGCAAACATCCCGTAGACCCGACCTCTCCCGACCACTCGTTACGTTTCTGCGTTCTCTACCCCCGTCCACCTTCCGACTCTCTTTCGCTCCGCTTTATCGCTATCAAGATGTGTTTTCTTTTGATTTGTTCGACCTGTAGGGTGTAGATTGGAGTCGCTGTCCAGCAGATGTGAGCCAGAGGCTGATACTTCAAGGGTGATACTTTCGCTGCGTCGAGGATTGGGATGAGTGAGACTTCTTCGGTCTTTGATTCCCGTTTGAATACGTACATGCACTCGCGTGTATACATGTTTCTAGGTGGCAGTAGAAGGTTTAGAGCGAACCGAGAGACGAGGTGATCTTAAGAGTAAGATAACTTGTTTTTTGTACGAATATGTGGGCTAGAAATGTCGCTGAAAAGCCGAAGGATACGCGCGACATGTGAAATATAACGTAGCAAAATGTAAGATTTATTTTCACTCTGTTTTCCATGTTTGAACGATAACCGTCTTATAAAAGTCAGTCAGCGCGTTGAAATTCGCAAAATTTATTTAAATAAAAATCGATATTGCACCGCTCGATCTCCGTAAATCCAAAACCGAGCATCAACTGGAAAATAAACTTGATCGTTGCGTCTAAAATCTCTATTACAACCACCTGCAACCCGAGAACCGTTGCGTTCCAACAGTTTTCTCCTTCTCATTACCACTTATTATCACAAAGACTCGTTCCCGGGATTGTAAATATCTTTCTACTATCCTATTTATCTCTCTAACTCTCCTCCCTTCGGCCTCGTCCCCAACCTTCTTCCGACTACCTTGTACCCTCCACCTGCAGCCTCTTGCCCATCCCCTGTCGCAGCCTCTTTGTTTTATTTCGAATGTTCTTTCATTTCTTAAAAGGTTCTCCGGTGATAATTAGCACAATGCGCGGCGGCATTAATTATTACCTGCGCTAATTACCCGAGGATAAATCGCTCTCGGCGAGGGGTAGCCGGCGTTGGCGGCGGATTCGAGGGTCGTCGGGGCGGTTTCGAGGGGTTGGGCGGCCGGTCGAGCTGGCCCATTACCGTTATTGCTGCAACAAACCGTCCAACAACAGCGATAAATACGGGCGAGAAGCTGGCGTTACAAATGTCTCTCTGAGTTATGATTATTTAGCGCGACTGCTGCCGGCCGGATCGTTCGTTGCGGCCTGCAAACCGACCGGTTCCCATTTCTGCGAGAGTTTATGCGGCCACAGCTTTTGTTGCTGCACGTGTTTCGCGTATTCCTTTTACGTTCAACTTGCTTCGCTTTCTTTACAGCTCGTTTTTTCCCACGTGTTGTCTTAACAGAGTCCTATTCTTCCGCTTATTCGCTATCTTGTTTGATTTAATCCCGTAATGCATAACCCCTCGTCTTATATGAGCAATCATTAATTTTATTCACCATTTATGTATATATATATATATATTTTTTTTTTCGAAAATTTCGATCTAATCTAACGATCAGCGCGAAACACGGCTCGGTATAACAGTTACTGCAAAAATAAATGAAACTGTTAACTAATATTCCTCTGTATGCATTTATAAAAATAACTAAAAATATTTCATGCGAATCTCGATAATTTATTTATACCATAAGTAATACAGGTACAATACTCTGTGTATATTGAACGCATAGACACTTTATATAGTGTATATAGAAACATTCTTATAACGTAGGAGTGTGTGTGTGTGTGTAGGTAGGTAGCGGATTAATTGGATTGGGCGAAAAAAATGATACGAGTTTGATACGCACGACGTACGTACGAATACTCAGGTATCTAAAGTTATCAGTGACGATCCACCTTAGCCCCTGACAAACTGTAACCACGTTCTATCATTTGTAGAGGGGCAAAGATAGTTTCCGTACAAACCGCTAGAGGTAGTATACCTGCTAGTTTCCTTCTCGCAAGCGAAATTATTCACTGTCTGATTTATAAAAGCTGCTGAAATTAATTTATTTATCGCTTCTCGGCCTTATGGCTAAGATCAAAGTGTAGTATCTGTTCTTATCAGCTTAATATCTGATACACTCCCCATTGGGGAGTCAGAATATTAACCTGATTTTTGAAACTAGACGGAGATGAAGGGCTTGCTCTTCCTCTGTCACGAGTCGGCCTGGCATTGCAGTACAGTCGGGAAACGGCTCAGCATTAAAAATTCTAAAATTAAATATTTTATTATATGTATAATCGATTTCTCGTAGTTTAGTATTTTTCAACAAATACCAAACTGTTGGTTTCGTTAAAAATTTAACTCTGCAAAATGCTGTTAATTTATTTGTAAGTAAAAGTATCTCAAATATCGGTGCTTACACCGATCTCTTAATCTTTTGATACGATTCAAATAAAATTCTATGCGATAAATGTAGGTTGGTACATGTACGACAACACTGTAATCATAAATAAAGTCACAGATAAACAAGACATCCTGTATTCAACAGCACTTATGTGTGTGATATAGCTACAAGTAATAAGAGGACTTTCAAGATCTATTTAGTGTAACTTTCATTAAAGTTATTGAAGATTAGATTCGCAATTTTTAAGACCTTGTAAGTGCATCCTGGTGGAGGCTTACACAACTTGGTGGATCGAATAGTTATCTATCGAACACGTTTCTTTGCTTACTGTAGCTGAATCACAACCGTGATGGCTCGACGTTCTCTAGAGTGGCGCTAACTAGCATAGGTAGCATAGGATAGCATAGGTTTGCCATTTACCAACCGTTTCACATGTTCTGAAATACCGTCTAACGGTTGTTAGACATCCTGATTATCATTGAGTAAGAATAAGATAGTGTATACTTGTCTGTGGTCGTATACACAAGTCTAAAAACTCAAATGGAAAGAGTGAGATTCTTACAAGGGTCAGAAGATATTTCCCAAGGCGTTCCAATCGACTTGTTAGGTTTCGTGATGTAGTACGCCTTATGTCTGTAATCTGCGAACGTAAATTTATTATCATTTATTTAAAGTAGTTTAGTTTATATTCTTTATCTTCGATGGTAAGCGCTATCTAGCAGCCAATTTGTAAAACACACCATAGAATATCAAACTATTGAGAATCTTAGCTCCTCCATTGCAGTTTCCAATGTTCCAGACTTATTGTGGTTGTGTGTTATTGGTTATGTTTATACGACCGTGCCTTAGTGCCTCAGGCAATGCTTTAGTTACAAACTATACATGAATCTATGATAGTTCCATATTATTATAGTTTACTGGTTTCGTTCGACTGTGATGATTGTGTTATGTCCCTTACAAGCAGCGAATGTAGAAATTATATGAATGTATTTTAATATTTATATGTACTTCTTAGTCAAACGTACTTCATCTATAAATATCTCGATTTTTTAAAAATAATAGTAATGAAAGTAAAATAATGGCTAGTACGGGCAAAATACATAATACTAGTGTTAAAGAAACAAGTTTTTCTTCAAATAATAATGTATCTATGTCAGAACAGTCAAATTTTCCATTTATTCCGATTATATTTTCTCCTTATGTAGTTTCTAGTCGTGGAAAATCCAATGCTAGAAGAGAACAGCAGCTAAAACGGGGTTTTAGTCTTCGTCATTCGCCAAGCGATGATGATATTCCTACCAAAGACACTATCATGAAAAATTTAAATATTTCAATTGAAGAAGAAGAACGTACCGCACAATATTTTCACTTTCTTTTGAATAGAGAAACGGATAGATTAACCGAATTATGTGAAAAGTGGATGAAAATTATGGTAGAAGCTGAAATTACAGAAAATGATCAATGGGAAATAAGTCAAGTTATTGAACAAACACATTTGTTAATAGATAAAAAATTTGATAGATTTCGTAATTTGGTTACTAATTGCGAAACAGGGAAAGGAGAAATGTTAGTTACATGTAAAGATTTGCAAGGATTTTGGGATATGATGTACATGGATATAAAAAACTGTGATTTACAATTTGAAAAATTGAGGGATCTTTGTTTGCGAGGCAGGAAAGAAGATGTGCTTATGAACAGTTCAGTTACTAAAAAAAAATTAAATTCCATTAAAGCTACCTTAATAAAGAGCAAACAGAAGATGACAGAGAAAATTAGAAACAGCGGTGGTAAAAGTAAACTTGAATCTAATTTATACCAAACTTTAGGTGATAAATATGATAAGAATGTAAGTTTTGGAATAAAACACAGAATAAAGGCTATATTTAGTAGTTTTAATGGAAAAGAACTTTCACCTGTAAAGTACGCCAAAAGATTAAGTTTACTGCAAAAAGTACAATTATCTGAAACACTGACGAAACAAAAGCCTTGCTCAAAAACAATAAATCTGAGTGAAATGTGTAAAACACCAGAAGTTCAGTTAGATGATTCGATATCTTATATTAATTCTAATCAAATACCAAGAAAGAGCATATTAAAGCAGCCAAAGAATTCACCTAAAATTGGATGTCTCATGAAATTTACAAATAAAGTTAATTTTGATGATCATATAGTTTTAAATGAAGTACCAATTGACGAAGAAACAGAGGTAAAATTAAATTTAGCTGCAGCATTGTCAAGAATAGATAATTTTGATCTTGATAGCTCTAATGAAGTAACAGCTTTTAGAGCAGAAAGAAACTTTTTTTTTGATGATGTTAGATCTGATGAACGTAAAGATGATATCAAAGAAAATTCAAAAGATAATAAAGTAACGTCTCCACGAACACAAACGACAATAGCATTCCAAGAATTGAATAAAAGTCTCGGTACACCACAAGAAAGAAGCACGAGAAAACAAAATTTTGTAGATAAAAATGCGATACCAAATCAAACTCTACCATTCAATAGAAATATTTCCACACCAATTAAAGAAAATAAAGATGTTAAAACTGTAAATACACTAAAACAGAAACATACTCCTAATTATGACAAAAAAGAAATCAACAATAGTGATGAAAGTATAAGAATTTTAAGAAATAGAACTATTACTTCAATGGATACACCTATACCTAAGAGAAGATCTTTTAGCAAAATGTCTATGGATACAGAAGAACAAGAACATAAAGAAAATGAATCACCTTTAAAGAAGAAAAGAAGAACAAGTTCTTTTAGAATTAACGTTGATAATAATGAAAAAATGAATATAGATGAAAGTAATAACAACAAGGGAAGATCTATTAAAAACGTCAAATTTTCTGGTACTGATAATTCCCAGTAAACTTGTATTTTATTTGTTCTAAATGCAATATTTGAATAAATATGTTTCATTGCAGGAAAAGAATATAGTGCAGAAAGAAACAGACCGACCCTATCTATGACTTCTCGTGTTCAAAGGTGTAAAATACATTCCAACAAATACATTCCAATAGAAGATTCTATTTCTTTGGAAATGCAAAAGAAAAGTAATTATTTTATTCTAATTTTTCTTAGTCAGAGATTATACCTAGATATTTTATTTATATGTATATGTACATAATTTAATTTCAGCTCCAGAACGAATTAGGAGATCTAAAGGCAAAATATCATAGTTTGTACGACTGATGTACAAATGTAAAGTTTTTATAATTTTTAATCAGTTTAATAAAACTTTCAATTGTTACACATTTTATCTACGAAAATCCTCAAGTATTTATATGGATTATTTTCATTGAAACTACATTTTTAAGCATTTAAAGTCTTCGTTTTTAAGTTTAGTATATACTTTATACAATATTAATATGTAATGTTAATGTACTATATATTAATATTAGATTAAATAGGATTTCATTGAACAACATATTTGTTTATAAAGGGACAACCAAAGGGAGTTAGAAAATTTGTGCGTGTTGTATAATAATATTTATATTAATAAAATTTATTTTTTGTCAGAATCATGTGTATGATTTATGATCACAGATTACGAAAGATAGCACAAAATTCGTTGACCTTGTCATCTATGGAAAGACATCTATCCTATTAATCTAATAATGCGTAATCGCAATATAAGATTTCTTTACCTACAGTTGGATTGTAGTAGGTAATGTCACATTAGATTTAGGAATGTATCACTAGCACCGCTTTTAGTTGTTAAACAAAACCTTTCATCCACCAAGGTCATTTTGTCGATAAGTAATCATCGACATGTAGCAGAATATGTTATTTTTTTTCTATTCACGTCGATTTGACGAATTTTATTATGAGAGTGTAACAGCTTCGGGAGAATAAAACAAAGAATAAAGCTTGTTTTGTCATGTAAGCACACGAATTTATATGTTATTATTGAATTGTTATAATAATCAAAATAGATTTTCGCTTCTAAATTTAAACATAATTTAAAAGTTGTTCTACTTGAAACTGAATATATAATCTCATCTTGTAAATTTTTTTTTCAAACATCTTACTTCATTTATTTAGTTCTATATTTTATTAATACCGTCCTTTCTTCCTAATATGGATATTTATTCTTAATTAAATGAATAAAATATTTTGTATAGGACAAAGCGAACCAGTACTTTTTATTTTAATTTATTATCACGGTTGTTTCCTTTGCCATTTCATAAAATTATATTTTCCGATAGAGTAATATTTCTTTCAAAGATCATTTTCTACATTTTCCATTTGTAAAGCTGTGAAATGCCATTTATTACGAAGAATTTATCCACGTAGACGATACACGATGTGTACTACGTTTCATATAAATCATCGTTGTTATGCACTGCCTAGCAACAATTACTCTTTAAAGTTATCTTAATCCCTCTTACTTCATGGAACGCATAATAGTCAATTCCTACATACGAATAAGACAAGACCTAAGAACAAGACGTCTCGTTTTCGAATACACCGCGCCTGAAACCAGATCACCAA
Organism: Bombus fervidus; assembly: GCF_041682495.2. Classification (NCBI taxonomy): domain Eukaryota; kingdom Metazoa; phylum Arthropoda; class Insecta; order Hymenoptera; family Apidae; genus Bombus; species Bombus fervidus. The sequence continues at coordinate 13,632,126 of NC_091526.1, forward strand.
ATATCCCCCACATTCCATTTATTCTTCTTCCACCGCAAAAGCAGGTCCAATGGAGGGGGTTGATACATTATCCTCGTGATATCGCGAGCAATGGAAGGGGAATAGTTCCGCGTGGTGTGGTGGGGAATGTTAGAGATGGTCGTGGGGTTCGATAACGCAAGCCTGCCTTGTCTAATTACTTTTACTTGTATCTGCTCATATTTACTGGTAGAAGGAGAAGAGCCGTACGGAGCTGCATAGAACACGAGCTCGGGGCAGTAGGCACGAGGAAGGTCGTCTGTGAGAAACGAAGGATGGCCTGCTCGGGAACGCCGGTCACGACGCTTACAGTCTCCCTCGTTTATCTTCTGACACTTTTCGGTGAGTTACCAACTTACAAGTTGGCCCGCCTGCTTTCACGTTTCGATCTTATGTATTTTCCCGCGCGACGTCATCCATCCTCGTTAATTTTTAAATCCCTTTGCTATATTATTTGTCATTTTTCAATGGTTCGACCATCTATCGAGGAAACTATTCATAGAAGTGGTTGACGTTGATTAAAATTATTCAAGCGACTGTTTAAACAACTGTATTTGTAAGCCCAATAAGGACGTCCAATTTTCTTTACATCTTTGATGTTATAACTATGCTTGTGTAAGTTAGAAAAAATTCGATAACTTGTGAACCGCATCGTATTATATATATGATATGATTATGATATAGACTTTTATTTAATCACTTTTCCTCGATTGGTTCTATCGATAAATAGTTAGATTATAAACAGTTAAATTAAGTAAATTAAAAGTACAAAAACGTTTAATACGTGTTAAGTGTTATAACCTTTAATCGTTGCACTAAAGAATAAAGTTTCGTCTTGTGTTTAATCAAATAGGATCCGATGAATCTCATGAAATTATCGACGCAGTGTTTGTTTCTTTGTTCAGTGTATCTATACATTCAGTATTTTTTTTTTGGTATTTCACTTTGCATTGGTTTGATTAATCAAAGCTACAAAATTATTTTCTAACTTGGGGCATAGGACAATTATAGTAATTGGCAACAGAACTTTAGGATTTAAGAACAAAATTTAATAATATTAATTCTTTAATTACTTTAAAGTGCTACGAAGATCGTCTCTGATAGAAGTTTTTTGTATTTCAGGTTCCTACTGTCAAATGGCCCCAGGTAAATTAACATCCTTTTATTTTATATTTATGACATACTTTAATATAAAAAAAAACTAAAGGAAAATAAATAATAAATGTGATTTTTCTCTGTATAATTTACTTTCAGCAATTCAGCTAAGTTCATTAGTAAGATATAAAATAATTGAAAACGTTGTACATACACGGATCTATAAACTAAAAATAAATTTGAGCCTGTTTGGCGGGATAACTGATCCGAGGTAACATAATAGTGGTTAGGAATTCACGATTGGATTTTATTCCTTTTAGCGTTGATAATTTTACTCGAAACAGAAGATTCAAACGAAATCAAGCACCATATTCGAAATTCAATTTTCTTCGTTTTTAATTTTTATTAATGTACTTTGGTTATGGTTATTTTTGTTTAACTTACTTTTCATCCTCGATTACAAAAACTAGCTCGATCCAAAAAATAGCCGCAATTCATCCTTTCATTAATTACGAGAACGGAGTTGCTATTTCCGTTTCCTTGTCGTGTAGCAGGGACTTGGTGAATTAACGGTGTTTATCGTTGGAGTATATTGGTGATGTGCGATTATACATTCGTGTACACAAGTAAAGCCTGTGCCTATATATGCATGCATCTCGTATAGAGCACACCGAGGGCTTCGTCGCTTTTAGAAGAGCGATCCAGACTGTGACGATTTTGTGTGCGTAGATATGCGTACGTTTGTATACTGGGCGACTCAAAAATAGGGATTTGTGCTATGTAAAATACGAATCCACTAAAAGTTTATTTAATTTTGAGAAAATATATCACAATGAAATATCTCCTTTTATTTCATTATTTTGTTTCCTAACTTTATTACATAAATGTTTATAAAATCACGCGAAGAACTATCTCTCGAGAAAAACGTTTATTTCTGCATTTGCAATAAGAGACTATAAAAGCAATATTTGTGGAGGTAAGTCAGCGTGTGTCAAGCAAATTGATTAATTTAATTATTACGGAAGCGAATTTCAAGGGATTAGGTTTAGTATTAAATTTGTTTATTGTACGTTTATACCAAATGATATATCTATTTCGAGAAATATTATAACGACGATATTTTTAAAAAAAGTCGTACGACTTTGTTATTTTTAAATTGGATTTGTGAATGTGCAAACTAATATGTATCGTTTAACTGTGCTGATGCTGGCTGTATTGTAAATTCTTAGACTTTTGATTTTACCTTCTTTTTGTTAGCAAACTTGTTCGTTGTTATACAAAAGGCACTATTTATTTTTCCTATTTTCGTCATATTTTTGAGCCACCTTGTATGTAGAATCGTGTGAACATATTTATCTTCGTGTACCCATACGCTGCATTTATAGATCCTTAAGTGCCAACGCTGATACATATTAAGTGTTTCCACAAACATGTAATTAGAATCATAGATCTTATCTGTTTTTCAAAATATTATTTTCTTACATCGAATTAACGACATAGAAAGTAATGTAGTAAAATACGGTAGAATGACTAATTACGAATTGACGATTTAGAAGCAGATTGGCAAGTTATTTTTTAAATGCAATTATCGCATCGATCGGTATAATTGCATTTACGTACTAAGCGAAAAAAACGTAGCTATCTACAAGTTATTCTATTCTAAAGTTTCATATAAAAACAGCTCATACACTTACTAACGAGTACAAACTCGAATTAAAATAATCACTGATTCTTCCTTTTGTTCTTTGCAGCTCTATCACTCCACGATATCGGTAAACAAAAAGGAAAAAAATAAAATATATGTTTCATAACTTCGTAATCGCGCCAAACATTCTACACTCACGAATCTAACCACACGCAAACGTCAACCGACGATCAACGTCGCACTTACACACAGACAACCGCTATTCAGTGTGTCCCATTCTCATTGGCTTATAGACGAGCCATTACAGAGTCCATGGAGTAACAATGTTTGTCAGTCGACCGGCGACTTTGCCAGATCGTATACCAAAATTGTCGCGTCGAACCTCGATCGATCGTTCGGCGGGTTTTCTTGGAGGACAGGGCGGAACGATAGATCCACGTTGCTTCTGTTACTTTATCGATCATGTATTGGAAAGTGTGCGTGATTTTTGCAGCCATGGCTGGTGCTACCAGAGGTTGGGAGCTGGCAAGCGGATTGAAATATAAACTAACGACGACATTGCTGTTTAGCGAGGCAGCTCCGTCGAAATCCAGCGGGGACGTTGGCTTTCGATTAACCGGCGAATTGGATGTAACCGCCGTTTGGCAGAAACCCGATGATCCGAGTAGCTTTTTGCTGAAAATCGAGGTGAGAATCGTTACTGTTTTATACAACTTCGTTTATTGAAACGAAATTTTGGCTAGTGTTCGATCAAATGAATTTCTGTCAAGTGGATTTCTTCTACTCTTTAACGATGAATTGCTGTCGCTTTAATGAGAAGTCGTAAATGGCAGGAGACTCGCTGAATTCCTTACCGTATACCTAATACGTACTTGGTGAAGTTTTGGTAAAATACGAATTGTTCGTAACTCGATGTATACAGATTCCGATTCTTATCTTTGCTGTTCCTTCTTTCGAGATACGTTTGTATTAAATTTCTTTCTTTATTCGCCTACCATTCCCGTGCCATTGATAGCACGCATGAAAGGTATTATTCAAGATACAAAATATCTGATATTATCGTTTATACATATTTGTGTTTTATCAATAGCACAGTGTTCAGTCTATAATCGCCGAGTTCTATTGAATTTAACGAGAAAATATATGAAATCAAACAATTTACTCGTGAATATTTTATTGCGTATAAAACACTAGGATTGATAATTTCAAAGTTGCTATATGCAAAGGAAAATCATTTTTATCGAGCAACGGACGATAAGTGGGAAGTTCGTATTAGGAATATTAAGCTATGATAACCTTTTCTTAAAAGATTAAAGTACAGCACGTTTTACCAGATACCGTGAATGTATAATATATACAGTCGTCTCGACAAATAACTTAACGGTCTTACGTTTAAACTTTTAGCGGAAACGTTAACTTATTTTCCTAAGAAATTATATATTATCTTCCGAGTATTTCCTTGATCATTGGCAAGGCTTTGATCGAGGTGACCGTCATATATCAGGGCTGTCCTCGTGCCTCTTGCTTTTATAAAACTTTTTCCTTTTTCATATACTTACCATTTAGGACTTGCCAGGAAAACATTGAATATCGACTGCATGACTAGTCCGTATACGCTTCCTAATGACTCACGAAGGTTACTGCACAAAATATTTGGGAAATTGATTTGTTTTGCAGGGAATTCTGCTTAGATCGGTTATTATCGTTTCATTTCTGCTACACATTTTCACAGTAATCGTCATGGATAACGGCAAATTTTTGTATTTTCCATAGCTCCTGCAACCACAACTGTGGATCAAATCTCGAAGTGCTTCGGAACTAGAAGGATTCGTCGAACACTCCTCCAGAATAAACGCCCTTGCGCAGAAACCTTTGCTGATATTTTGGAGAAACGGCGACGTAAATTCCATCTTCATGGATACTACAGAGAGCGTCTCTTCGGCGAACCTCAAACGTGGCTTAGCTAGTTTATTCCAATATACGGTGTTCGATAACGACGTCGAGGAACGAGACGCTTCCGGTCTCTGCAACGTAACGTACCATTCTCTGGGACCGAGGACAATGGGAAAACGAAAAATATCCTGCAAGCAAAATATTCTACCACCAAAGAAACGGCATTCGAATCCATTGTTCGGCGTGAAGCTTACGAGTACTCGTAATTCAACCTACGAGCTCACGGAACAGCTTTTGCCTAGCTTGATTCGTGACGAGGAGAGTCATCGAATGGCACTTACCGCTAGATCGGAAGTGGGCGCCATCGTCACATCGGAGAGGACACTCAAGCTGCTTCCTGGCACGCTCAGCGCAAAAACCGTGCAAGCTGATACCTTGAATCAAGCTCTCGCTGCTATGCAACCTGGATACAGAGAAACGAGTATCGAGCTACAATTGGAACCGTCCTCGTGCCCTGACTACGGATGCCCCACGGTTAGTTCATAAAATTCTTTTTCCTTGTTTTCCTTTAGAACGTACATTTTCCCATTAATCTATTCTAATTTAATACATGCAATTTGCTAACCTTCCTCGGCATCCCATAAACACCTTACGTTGTTATGGAAATTGATCTCTCGCCAAAATCAACAGCGTGCTGGTAAACTGGGATACTTAAAATTATCTTCGTTTAAATCAACAAGTTTATTCGTCGAGTGTTTCCTGTTCTTTGTTTGCTTATGAGTAACCAATGATAAATGAATCAGGTAGGAAATGAAAGAAACGTCACTACATAACATCTTCTCATAAAGTCATTCGTTTCATTATCCTACTAGTAAATTAATATGTCTAACAGATTAAAGATTAAACAGATTAAAGTACAAACAGATTTGTGCTATCAAAATTATTGGAAATAATCGACTATAAATAAATATTTAATCGTATTTTTGTAATATTTGATTTCAGATCGAACAAACGATCGAAGAGTATCGCAGTGCCCTGGAGAACAACGCTTTGGGTACTGGAAAATCCGCTTCGGCGTTCCTGAAGTTACTACCTCTAGTCAGATCAGCCTCTCCAGATGAACTGCAGAAGCTTCTAAAAAGTCCACGATATCGTCAAATAAAACCTCAACTATTAGACATTTTTGGCGCCGCCTCGACCATAGCAGGACATCAAGCAGTCATGAAAATTCTTCGACAAGACGAAATAGGAAACGAGACTGAAAGATATCTTTGGGCTCTGTCTTTGTCTCCAACGCCGAACGCAGATATCGCCAAAAATATTCTGAGACGATCGGAAGAAACCAACCCAAACGATAAAGTGTCAGAAACGATAGCTTTAACCGCAGCAGCGATGGCGCGTCATTTAGAGTCTCCAGCTATCATCGAGAAAGCAAGAATCAGTTTGGAAATCGGTCTCGATACTTGCACGGGCGAAGAGTGCAAGCTCAAATTCCTCAGGGCTCTAAGAAATTTAAGAACCAAGGCTGCGATCCCGACGTTGTTAAAATTTGCAACGAATGAGAATAAAGCACTCAATGTCGCTGCTTGGAAGGCCCTGTCAGCGCTACCCAGAGATTCGCTGACTCCTGAAGTAAAAAAGGTAGCCAAACGAATCTTTTACGAAATAGGTGGACCAAAGAGAGACAGTAGCTCTAGGACTATAGCCTTGGATATTATTCTTGAAACGAATCCATCGAAGGAAGATATCAGACACTTGGTGGAGTATTTGGCAAACACAGATCTTGATTACGAGGTTCGGAAGTATCTCAGTCAACGATTGGAACAACTCTCTGATAAGGATCTTCGATTTGCCAAAGATCTGAACGAAGTTTTGAGCACGTGTGGAAAGGATATCGTTAACTACAACGTGTATTCCCAGAAAGGTCTTAGCACAGCGTTCACGAGAAACTTTCTAAGGTCGATAGATAGTAACGGATCATTGGTAACTATTCAAGAGATTCACTCGGGTTTGATGAAGCGTGGAATAGTCGACGTAGTTCTTCAAGTTGAAGAGCACGAAGAGGCGTTATTCTCTCTCGGTCTATTCGCGGGAGGCCTAGGAAGCTTCGTTTCGACCTCCAGCCAGGAAAATGACGTTCAGGATGTCGAACCACCTACTGCAGGAATGGAGCTCGATTTCTTAGGTGTTGGTATCAGGCCATTCGTCTTCTTCTCTGGTCAAGGGGAACTTATGGGTCACGTCTGGTCTGGGTCAGCGTCCGAACGAACTCCAGCCTTCCAGGCCTTAGCTGCTCTCTATAACTACAACGAATACATTCCATTGGCCTCGGGAATCGTAGCCGAAGTCGACGTCCAAGGTGCGGTTAGCTTCGATTTAGGTGGACAAATTCAACTGAGCCTATGGTCCAGAAACGCTCAGTCACTGGTGGATCTGAAGGCTGGAATTATGATCCAGGGAGGAACGAAAGTGCGTTCCGACTTTGTGCAGAGCATGGCTGAGTTCTCCATGTCGATGGAACCGAAATTGGAGTTGGCCACCGACGTAGACTTTTCCGGACCGGTATCTCTGTGCATGAGACTTAGCCAACCAGAGAACGTGGTGAAGTATCAGGTATATAAGGTTGAAAGGGTAGCTGGAAGTAGGCACAAATTGAGAAAAACCAGGAGGATGAGGTTGCATAATCCTGGAAGGTCTTATCTGTTGAACAGAAAGAATAACGAGATGTGCTCGATGGTGTTCAGTTAATCGATAAAGACTGTTCGGGTTTGACATAGAACTTTATAGAATTTACGAAGACAGTTTTTATCGAAGATGTTACTTTCTTCTTTTTCCAATCGTGTCTCGTGCAATGCGTCGAGGAAAGGGAATCGCGCGTGCTGCACGAAGAGGAACTGTATAGGTATATTTTTGTTGTAATTTTGTATTTTGTAATTACATTTTTTCTATTTTGTTATAATTTATATAATTTATGTACTCGGTACATCTATGATTTACGGGAAAAAAGAAATTTTATTCCGATGAAAATTGCTCGAACTCGTTCCACTTTTATCAACGCTATTTGTTTTGCGATCCATTTTGATTCCATTTTTTATGGTTGAATGACCCTTAATAATCGAATTATTTCATAGCCTTTTACATACGTGCTTTGCGCTATTTAAATGATACGCTAAGCGTAGAAGCTATAACGGTTCTCATCAATTTTATTCAAAATATCTATGAGTACGCAAAATATTACTTCAAAATCGATATTAACAAGCGAAGAAATCTAATACATTGTAGAGAGTTAAAAGTATAGCGAGCTACTTATTTTTTGATGAATTTATAATTTATAAAACTTAATGTAATGCATGTTTTATACAAGGAATATTTTTATTCAGATATTGCTAGTTCAGAGAATATCACATGTTGAAAGATATTATATTTTATGATATATATAGAAAGAGGTGGAAGAAGGCAGATCTAGGATTTATATTGATATATTGTACCGAAGAGAAATGAAAATCAGAAAGTTTATACATTTTCTAAATCAAATGGAGAAATTTTAATTTATTTGTCGGAATATGAGATCTTGCATAAAGAGACGCAAAGTAAATCGTTGGAATAAATTGATTGAAATGTAAGGATTAAAAAATGTCTTTTCTTTCGATCTTTAAGAACCTATCTTAATTTTCATAAAAATTCATTTTCTCCTTACTCGATTGCCTAATTTTAAACCTATATTTTGAACACTTTAACGACAGCCACACTCGGCAACGACCATGTCTTCGTAGCCGTACTGATAAGTTAAAGTTCCACTGGCATCCAGATAAAGCAGACTGGTAGGCGCTAATCTCGTCGGTACGCAGCAAGCTCTGCCAACAGGTTTGCTGCCGCCCTCGATACCCTGGAGAGCACCGTGTACCAACGTCTGCACGATCGCGTGCTTCGTGGGGCTAAGATGATCGCCGAACGGGTAAAAACACTTCCCAGAGCACTGATAGGCTTCGTACCCGGGTGGAGCAACGACCCATTCGTCGTACGCGATCAGTGCAAAGTCTACGTAAAGGGATCGTCGCCTGCAGGAATTCTTACGTCTTCTTCGGGGACCGTCGTCTTCGTCCGTCTCTTCTTCTTGAACGGAACGCCTTAAGCGCCTCTTCCTCACTTTGGCGTAGCTCAATAACAAGATTGGGCCGTCTCCGCAAGGATGATAACCAACTCTACCGTATACTCGGAATCTGACGGCACTACCACTGCTTGCAGCCACTGCAGAAGTAACATTGAAAGCCCTCCAACTATCGTCTCTTCTCGATTTGCAGCTTTCAAAAGCGTCCGTATGATCTAAACGCACTCTGAGAATGGATCCAACAACGCCAAGCAACTCTGCTACCTCTAGAGCTTCGTCCGGGTCGATCGGAGGTATCGAGAATACCAGAATCCTGGCTCCTTCGTTGGTCGGACCTGACACATGGATCGGTTCTAACGCTCGAACTATGTCCACGTCTGATCTGCGGTGGTACAGCTCTAGCATGTATTTGGATACGACTCCGCGATACTTTTTATGACTTTTGCCGATGGTTTTTCTGTTCGTTTTGTTAGAGAATCGACGGAAAACGGATGGAGAAGACGATGGAATGGAGAGGTCGAACTGAATCGACGCTTTCGCGTGTACCGTGGAGGTTCGCCAGGAAAGAGAACTGGTTTTCCACAATCCATAGACACAGAAAGTTCCAACAAAGAGTAAGAAGATATATTGTGAAGGGTTCATGACGAAGAACACTGGAGAGTTTGGTGATGGTTTCAGGGATTTTAAATCGACGCGAAAGAGTGAAAAATTGGATGATTTCGAACCGAAGTCGATCGGATTTGGCATCCAACTGCCAACGAATCCTTGGCCGGTGGGTGAGGTTGAAGGACGGCTTTTAAATAACTGCCAATGGGAAGGAGGGATTCGAAATTGCTGCTGGAATGTCCTTATCATCGACAGACTGCCACTCGACCTCCAGGCTAGTCCGAGAGTTCGATGGTGCGCTATGAATCATAGTGGTGTGCAAGTCGGTCCAAACTTCAATTATATGACATATTCCTTGAGCTAATTTTCACAATGGGGTTTTTTGATTGATTAGGAAATTCAAAGTATATTTATACTAAGATCACTGTTGTGAGAAACAAGATACCTTATATTCCTTTCTATATTCAACGTTGATTTTGGAAAGATTTCAAAGTATGTATCGGTTGAAGCGATAGGCCTCGGAATGATAGCTTAGGCAATAGATCCACAGCGTAGAAGGATGGCATAATGTTATCATCGTATCGTCGTCATAATAACTGTCTAATTTATAACTGTGAAATTTATTTTTAAAAGCAAACACTACGAAATCACCAACATCATCTCCAAGAACGTCTGCACGTCCCATCTCGATCTTTTAGGATGCTCTCGGACGATCAATAATATTTGAAATATTATATTACCTTTGATACACCTTTGATAAAAATTTGATCGACTTTCGATCATTATATTTAGTCTCTATAAATCGTAATTCAATTCGATTGGTCGTAAATCAATCTTAGCCTCTGCAGAGCATCGGAAACATCAACGCAAGCGACTCGTCGGAAAACGCAGATGCAGGAAGATCAAACCACACTTAACGTCTAACGTTTGATCGATATTGACTCTTCTTAAATCGTTAGCACCGACTGGAACGCTTGCATTAATCGCGAGTATGATGACTCTCTCGGTGGTGGTTGAAAAAGCGGCTGTCGTCGTTCATGGAAGAATCTTTAACGAGCGCTTTCAGCCAGCTCGTTCGGCGTTAAAGTCCGATGGGTTGATCGATTTTTTCGCTGGCGATCATCCAACAAGTTCGGTGGCTGTTGAGGACGACGCTCGCTCCACCAGCGGTCCACTATATTTAAATATAGTCGAAGATCGTCGTAGAGAGATGAGCAGCTAGTCTTATGTGCGAGCTACTGATAGCAGCCGCTCCTCTCGGTGGAGCAGCAGCAGCAGCAGTAGCACTTCTGACAAGCAAAGTGATTGAGAGGTGAGCTGCGACATTGAAGAGGTGGTGTCGATCCCGTGGCCGGTACGGGCCCTCGTCTCGTTTCAAGTGACCGTGCGTATCCCGGGCAAGATCTTCAGCTGAAAAGGAGCAGGACGTCGGCCCGTGGCCGCTCGTGCAACGGGCTTTCTCTGTGTAGCGTTCATCGATCGTCTCGAGATTATGACGTCCAGTTGTTTCTCCCCTCCGCCTCTTCGACCACCGATCGACATCAGCGATCAGTCCGACACAGTCAAGGTGGAGTGTTTTCTTAGTTCTCCGATTCGATCGGTTCCCTGTTCAAACCGTTCCATTAACTTTCGTTCTTCGCCATCTTCGGGACCACCTGACGGCATGCTAAGTTAAATCTTAGAAAATCGTGAACAAATAACCGCGATACAAAACCATTTCTCTTGGTTTATCCCCACAACAAATGGTCGATACGCATTAGACCATAGAAGGTTCTGATGAAATCCACGAGCCAGTCCGTCCGATGTCGAAGCACGCGCGTGTGTAGGTGGGCAGACTTGTTGCACAAGCGACTTGGCGACGTTGAATCGTCGCAAAGGCGGTAGAAGAATGGTGGAAGGAAAAGCAGGAAAACGAAGCTCGAGCGACGGTCGCTTTCCATTGTAGGGATTTCGTGATCTCGAGGACGGGTCGATACCTCGACGTACCACCCCATTGCGTCTACGTGCCATGCAATATCCCCGTCGCACGACGTGTCCGATATTCTTAGATTTGCACTTGGCATTCCGTTATATAACGATGAAAAACATATGTCGGATTTCACGTGCGCAAACGTGTGTGTTTTGCAGGGTACTGACCTGATCAAAGTGTCGAGGTTTTATAAGGACAGCAAGGAGGGAAAGTTCGTGAGCTTCTTGTACGAGGATACAAGGACTCTGTACGACGGTTTCCGTAAAGGCGCCAAGGAGTCCAGTAAGTTCGAACTCATCTCAGCTTGATTTGCGAATCGTTAACACGCGAATCGTCTCGTTTTCGCGTCTATCCTGTCACGCGGGACTGCAATTTCGATAGACGCGCGACTTGACAAATTCTCATTTTTGTAAATACGTGTGATCTTTTCCGGACGTACGTGATTATTATTCGTTAGCTGGTCTTCTTGACACACAGACAACGGACCCTGTCTTGGCTGGCGTGATGGACCAAACAAACCATACCAGTGGCTACATTACAACGAGACCCTGCTCAGGGCGAAGAATTTCGGTTCTGGCTTAGTGTCTTTGGGGCTGATGCCAGGATCGCACGCACTCGTGGGTCTCTACAGTCAGAACTGTCCGGAATGGATCCTCGCCGAGCAGGCTTGCTACACGTATTCGTTGGCAGTAGTGCCTTTGTACGACACACTGGGTCCTGATGCCTGTGCCTTTATCATTAACCAGGCTGAGATCAATTTAGTCGTCTGCGAGAACGACAGCAAGTGCAATTTGCTGCTCGACAAGGCGCCGAGGTACGTGTCTTTCGTCGAAATTCCTTCGAGAAGTATAATTTTATCGAACGTAAGCCTCTTGCGTTAAAAGAATCGAAGACGGAACGTGTTTTCGATCGGACAGTGATACAAGTTACAATTCCGATCGCTCGAGAGCGTGATAGTGTTAGGGTTGTTGCAGTGGCAGTATGCCACGAATCGATATAAACGCATTTTTTACAACATCGACGCGCGACACGATTTACAAATCTCGCGTGGTATTGCAAACAAATTTAAACGTTTCCGTGCAGTGTCCTGAGACATCTTGGCACGGTAAACTAACGCGACTTTTTTATTGCAATTTCGATTTAACGTAACGAAGTAACGTATTAAAAAAAAGCCGAATCCTGCTTATCCGCTGACTGGATTCGACCGATCGGATAATCGTCTTTCATTCCAGATGTCTAAGGAAAATGGTGGTGATAAAGGAGACGAGACAAGCGACGAACCAGAGGGCGAAGAACCGCGGCGTCGAGTTGTTCAAGTTCGAGGAAGTAGAACGTATCGGCGCCCAAAAAAATCATCCGGAAGTTCCGCCCAAGACGACGGATCTGTGCACCATATGCTATACGTCCGGGACCACGGGGAATCCGAAAGGCGTGATGTTGACGCATCAGAACGTGATGGCGAGTATAAGCGCGGTTTTGATACAATTAGGCGAGCACAGGCCTTCGTACAAGGATACGATGATCAGCTTTTTGCCCCTGGCACACATGCTGGAACGATGCTGCGAGAACGGCATGTACATGGTGGGCGCGTCCGTGGGTTTCTACAGCGGTGACATTAAAAGGTTGCCCGAGGATATGAAAGCCTTGAGGCCTACCGTGATGCCAGCGGTGCCGAGACTGTTGAATCGAATGTACGACAAGGTGAGCACAACTACTTACGAAATTCACCGATTTCCCAATCACCTCGTACCTCCTTGTTTCCAACTTACTCTGCCACCACCTGACGCTGGTAAATATACACCGAATTCATTGTTTCTAGTTTTGTTCGCGTAATTTGCCACGAAACCAACACGGTAATTACCGGTGTGGTTGAAGTGGAAGTTGATTTTCGAAATAATCGATATTTAGATCATTAGCGAAAAACGCGCACTTGCGTTTCGCGTTCGTAATTATATTCATAAATCAAACAAGTAAAAACAATTACGCAAATAAAACAGTGATTTAGTAACTTATAACTTAAAATATCTTGAGACAGGTGTAACTCTTCGAAGAAGAGATTAATTTATGTTTATTACTACTTACCACGAAACCTTGTGCCTCCCTTCTGATATATCTTTTCCAAACGTTCGTAAAACACTTTTCCACGCACTTGGTCGAAAATAGCGACTAAACGAAAAGTTCCGCTCGCCGCAAATATAATTATCTAAACAAAATACTTGACGCGGATGTGTTTAGGAAATTTCTATTCCGTGTTTACCATTTGGGTGGCAGTGGCGAGTGTTCAAGTGGTATTCTTGGCGATCAAAGTTACCGGAGAATCGAAAAAGATTATTTTAGAGTGCGCTCATCGAGATGCAAGGACGGATAACCCGTAGGGCGTAGGAAATCGCGTCCCACGGAAATCGTGGAATTCGTGACTCGTTCGTCTCCAACGAGTAGCGATTTACGAGTGAGGTGATATTTTTACCCTTGACGAAGTGTCGGAGTGCAAGAATACGCGCTAAGTAATTTATTCCCGGACAATTTATCGGCAGACAAGATCGGTCATCTTGTGAAACGCTTAATGAATTTCCCCTTGTACCGGTGGCTAAAAATAATTTGACGAATATCACGAGTCGCCTCGGCTACGTTCGAGTTTGATGGACAGTTGCATTAGCGAAATTATCCAGACGTGTTTGTTTCGCGCGAATGTCTTCTACGTATACGTATCTCTGCTCACGGCCGAAATAATAAACCCTCTTTCCTTGTCTATTTTCAGATCGATGGACGATTAACGTATTCCGTGTCGCGAGAAAATCTACTCGTTTCGCGAGTATCTTAAATCCTTGCGAAAAGAAGCTGCGTTTTAGGAAATTTAGAATATACATATATTTCACGACTGCTAGCGTAACTATCCTATGGTCTAGGAAAATTTTTTGTTAAAAAAATACACCGATTTATATTCCCTTTCCAACTACTTGCACGATTTATGGATATCCCTTCAGCTTCTGATTACTCAAAGGGGATTAGCAAGTTTCGCTTTACATGTTCTTTGACAGAAAGTGGTCTTTTAGTTGTAAATGTATGGTTCTTGGTCTATCGAGTATAAATCTGCGAGGATCAAGAGACTTATGAAAAACGTATGAATCAGCGGATAATATATTATCGAGTCGATCCTGTGCGATTTTTCGTTAACTATGTGTTAAGTGATTCTTATTTAATGGTAAGCTTATTTTTCTAAGGTTTAGCTTTCGATGATTTATGAAAACTTAAACACAGTTAGCAAAGATTTATTACCTTCGTTCACTTCCAAACATTACAAGTCTTTGTGAAAACAAATTACGCGGGATAAGATCCTATTCATCTCGTTGCTATTATAAATGAAATTAGAGGAGTTTCGATAACACAGGAATAATCGATTACAGATTTTAATTCCATGTATATTTTTCTAGGAAGCTTTTTGCACTTTAAAAACGAAAATATTTTCGCGATAGTACATCGACACGAAGCGTATACGTAAGAATATATGTCGCATTTTATTAAGGTCAATGTTACGTAATACATTTTGAGACAGTACTGGCAGAACCAGATCGAGGATGACAGGGATAGCGCGACGAAACAGGTGGAGAGGCAGTTCCATCTTCTACCGTGACCCTGATATCACGAATGAATGGAATTTGTGCATTTTATGCTTTCGTAATAAATTTACGTATCAAATTCGTGATGTGAATGAATATGTACACATGTTTTCTCTCTTATCACAAGTTCGATGAAATTGACATATAATAATAATTGGAGCAAGAATTGATATCAAATTTAATACAAAATTTCTCGGATATTAGATTCAACAAAAATCCGCTACCGCCACGATTAATACGAGACTTGACAGTTGACATAGCGATACAGCGTATTAACGAGAATTTATAAAGACGTCGCAATTTTCTTATTTATCTTCGAACGAGGTGATTTTAATGTCTAATATAAAGATTACTGCTTTCGATACGTTCGTAACTCGTAATCCGTGCAAAAACGCATAACTCTATTCTGTTCTTGAATGTGCTACGCGTGAATATATTCGCAAAAATAGCCAGATGGCATGACTTTGCTTAGAGCCGTAAATTAATGCAACACTCGAAAGTCCACTTTATCGACTAGCGTAGGCTCGATGTTTTCCTCCGATTCTAAAGAACGACGATGACAGTCGAATAGAAAATATGTGGATTATTTAATATTATATCGAACAAATTTAATATTTATTTATTAGAATATCATTCTAATTATTACGTTAATCGTATAGAACGGAAACAGAGATGTAAAATCTATATAAAGCTGCTATACTCCATAAATCTCCTATTACACAAAACTGACAAACTACCCAAACGAGCGTTCTAAAGGTGTATCATCGCGCGATCACGTAACTCATCGATGCCAGTAAACAGCTTTTCTTCAAGGAAATCGTCCACTCACGCACAGTTAAGATTCAGAAATAAATATTTCGAAAGTAGGTTTGGAATAAACCGTAACAACCGTACAAGCCAGAAATTGAACTCCCTGGTAAACAAGTCTGTCCTAATAGTACAGAGACATCAAAAAGATCGATTCTCCATCTCCAACGTTTCGAAGAAGCTCCTCGAATTTCAGAGCTGTCAAGACGATTTCTATACTTGACTGTTCGAAATACTTGTGAAAAGCGAGAGATCTCGTTTCGCTTTAAGAACGTGTCGATCGAGCATCATCTAAAATTTCTTTTCGGGTATATAAATGGAGATCTATTGTAATTCGTTCACCCGCCGGTTGCCAGTGTTCTTCGCGAAAACAGTCCACCACCAAGCTGGATCGCTCGATCAACCACGTTAAATATAGCAGGCATAGTCACCAATCGGCATCTTGCAGGTCCAAACTGAACTTCAGAGTTCGTGCTTGAAGAGGCTGGTATTCAGCCTGGGTATGCGAGCGAAGGAGGCAGAGATCAAGAAAGGGATCATCAGGAACAACAGCGTATGGGACAAGTTGGCCTTCGCGAAGATCAGGGAATCGACAGGAGGCAGATTGAGGCTGATGGTCGTTGGATCTGCCCCGTTAGCGGGCAACGTTCTCACCTTTACCAGATGCGCTCTCGGCTGTATAGTCGTCGAGGGATACGGTCAGACCGAGTGCGGTGCACCGATCACTCTTACTGTCCAGGTTAGAATGGTTCAAGCGCTAACGACTGGGCTGTAGACGTTTATACGTCCTTAAGCGCATCGCACAAATTTCACTTTACGTTTTTACTTTTTTTTTTTTTTTTTACTCGATTAATTCATGCGTTAGGCAATCGATCGTCGATCGGTGTTAAATGATACTAGACACTCGGCGCTTAACACCCGCTAAAGAAACGATTAATTTCTATGTCTCGCTCTAACGAGAGATTAATTAGTCGATTACTTGGATAGCTCGCGGAACGTGAAACAGAAATTTAGATAAATGTATCATTTGACTCGACGTAAACAAGATAATTGAGATTAACAGTTAACAAGATGTTAATTTTAACGTCAGTAATTTTTTATGGCACCGTTATTTGAATCTACGATCTGTCTGATCGCGAAAAGTATTAATTTGTTAAATCGAGAACCTTTTTAAACGATATGTGATTAGTTCTCTTCCTTCCAATTCCACGTGTTGCACATAGCTGAACGTGTCAACGTTGAATCGAAGACACGCAGTTACCTCAAAGTATGTTTGTCGTTTAACCGTTTCTTACTCGAGTAATGCTATACATATACACGTAGTGAATGGAATGCAACGAGGGGAATAAACGGGGTACGTTAACAGACGTTTCAACTCGAAACGGATACATAGCCGTATCTCTCCGGCGAAAGAGCCGGTCAATAAATGCTCCGTAAATAAATCGCTCGTGCACTCGCTGACCTTATAAATCGCGGGTTACAGATTTCAGCCAGCTAGAAAAGCAAGCCATTTTGCGTTAAAAAAATAAATTATCCGAAAGTTATCAGTCAATTCAAAATACGATGTTTACGCAAAGGATTCTTGCAGCGTTTGATTTGCGAATAATAAATAATAATTTAATTTAATTTTGATGGAAAATTCGCTTGTTAAAACTAATTTTTTCTCTTCGTTGGAATCGATAGCCTCTAAATAAAAACAAATCGAGAAACAACGGTGAACACGCGACGAGATCGTTCGATTTCGTTCGAGTTCAACCGAACAACGATCAAGTGACACGCGTGGTCACTATTCTTGGCATATTTACAGGTATCGATGTATTATACGTGGCTAGACGAAACCAGCTATTATTTATACGCGGGCATAGGTATATTCTTGTCGGGCAGACCGGCGAGAAAAAAATGTTGCAAGCACGCGCCAAAGCACGTGGTAAATCACGTCACTTGGTAAATCATCACGATCGACCGTGTAAATATATGTATGCATACGCGTCTACAATTACTGTAAAATATTCTATCATTTTGTACAAAGTCATTATGGTCTAAATTACGTTAAAAAGAGAACATTTGTAAAATGTTCGGCGTACTACGGTACACGGTGTAATGCCGAGTGATGACATAGAATACATAATTGCTCAGCTCGCGATAACAAATAGCCGTTTTGTGTAAAATATGTGTCGTAACTGACATTCCGATATAACGAAACAGGACTAATAATTCGATGTAAATTATATAAGTCGGATAAGATATCCGTAATTTATAATTTCTACTTCGGTGTTTAAACTGATAACTGGTAGACTTATTGTTGCAATCGTACAAAAAAAAAAAAAAAAAAAAAAAGAAACCAAATTTACATATTTCTCGTACGTACGTTGATTTTCAGATTTATTCGATTTACATAACACGTTACACAACAGCTTAACAATATTTGCAGCGAATGTTTCAAGTAATTACGAAGCGTTCGCCCGAATGAATTATCAGTTTAAAAACGTACAATATTAAAAATACGATTGAAGAATTAGCTAAAAATATTTTCGATATCTAATAGTGAGAATCTGAATTTATCTACCTTTATGCGTTATTATTATAGGGCGATCATGTACCAGAACATGTAGGTCCACCAGTCCCTTGTTGCTGCATTAAATTGGTGGACGTTCCGGAAATGGAATACTTTGCGAAGAAGAATCAAGGCGAAGTGTGCGTAAAAGGCACCAACGTTTTCGTAGGGTATTTCAAGGATCCCGAAAGAACTGCTCAAGTTATCGATGAATTCGGCTGGCACCATACCGGTGACGTTGGCATGTGGTTACCTGTAAGAGGAAACGATATAATTAAACATATTTCTTACGATACGTCTGGTTCAACGCAAGTCCGAATTTTAATCTTTTTGTTACAAATAGAACTTTTACTACTATTTTAATATTTTCTGTTTGAATTAATCGAATTAATACAATTCTTTCTTTCTAGAACGGAACACTTAAAATAATCGATCGAAGAAAACACACCTTCAAGCTTTCGCAAGGAGAATACATAGTTCCAGAGAAAATCGAGAATATTTATTTACGCAGTCAATATGTTCATCAAGTGTTCGTCCACGGGGAATCCCTAAAATCTTGCGTTGTAGGAATAGTAATACCACACGTGGATGTTGTAAAATGTTGGGCGGTGGAGAACGGTATACCAGGTACACTCAGCGTATTATGTGCTAATCCGCAAGTCAAACAGTTGATCATGGACGACATGCTTTCGTGGGGAAAAGAAGCCGGTCTCAAATCTTTCGAACAGGTGGGAAAAATCTGCCAATATTTTTACTTAAAAAAATTAATTTGCTTTCATTTGTTTGCGCGCATAAAGGAAAACAAAAAAGTAAAGTTTTTTTTTTATCGACGTAACAATCAAAAATATTTTTCGACTAAAGTATCCAAGACCTTTAAACGCACCGCTCACGTAACGTTTAAAAGATAAAAATTTTACTGTAAAGTGATATAATTTCGAAGTAACTTCTATCATTGACACAGTTTGCGAGTTATATACAACACTATCGTTTCTGTTCGTATCAGGTGAAAGACATTTATTTACATCCGGATCCGTTCTCCGTACAAAATGGCCTTCTTACACCAACATTGAAAATGAAACGACCTCAGTTGAAAGACTACTTCAAACCGCAGATAGAAGATCTCTATCGACATTTGGACTGATTTAGACTGAGCATTGTCTTTGATTCTGTTTTCTTTAGCATCGAGAACAGCAACGCGAAAAATCGAGACGCGTTTGCGTCGCATTCATAGAGAAATCACTTCCGCCATCGAATATTTGTTATCCCGCGATACTTTATTATATCATTTTCTTCACAATTACATAGAGGCGCAAAAAAATAAACAGAAGAAAAGCACCGTTTAGGCTATCAAGATAATCGATAACATTATAATAAAATGTGTTGTTATTAGGTGCGTCTCGTTTTCTCTTGACTATAGTCATCCTTTGATATTTGTCGCGTGTATTTACAGATTTCTTCGTCTCCCTATTCCTGTATTTTGATACAAATTATTACCGCCTTTATGACACCCTTAACGGTACATTATAGATGTATATTTTTATCGATAACAATAGTCAAATGAATTCTGAATTATGATCTAGTACAAAGTAGGATATTTAAAAACGAATAATCATTTATTACCGTAAAATGCAATCAGATATATGTGCAATGTGTAAAACGAACTTGAGATTAATGTAATAAAAATCGATTGCAAAACCGGACAACTTAAAAACGTATTACAAGATGATTCTAAATACATGGGAACATTTTAATAAATTCCGTTTCTATGAACAATGTTCACATACGGCGCTGGACAGATTAACTTTTTATAATTATTAATAATACATTAGAACTTTTCTCTCACTGTCTGACGTAATTCTGTCATATTTAAGCGTTTCTTCTTGTGTGGTAACATTAAATATATATATTGAATCCATATGGAACTGTGATTAACACTAGTGAGCATAGAATGCTTAAATTATAATGATACTAAATGCTCCAAATGAGTGAAAAGATCAATGAAAGGATGATATATAACATTCCTTCGTGTGTAATTTAATAATCCCCTAACAAACATTGTATTCAATAATCATAATACCTGAAATTGAGTGAATATCAAATATGGCTTCTGAACCAATATCTCCCAACCAAAACGTTCGTTCTACTTTCGTCTTTAGCTTTTAGATTTAAAGCTATAGTACATAACAATACAAGCAACAATTATAAGCGTTAATGCCACTACTGCTAAAACAATTCTTTGTTGAAGACTTCTAAACATCATTCCCGAGAGTAAACGTGAACCACGACCTAGCTCTGCATCCGTATCTCGTAACTAGAAAAAATAAATTATATTATCGTATCAATAATAACATTGTAACAGTAACGAAGCAGTTTGAATACTCGTATTTGACAAAAATTTATATATATGTATGTATATTTATATAATATATACATATAAGATCAGACTAATATCTTACCCTTGCTCTTCCTTTTTGAATCGTCTCTCTTTGCTCGTGCAGTTCCTTCAATACTTCAGAACCAATTTCTTCTGTTTCTAATACCATTCGATATCCATTCTGTAAAGTTCTACCTGTGCGGTCTATTTGTTCCGAGGTATCTAATAATCTTTTTTTCTGGTCCTCTGTAATATTATTCTCCCATGAATCTTCCCTGCTTATTTCAATACTTTCATCCTTTGCCTTTTTGGCCGATTGAAATTCTTGTGTCAATCGTTTTAATTCTGCCCTATGACTCTCTACTCGACCGCGCAAGCGATCACGTGCTGCACCATTCACCCCACGAACCTCCAATTCCATTTGCTCGAGCTACAGGTTAAACATAAGAACAACAGAAACTATCAAAACTTTATATAGTTATTCGGTCTTTGATTAAATACTGTCATTAAAATATATGATCCTTTCATTCTACTTATTTTCATATGCAAAGTAAAAATGAAAAATCAATTTCACTCTAACCCTAAAACTGAAAATATAAACTTTCGGAAATTTTTAGCAAATTGAAACTTTGATGTATTAGAATGATTTTAAAATAGAAGACAAAATAAATATTTCATTTTACCAGTTCTTGAGCCTCTTCGATCTGCCTATCCACATCTTGAATGGACAGTCTTTTATCATCTGTAAATTACGTCACGTGTATCGATTATTGTTGTTTAATAATGCCAGAGGATAGACAGCGTTCACTTTAGAAACAACGATTTGTGCTCTACAATAAGAGGACCACTATGATTCTGTTTTGATCGTACTTACTGCCGCTTTGTGTTCTTATTCTACCAATTTTTGCAGTAATGTCAGCTGTCAAAACGGCGTATTGTTGCTCATAGTTGTCAATGAGCGACGCCATCTTGAACGTATTTCCATTGGAGACGAATATATGGAAAAGAGGACGTTCACTATCAGAGATTACACATCGAATAACTTGTAACAGCTGCGTTCTGAAATCAGCTGAGAAAATGTATGTATTTGACTTTGTATTTGCAATCATTCTCTCTACATGGAAAAAAATAGATATGTACATATTAACAGCTGATTTTTGTATCATATCGTATCATATATTGTATCGACCTTTTTGCTTAAACAGAAAATAGAAACAATAAAATAATTATATGAAATATTAATATGCTTTAGCTTTTTATATATTTACATATACTCTAATATATTCGAAAGATTTGTAAATTATATATTTGTGTCTGCATGAACTGTTTACATACATATTTTAAACAAGCTTGTTAATATTCGTAGGGATTATATTTTCTCTCCGGTATTGTACATATTGAAGTTTAAGTAAAATTTAAAGATACATATGATCGAATACAAGGATAAGCAAATTTTATCAGTGATACATCAGCGATTTCGAAACTTTCGCTTTATCAGCGACAATGAAATAACCGTTTTATCTTTACATAATTAAATATGCGCAATAAGAATACTAAAAATATATATGCACTTAACACGTTTAGTAAACAATTTCTCAATGTATATGCTATTTTGTACTGTCTAAAGTATCTATAGTTGAATTATATATCGTCACAGAGTTTTATCAACAATATTTAAAACTATTTACTCTGCAAAAGCTGTATCCATGCAATTCTAGATGAATGACGTTCATTGATAAATTCTTTATTGGTTGTTAAATCTACTGGACACTTGATTCATTATAACGCCATGTTTCTCTATGACACGTCCTCAAAAAACAGAGAAACATAAATTCAGCACATAAGGTTCATGGTTGGAAACTAATAAACTTCTATGTGATCCTTTTACCAAGTCGAATATCATAAGAAAATAAAAAGTTACAATACCAGTAAAATAATACAACAGTGGTGGAGGGTGAAATCTTCGAAATATGGCTACGAAATTGACACGTCATTGGTAATACACCAATCAAAAGAAGAATTTATAGAGTACTACCAATCGTTTTAACTGGTTGCAGAGTCGACTACGGTCAATCTACTTTCGATTCAACAGTCGAAATGAAGATGGCCGCCGAGGTGAGGTGGCTTTTAATTTTTCATGTGTTTTGTGTAATTTATGCGGTTCTCGGTGAGACACCCCATCGAAAATTCGAATATAAATACTCCTTTAAGCCACCGTATCTCGCACAAAAAGATGGGAGCGTGCCTTTTTGGGAATACGGAGGAAGTAAGTAAAGTATCAACCTAACCAATTACGCGTGTTATAAAATACTGCCGTATGTTCTTTTCTTATAGTCGGCTTTTTGATTATTTAAATGGAAAGCACTATTATTTTGTTTAGAAATTCCAATTTTAATTGAATTTCATGCTCTTGAATGAATTTATGTATTAAAATGATGATATTTACTTGGTAAAATTTGATGAAATTTCAAAAATCACAACACATGTAAATGTTGTTATTTACATTTGAAATACTAATTTAGTTTATTCTAAACATTTAAACACAGCTAATTGTCCGAAATCTATTTTCATACGTAGGAATTCAATTTTATAATTCAATGTTATGATATATAGCAGTTTATTATCATATCCATGAACTTATGGTACATCATATATTGTTTTATAAGTAATTTTTTGTTGTTCTATCATCTACAGCAAATATTATCTTTATTTCAGATGCAATTGCAAGCGCAGAAAACGTTAGAGTTGCTCCATCGTTGAGAAGCCAGAAAGGTATGTGAAAAATTGATTTTATTAACTTTTACTTTTAATTTTCTTAAATTATAATAAAGATTACTTCTTAGTGTAAATAAAGATATTTTAAACTGCCACTTGGTAGTTATTATATGACATCCAATATTATTATATCAGGCATATGAGCAATAGAAGTTAACATAATATAATCCTTTTATATTAATAAAAAATGGTATGATATTTGAATTTAAAATAATATTTAGGTGCAATATGGGTGAAACAGCCTGTTACCTTTAATTGGTGGGAAGTTGAATTAATATTCAGAATAACAGGAAGAGGAAGAATTGGAGCAGATGGTTTAGCCTTTTGGTATACTGCTGAAAAGGGTGCTTATAATGGCACTGTCTTTGGAAGTTCTGATCAATGGAAAGGTCTTGGAATTTTCTTCGACTCCTTTGACAATGACAATAAACACAACAATCCTTACATCATGGCAGTCCTCAATGATGGCACAGAAAGCTTTGATCATACTAAGTGAATTAGATTTTTTATAATATTTTTTAGTGTTTTTAGTGTTAATTAATATTTTCAATGAATGATTCTTTACCTTGATTTTAATATAGTGATGGAACAACACAGCTATCTGCCGGTTGCTTAAGAGATTTTCGTAATAAGCCATTTGCTACAAGAGCAAAAATTGAATATTATGAGAACATTCTAACGGTAAGTGTATATATAAATTTATATGTATTGTTATTTGCTATTGTACTTGTCATATAATTTTTAATGCTTAATTAAAGGTGCTATTCCATAATGGTATGACAAACAATGAACAAGATTATGAAATATGTTTCCGAGTTGAAAATGTTGTTCTACCAAAAGGAGGGTACTTTGGTGTCTCTGCTGCTACTGGTACTTATTATAAGAAGAATATCAAGTTAATCTTTATTTCAATATAATTACAATTTTCTATAATGTTTCATTTAAGGTGGTTTGGCCGATGACCATGATGTTTCACATTTCTTAACACATTCTCTATTTCTTACTGGTCAGATGAGGACTGAAGAACATAAAGTATCTCTTGAGCTTGAACAACAAAAGCTTAGTCAGGAGTATATGGATTACCAGAAAAAATTGGAACAACAGAAAGAAGAGTATAGGAGGTAAAGAACATTACACAAGCATATTTCAAGTATAAAGTATGTTTTCACAAAATAATTTAATTCAACAGAGATCATCCAAACGAACATCGTGAGAAAGAGGAATTTGTAGAATATTTTGAAACTGATAATCAAAGAGAATTGCGACAAATTTTCTCTGGTCAAAGTCAAATGTTCGATGCGCTGCGAGAACTTAATAGGAAACTCGACGAAATAGTTGGAAGACAAGAGCGATCTTTAAGTTTAATATCCCAACTTCAAGTTGGTGGTAAGGTCTTATTGAATCATCGATAATTAAACATAAATGTAAATAGGAAATTTAGCAACTATAAAATAAATAGGTGTGCAAGTGGGAGGCCAACCAGGACAAATACAGCTTATTGATACAATTCGCCGACAAGAAGTCGATATTGTATTAAATAATCAAAAAAATATAATAAGTACAGCAAAACAAATAGAATCCTATATAAACGAGGTGCATTCCAAGACTGATCTTATTCTTAACAATCAGGCTCGAAGTCCTACCGCTCAGGTGTTTATTGACATTTAATTTTGTTAGTTTCCCATTAATATTTTCAACTAAAAATGAATATTATATAGGTGCAGCCGATGGGATACGATTATCATTCACTTATTTCGGAAATGCGAGATGGACTTAATACATTAAAAAGAGATATCACTCAAATAAACACTAAAGTAAGCAATGGTGGAACAGATTGTCCAACAACGAACTGTTTAACAACAACGATGTTCTTACTTTTTGTGGCAGTTCAGATGATCATTTTACTAGCGTACAGCATGTACCGGTAAATATTTGCTTTATTTTAAATGTTTACTTTGTCTTATATAGATGATGTAGTCATAGTTTATGGGACTTAAATTATCTTTTTGTTTGCAGAGACAACAAAGAAGCACAGGCGAAGAAGTTGTACTAATGCTTGTTTTCAATCCTACAATGCAGATGTAAGGGTATAAAGATAAATTTCTACCTTTGCGTACTGATTTAATATTTTTATCACTTGTTAATCGTATTCGTAAAACATGCATTTTTGCTGAACATTTGTACAATAAACACATTCTTCATCCACGATAGACCTAACGTGATATGATAAGGAGCAGTCAATGCTCCTAAAGTATGATAAAAAAGAAATCATTAATTATGCTCAGCTTGGTATAATTCAGACACTTTGAATATAATTCTCAACGCGTCATATGTTTCTTGTCATCGTAAACCATAGACATAGATATATATATATATAAAGTGGCAGAAAGTAGACGCGAAATTGAGGTGAATAATCTAATATCTCATTGATATTCAGTGATCTTCGAATGTGACAAATTTTGTTGTGTTTAAATGGTTGTGTACGATATATATTCTTTTATCATCGTTCATTAGAAATATTTTGTGTTATGTGCACATTTTTTCTTTTTTTGGCCAGTTTTCTTCAAAAAATAATTATTTTTTCTTATATATCGATTTATCGTAAGGTTAAAGAAACGTATAAATGTTTATATATAAATTTCGTATCGATAATCGGCATATCGAATGACGGAAACTGAGACAATTTTTTTTCCCGAGAAGTCCAATAATTCTTATTATATTACTTATGATATTTGTCGATCTGGTACTACATTCCCTTAGGCGATCGAGCGTGTAGGTAAGTTTCACGTTTCTAACGTGTCAGATACTTAAAATTAAAAATAAGAAACTCGGTAATATGGCTCTATCGAATTCAAAGTAAAAAAGCAGAATGGGAAGGCGACGTCGAACAATCACAACGTCCCCGAAGCTCTATTATAAGAAAAGTTTTTATTAATCGAATACGTACTTTGTAAGTATATATGGTGTATCGAGTAGAAGCGTAGAGAAAAACAAACTCGAATTATCCGCAAACTCGGTATTCTTGTCAACCTTATTGCATTTGTAAAAGTTTATCGAAGATTGTAAATGTATAATGAAATATATCTGATAATAAAATTACTAATCGAAAAAATATGATTTGAAGTTTAATAAACGAGTTGAACTTCAAAGAAACTTGCACGAGACTGCGATTATTTGAAAAGTAATTGTAAGTGATATATCGATCAACCATAATCGTCGAAACGATTGAAGCGATTAATCGAAATCTAATGTAACGAGTAATGTAACAAATTACACAACGGTTTTGCTGAGTCTTCTTATCAATTTTTGAAGAATTGGATATGGGTATGTGATTATTCTGTAAAGTTTTAAAACGTACATTATATGTTAAACTTTATCAAATGTCTTTTGTACAAATAATTGCATTTTTATTTCCTTTACAAATAAAATATAATTTTCTTTCGTACTATGTAGTTCCCTGATGAAACGGTATAGAAAACTAGATAAAGAGTGAAATGAAGAGTTAAAAAGCGTAAATTAAAGTATTATGATTATAACCTATAACGTAACAACGAAACAGAAAAACGGTGAAGCTTGATAACTAATTAATAAAGCTTTTAGCAAAATTTAAAAAATTAACTATTAAATAAAACTGTTATTTAAATAGAATTGTCCAGTTCTGTTTATAAGCATAAAGCTATTTGATTACTAATTTTATTGATTTCGCTAAGAATTATTCCATTTATCAAGCACTTATGCCTAAAGAAATATTTGTTTAACGTTGTATATCGCAAAGTAATATTTTTCAAAATTAACATTTTTATGGAACAACAAATTTATTAATTCGGTATCAAAAATTCACACATGCAACAACATAAGTTTCACGATAGGATTCTCTTAAACATTCAAATGCGTAATATTAATTTTGTAGTTTTTTATATTGAGATAGTTTTTATTAAGTTTCTAATTTAGTTATACATTATTTAATTCAGTATTTCTTTTCTTATCAGTGGTTTCCAAACTTTCTTTAATCACAGCGTACTTTAGAAAATGTACAAATATTTTGATCCACTTTGTCGATAGATTCTAAAATTTACTCGAAAGAGGTATTTATATGTATCAAGATTGGAGTAAATTAGAGATGTATGATACAATTAAAAATACTGAAAAATCGTAGATACGTACGTTAGTCTAACGGCAGCGGCGCACCCTGTGGGAACCACTGTCATAGACAAAGGTTCCTTCGAGTTTGCTTCTTCAAATTTATAACGCGATAGCAGAATTTTAAAAGTTTCAGTAGCCAAGTCGCATAAATTCTAGACTACGAAACTTGTGATTTATAAGTTCGAATATTCTATCTTTTATTCATTCGCGAACACTCAAGCACTTTGTAACAATCAGTGTCAAACGAGGCGAAAGGGAGAAAACGCGTTGTGGTTAAATCTTGCGAATGATTCAATGAAAGCTGAAACGATGCTTTTGGAAAGAGAAACTGATACATATTTCCAATGAGATAAGTACGTTGTCTTCGTATGACTGAAAAGATGATCCTATTTTATCTTTTTCTATAACGGGTATTTCAACTTATATATACAACGCTGTGCTTGATAAAAACGTTCACGTAAGATACGCGAGATAAGATACAGACGTACGGACGTTGTTTATATTCGTAAATATTGTATACAAATGTAGAAATTTGACACGTCTTTGAACAGATACAAGTGAAATGCAAAGCGAACAAGCAGTACCGGAAGTCGAGGATACAACACATCGAATTAGAATATACGATATTATATCATCTCTTTATCATTACACAAGCGAGATGTGAAAATGAATAAGCGATTCTAGAAACTGATGATAGAATTCAATATCGTTATATTCTGTTTAAATTTTGATAGATAAGTTTCATTTTTGACTAACGACATTACCTTGAAATACGAAGAAGAACGTACCAAATTCAGTTACCCAATATTTTGTCACATCTTCCGCATACGAAGAAGAACCAATGACGTATCTTCTTCTACGGACCATTTCGACTGTTAAAAAAAAAAAAAAAAGAAAAGAAGAAGAAAGCAGGAGAAGCTCATCGAGACGTGGAAGTACTCGTAGATGGTGGGCGTTCAAGAAAACACGGTAAGGGGTGAGGTAAAAATTGGAAATTCGCTGTATTTCACTGGGATCGTCCATTTCTGGGAATGTTTCACCCTGACACGGTGTACCAGCCCCTTTGGCGAAAATGTGACCAATAAGAACGGTTATCTAGTGGCGCAGAATCCGCAGAATTCAACCCTTGTTGCGGCGAACAGTCTCGATTGGTGCGGTACGATCCAATCGCACGCTAGCCGATATTGATCTCCTTGAACGGGGGTTCAATTGTTGAAACTTTTTTATTGGCAAAGTTGTAAAGTGTTTTATGGCTGACGGGGAAACTGGCGGCGGCGGTGTTACGCGATGACCATGAGTTATTAAAATTGTCGAGGACGCTTCGATGCTTTTGCGAATTAATGGCGAGGATTCGCTGAAACGACCAACGGAATGGTTATTATAATTTTCTATTTTGGAGCGTTTGGTAAATTTCGTTCTCCCTATTACGTTCTCCGTTGCCAAATTTGCCATTTGATTTAAATTTGAACTCTTTCCTAGGTTATGCAAAATTGAAATATAGTTACAACCAAAGGTTTCCACAAACGTGTTTCTTAATACAGATATAACTATTTGAAAATTGCGACTGAAAATTTCAAATGTTCTTTGAAAATATCGTCTCGTCGAGTGTTAGATGCAGATTGTTGTCATAACGAAATGGATATTCATTGGGAAGGCGAAGGATGAAAAAACAGCCTCTCTTAAAATAACAGTTTAGAGAAAAATCATCGCCACTTTACTGTGTAAGCAAAAGTTACCCCCCCCCCCGTTGCGATATAATGGCATGTCGCGCTCGATAGTATGACAAACTCTACAAAAAATGCATAGGGGAGAATGAAAATATGTCAGGCATTTATAAACCTAGTCAAATTTATTTTCTATGAAGAAGATACGAATAGATTTCGCTTGATGCACATGACGATGTTGTGTTTTTATTTCCCGAATATCGATCGAATATCTTACACCGGATATGGACATTTCATAATATTATTTAGAAACTGAAATAGAAGGAAAAAAGAGTGGAGGATAGAAGAAGAAAGCGAAACGGTAGAAGCAATAACAAGCTTTTCCTTTAAGAGGAGGATCGGCAAAGAGGGTATACAGAGTAACAAGAGGGATGGGAATGGAAGGAAAGAAGAGGAAAGAGAAGAAAGAGAAGTGAAATTGCAATACACGTAACAAAATCAAAAAAACAAATACCACACTTCTACTTGTCGATATATATACTGGAATTTACTAATATTTCAATTCGTTAACAATAATATAATATGTATTCGTAGAAATCAAACGAATGATTCAATTATAAGTTAGATTTCATTTAAATTTCATTTTTCCCTCGAACAAATGTCTCGTGTGCGCGAGTCACCCTAATAAATCAGAAATTCAGTTCTGCGTGTCCCATGATCGATAGTGCGAATCGCAGAGAGAATATCGGCTATAACGAATCGAAATATATTCTGTCACGTGCGTACATCTGCAAGGGTGGAGACGATTGTCTAATATATTCGTACAAATAGACATCAATATACATATTCAAATATACTCGGTATTTCAAAAAGAAATATTTCAACAGCGACGACCATTTCTTTTAGCGTTACCCTGTGCTTGAAGGACATCCTTCACGCAGTAATTAATTTTATAATAAAGCGAAATCGTAAGAAATAATTGTTTGCTTCTTCATTAATATCGCGTTATTTACTCTTTGTCTAATTGCGAAGTGCAAACATATTATAAATAATGTCAATGCAGCAGACAATGAAACTTTACGTCATTTTTCAAGAAAATGGTTGAGTCGCGACCTGTGGTTCCTCCGAAATCTTTTGTTCCTCAACAACTTTGTTTGACACGAGTTCTATACGATGCAATAAAAAATTGATTTTAATATTTTAATATAATAATTAGATAGTGGTCACGACGCTCATTTTTCATACATTCAGTACAGTTCAATCGGTTATCGATGTTCCGAGTTCATCTTCTCCTTGATACTCGTTAGGTCGATACTCTAAATTAACGTTTCCACTGCTCGTTTTTTGGACAAGTACAAACTTTAGGCCAAACTTTACGGAACACCCAGTATATACATTATATACGAAAGCGAGGCGTATAGAATGGCGCAATACACGAAATGCGCGATTTATGTAATCGGTCCCGATGCAAGGAGGATGATTTAGGATAGTGGGAGACGTAATTCACCGAACGATTTGGTTGATCGAATTGCCAAAACGCGTCTATCGGTTCGATTGATTAAAAGCTCGGCTGCGCTTTTGGGGTGGCCTGATTGAAAGTCATATTCATACGGGAACGGGGAAGGCTGCGTTTTGTCGAGATCGTGTTATCGTTTCTCCTAGGATCAACCCCTACGACGAACAACCCCTAATTTTATTCATTACGTATCTGTTCAGTTTGGTTAAATGTTGGATTGTGCAGCGACGATTAACGCGCAATTTATTCGATTAACGAATGTGTTGAACAATACGCGAATGCTGTAAACGAACGAATAAATGTTAATTGGCAGATTTGAGTGGGTTATGGAGTTTGTACGATATGTACGAACCTATAACGAGGGATTGAAAAAAATTGGATACATTGGGATCGTCTTTAGGTGAAGCGAAGGCGTTATACAAAATAACAATACATACGATACTACGATGTCGACGTATACGATACTATTTGCGATTGTCGATGATATCGCGTATTTTTCCATTTCTCCGAGAGAAAACTTTTGCGATAAAGAATAAAAATTGATCGTCCATGGAATCGCAAGCCCGAGAGTAGACTTTGTTCGTTAAGGTTCGTCGGGCAAGGAACAGTAAGAATTTATTGAGCAAGAAAGAACACTAGGGATGATGACATTTATAATCTTTCACGAGAATCATAGATCAACGATGTTTTTGCTCGGCTTACAGGGGTGTCTTTGCACGCTGAATTCGATTTTAATTATTATTAATCGTCCTTCGTCACCGGCAGGGGTACTAGACTTTCCTCGTTTTCCCGCATAGCTTTCATGCTAATGTTCATTAGCTTTTAATCTTTCTGACAGCGAATACAAAGTTAGCAAAGAAATTGCTTCACACGAATTACGCAATTTAAACGATCAATATGACAACGATAATACGTTGACGTACGTGAAATAAAGATATCTGTAGCGGCACACGAGTTAGAGGACAATTTAATTTATGTTGTAGTTTTGCCTCGGAGTATCAAGGTTGTTAGGATACACGTAATATAAGAATAAATAAACTCCGGGCAAAACAAGGTCGCCGCTACGTACAATCGTCGAACGAAGACGAATTCGAATTTTCCGACTCTCCTCCGACCAGTATAAATAAACGAACGCAACCGAAAAGAGTTACAGTCAGTCGTCGATCAGTTATCACTCAGTTATCAACGAAGTATCAGCGATCTAATTAGCGATCCTATTTTACGACGTATACACTGTACGAGCGTCTCAGCGAATATAGCCTGTATACTAATTTAAAATATATTCGACGGTTTTAACAACGAGCAACAATCTCGTCATTAAACCTCACCGACCAACAATTCTCTGCACATAAACCTCTATATATCTACTATTTGATGTGCAAAATCTCGAAATATCGATACCCTAAATTGATTATTATTTCTTCTCTTTTTTTTTTTTGCAACTCGTTGATACGTAATTGATTATGGTGTTACAGGGAACGAACCACCGAACGTGGAAACGTAGGCTTTTATCGTCGTTGCAAAGTGACGACCGAGGAAAACAAAGTAGCGACTACTTAAGAGGAGAGTATCGAACCACTTAAGCACTAATCTGTCGAGGAACGTCCTCTTTATTCGGCCCTGTCAGGGGTGGTTTGTGTACACTGGCCAGTGTACGTGGCAACCCCTTGTAGGTGGGGTGTATCCTGCGTAGCTCGTCGCAAGGGTAAGTAACTTTTGTCTCTCGTGGACACGCGATTCTACTAGCGGGGGTCTTTCACGAGAATTTCGGCGCACGTAGATGGAAGCTAGCCACTCAGAATGGTCAGTTTATGTGGTTTCTGGATATTTATGGGGTGCAGGAACGATCCGAGGGACCGAATCACCGCTACCAGCTATATATCCTACAAATTGGACGCGGAAACTCGTGAAAATGCGAGCCAATGGCATGATCGAATTTCCGCCGTTCGCATGCATTCGCTCTATCGAGCTTTCGAATACTCGTATCCCGTTTAATGTTTTCGAAAAGACGGGTGGTTTATCTATAGATACACAATGACTCTCGAAAGTATTCGAACGTTTACCATAGAACGTTCTACGCTAAACTTTTTTAAACTTCGCTAACGCTATAACGAGATGCGATTATCGTAGTTACGTTGTTAAAGTTTGAAATAAAAAAAAATAGAATGGAAGAATAGAATGAAAAGAATGGATATGAAAAGGAAAGGTGTTACTTAGGATCTTTTAAAAATACAAACTTTAAAAAAGCAACGAGTCATACGTATTGCAAGGTATCGAAGCTTAATACGAAGTAAATGATACGATGAATTACGTGTAACTGTATATGTATATTGCGTTATGGTGCGCCGTACGCGAGCACTTGTAATTTAATATTCGCACCCCGTGAACACGTTCATTACTTAAGTCCACACCCGGTACAATGCATCCCTTTGCTCGTATATCCATGATCATTCTACCAGGACTAATGCACCGTGTGGCCAAATGCTCGATGCGATTTAAATGCCAGGGGTTAGTCAAGTATCTCGTCTACGGTAGTTAACACCCTCGATACAGTTTGCGCGAGCAATTCCCTCTACCTTCTTTCCTCCAGGGACTTGTTAACAGCCGTTTCATTCGCAATCCACGTCTGCTGTCGTTTATTTGCATTTTTTGTTCTTTAAGCTAATTTAGTAGCGTAACGTTATCGTGTTCAGTTGAAAAAGTTTACGTCGTTCGGAAGGAATTACATCGATCGTTCTTTGTAAGAAGAAACGCACGAAATTACTTTAGCCGTGGAATAAAGGACATAGATAAAGATAAAGATGAAGGAACAGTTTTCATAAACTCAATTATCGTAACGATCGTAAGATGTAGTAAGGTTTCGATAAATTTTCTAACGATTTCAACTTGTTTGACGAATTATGCTATGTGATATTTCATTTTAGTGGTCGCTGGGGGTATTTCTTGCGTTGAAACATTTGACGCGATACATTATACGAGGGAGTTAATGTAACGAGCCAAATTACGAGCGACACGTGTGCTAATTCGAGTTTATAATTTTAACGGCGCGTACAGAAACGATGCGACGATTCTCGCTGATTTAATTAACCCCAGGGGTTCCATTTCGTCCGTCGTTTCGAGTAACGCGTCCTCGATGCTTTTTAAGAAAAGTGGTCATAGGAATAGCGACCAACTGTAACGAATCAGTTTATAGTAGCGTTGTCAGCGTAGTAGACCGTCGCTATTAACAGCAACGTCTTAATAATTTTTATGTTATAAGTTATACAGAATACACCAAACGAAACAAAGTTCTTTGAAATAAACGGAATTAATAAAAATTAATTATCGGAAACTCGTGGATATTTACGACGTCGACGAACCGTCTACCGAGGCAGGGTCGTTCGAATTAATTACACTTCGATGCAATTTTTCTCTGTCCCATGGATACAAATCGGAATAGAACTCGAGGGAAGCTCCTTGGTTTCCATGGCTCTTGGATTTTCGTTGTATCGTTAGGGTGGTGCCCTGCCGCGCTTCCGGTATCCGGTTCCGCCAGCTATTTTTATACCAAGGGGGCCAAGGGAGCGATGATTCCATGGAATCTGAAAAGTCAGTCGAGCGAAAACGGCGACCGCGTACGAAAAGGGAGAACGAATCTGTAAGGGAAGAAACAGTGGAGATAGAAAGGGGATGAGACGAGCTAGCGATACGTCGTCACATCCGCTTGGACGAACAGAGAATCACGACGTGTCATTTGTCAGCGAGATGCTTTTTCCGGAAACTCGCCGTTCGCAGGGAGTTCGCCGGAAGTCGCCACGCTAATCGTTCTATAGAAAATGCGCACGCTCGGTGTTTATTCGATTGGATCGAGCCGTGGTTGTATATAACAGTAGAATCGCAGAAGAACACGACAGCTTTATTGTCTCTTCTATTGTATCAACTTTATTGTATCGTTCAGTTATTAAAATTAAATTAAAATTAAATCAAAATATGTTCAATTTTTGATTTCATCGAGTTCGTTTCGAAGTTTAGATGTTATTAAAACGATAACTTATATTTACATACTTGGCGACCATAACCGAAAACCCTCTTAAACTCTGTACCAAGCAGTAAAGAGAAACGAATATCGTAGAACGTCAAAGTGATTATAAAACATCGTTATTAAATATCCAAGATCGTCGTGTTATAAATCATCGTCTTCGTCAGAGAGAACTCGAGCAGAAATCGTTCTACGCATAAATTCTCTTCGAATTTACGATTCACGGTTGTCGCATTAGACACGGGTAACTTTTTATGGTGATTTCGATAGCCGCACACGCTTCGCTCTTGCTCTCGGTGCGCATCCCCCACGCGTATCGAGAATTTGTCGAATCATCCTCGACTGAACTCGCAAGGGCTTGTTCCATTGTACTCTTTTAGGGTCTTGTTACGTATCAGCATTCCCTTTCTTCCGGCGGCGAGAAAATCGTAAACTATATGAGGTAGAAACATCTAAATACGAACGAATTGTGTTGGATGAATATTATAGGACCGACGTGTAAGGTTCGTAAGGAAGCGACTTTCCAATAGATTTCACTTTTACCACGAGTGTATATCTGATAAATTATAATGCTGTAAACAACTGGAGAATTATAAGAAAGATTTAAAAGGTAGCGATAATATTTGCAGACTAGGGAACTTCACCTGAAAATTTTCTTTCTACCGTACGTTGAGCGAAAAAACACAGACTTACAAGAATACTCGTCGTCTTTGTGACTCATCGAATTCGCGTGGAAAAGTTCCTTACAACAGTTCGCACAGATAAACAGATCGAGATAAATGGATTCCTCGAATAAATTCTGAGAACTATCCTTCGAAAGACGTATTTATTCCCTGGCTCGCATAATGCAAACTTGTATCTTATCTACATATCTGAAGCAATAGTAGTGGGTAGGGTAGACCATAATCTGGCACGGAGACGATCGAAACCTTTCAGAAAAATGAATTTATTCCTGGATTTATGTCCATCGTTTGCCGTCGTCTCGCTCATAAATCATCTGTATCCAAAACGGAGATGAACTCGCACAGTAGCACGCGAAGGAACAACAGCCTTCGGTACGAAACTTTGGCAAGTTTTCCCTCGACCGCGTATAGAATTCTTTCTATCCCTCACCCTTTGCTCGTAGTTAATCCTCCTGTATTGTTAAACGTCACGTGAAACGCCGTGTCCACAGAACGAATTATGATTCTCCCCCGAGAGAATCTTTCTTTCTTTTGTCACGAGTGCACTGGAAAATATAGTTTGATAACAGAAGTGGATTTTTGTAACGATATCGTAACAGTAGCGAGACGGTTTGCCTTTTCTAAAAAGTAATTGACGTTGCTTCGGGTATTTATGCCAACAAAATTATGTTACGAATAACACAGCATTGATTCCTTCTTTAAAGCTATAACGTATCATTCGCGGTAAATAATCAAGAGGAAGAGTTATAATATTATCGAAAAATATAACGATAATAAAGAATTTAGCAAAGCGAAAACTCGTCGACGCCGTAGTTTTTGGGACGAATTTCTGGGATAGAAGTCAGTTGGAATTGACAGTAACCAGGAGAGCCCGGCTCCAGACTTCCTGGCGCCGTCGCGACGCTTCCCAGCTTTTGGCAAAACATATCCTATCTCGTCGTATCCTGAAGCGGGCGCCTAGTTTTTTTATGGCCACCGCCAGTACGACCCCCGGTTCCAGGCTTCCGAAGTTCCCCCATAAAATCTATTCTCCTCGTTGCTCTGCCCCCGACGACTTCTCTATATCTGGTTGCATCCTCCTCTGCAGACTGTTCCTCTTCTTTGCGAAAACTACCTTGTAGCTTGTGCCGATGGCGGAGATTCTGTTCATGGAATGGGAAACGGCACGTGTCGGTCTAGGAGATTAGTTTCGGAATAAGAATGGGCTCGGGTGCTCGATCATCGAATTACTACGAAAAGACGATACAAGGATCTAGCGTAATAATTCGATTGTTGGTTTGATAGGAGCGCGGCGGGTCTAAAAGATCGTCAATTTTTAGACATTCGCAGAGATTAGCGGTTATTCGCCAAGATAAAAGTTTCGTAATCGTCAAATGAGATTATTTAACGAAGAAATTGATAAAAATTGTCTCGAGCGATGTGAAACCCTCGCACATTACATAATCGAGCAAAGTCTTTCGCCAGTTTCGACATCCGCGACAAATTTCTGTTATTTTCAAAATTTCACGCTATATCTCTCAATCTTGCGCAAGCAAAATCGTAGAAACAATTTTATTCGACGATTTGATCTGAAACGACCCTGCTGCCAGCATATCAGTCACAAAAGGAATAACGACGTTTTATACCCCTGAAAAGGTTCAAAAGCTCCGATAACGTTAGAAAGCTATGTTTGCTAGCGGGCAGACGTTCGGGTAGTTGACTCATTCTTACAACTTCCATGTATCTAGCTCCACTGATATCAATCTGATTCGGTCCTCGATAAAGTTTCTCCTAGGTACATGAGATGTATATAATGGAGAAAGTTTCTAGGATGGGTGTAGCAACGATTCGACGACAGGGTGCATCGCGAACGATGGATAGGACAAAGGGGGTGATAAACTTGTCCGAGAGAGAGAAAGGAGCGGGAAATTGCTAGATGGAGGCATCTCCGGGGGTTGTTCCTATATTTATTGCCATTGAAGGGCCGAGGAACGGTGCTAGTATCTCCCGGTTTGCTCCAAAAATGAGTTGCCTGGAGATCGCCTGACAAACTGATTCGTTCGTGGATCCAACAGCCACATGGAGATGTTGATCAAGTTAGGACGTCGGAGATGGATGCTTTGTCTTCCGTGTTTGCTTCGCCGAAATAGGGCGGGGGATAACGAATGATTTTTAATTGCGCGGCAGCGATTTATGGAAAAAGTGCGAAAGAATTTCGTTAGCGAGCAGTAAGAACTTCGTGAAAACTTTAATAACTTCACGTGTTGCAAAATTATCATTATTAATACATTCGCGTGTAACGTATTGATCGATGATATTATACTTTCTATATGCGCGACATAAAACAAAATAAAACAAACAACAGGGCAAATAAACGAGTACCGCTTGAATATTACTTCAACTTTGTAACATTTTACGAATTCTGTAATTATAAGGGTGCACTCAGACCCTGAGTAGAAGAGAAGAATACTATACCCTTAGGAAGTGCGATAAATTGTATTTTCCAATTAACGTTGATACCGTTTGTCGCGATAAAAATTTCACAAACCTTCGAACGTATGATAAAAATTTATTCATTACACAAAACGCTTACGTACTCATAAAAATGTATTATCAGCTCGACGTAAGCGGTGCTTGCTCCATCTTGGAGTCCCCGCAGGAAACGGATGATAAGGCAGGCCAAGGCTAACGTTTTCCACAAGAGAGAAAACATTTTCCTCGTGCGGTAAAAAAGCAGAAATGAATGAAAATTGGATTATAAGCGCCGTCCTGGCAACTGTCCAACCGAAACTTTTCTCTTTGACGCTGGAAGCGCGAGATTTATCTGGTGCTATCCACTTTTCAATCGATGTCGGTTTGTCCTGGTTTCTCAAATACACGCTTCCGAAACCCTCGAGAACGCTCTTAAAATGTATTACGTTTATTTCCTGTAAAAGCGTGTCGTATCGAAATAACCTTTGCGCGTAAAATGATAAAATGATTCTCTTTGTTTCTTGGTACCACTTGTCTATTTTTTTTATCGACGGAACAAGCGCAATTATTACAGTTTTTGAAAGACGGACGAATATAATTTGAAAAATGATGCGTTGGACGAGAATCGGTTGTTAAAGTTGTAACGTTGCTGTAACGACGACAAAGTAGAGGTAATTATTAAGATTTTTGGCAACGAAATACTGGCTCCGTTCCTATTCTCTTCACGCGTGACGCCAAGTCGGCTATGAATACGCTTTTTCCGTGTCAATAGATTTCTCAATTCCGATGATTTTCTTCTTAAAAAACCTACTTCGTATTTTACAAGAGACGTTTGCACGGTTATCGCATAATTAGTATTCAGTTTCTCGAAAAATGAATTACCGCTATAAGTATATACATAAATAATGGCAAATTCCAACGCGTTTGGAAAAATATCGTTCGTAATATCGTCGCTTGCTCTCTACTTGCGATCGCTTCGTAATACAAAAGTTGCATAAACCGTACGTCGAACCGAGCGAGCGAGTATGATTAAAGTTTCCGGGCTGGTTGAAAAATCACGTAAACGCAGTCGGGTTGTCCTCGAGGCATTTGAAATGCAGGTCGTGCCCACGTATCCCGAGCTATTTGCCCGCTACGTATATCGAGCATCGCCCACGCTCTGCCGGTTTATGCACAGGTGCATTCTGTTGGGCGACAACGACAACGTGAAAAAGACGCCTACGTTTATTTTTCTTTCGTAGCGCCGCCGACGCGCGAAGAATGCGAGGAACGCGCGAGCTTACGCGTCTTGTGGGTGGCCTACGCGATTACAAGAAGCAACAGGCTGTTAATCGTCCTTCTCGTCATTTTATTCGCCACAATTTCACGGCGTGTCGATCGCCGTGGACGTTGGTCACCGCGTTGCGAGGAAATCGACGACCACTTCCTTCGTGTGTAGATAAATACCGGATGGCCGATATGTGTCATACTTTTCCGCGTAACTCTTTTAATTTCGACCTCGTTACGTAATAATCCAACGAGAAACGGAGATAACAACGATTTTCGGGAAGTCGCAGGGGAGAAGCATACGGGAATCATGCTGGTACACGAACGTTTATTTTGAACGAATAATGAACTGGCGACTGGTACTTGGCCTGGTAAAAGTGGTATATGCGGTAGAGCGAGTGGCTCGTTTTAGAGGCTGTATAGTGGATTTAAAATGAAGCGTGAAGATTTATGTTTGTCCTGTGTACTTGATACGTGCGATATCGGTTTTTCTACGATATCCAGATCAAGTTGAAGTTCGTGATTAAGCGTGACTCGAATCAAGAGTGTCGATTTTCGCAGGTATTGGACTTTTTACGACAAAGAAGTAAGTTTGTCAATAATTAGCAATATCGCCTATGCAAATAACATCAGCGTTCACTTCCTCTACACTTTAGCAACCTTATAACTTATTCGTATCGTGGGTCAGAGATCGTGTAATTATACGTAATCGTGTATTTCCCGTTGGCGGACAGTAAGACACGTTTTCTGTATATTCTATGCCTCAAATCATACAGACGTCCCAGAAAACTCGAGAGACAGAAGACTCGTTGAACGAAAGACGAGCAGTTTTTTTAACAAGGCGAACTACGCGAGTAATATACGATAACGAAAAAACGTGATGTCATCGACACATTCATACTGTACGAAGGAGAGTAATATTTTTGGATTTCAGTCTCACGCTATTACTCAGCAGGTTAAATTTGCATGTGACAAAAACAAGATAGAAGAGTGAAAAATCGGGACGGAGATTCTCTTCCGTTTGTGTTCGTTTCTAGCGAATTCTTGTTATTCGATTTCGCGGAATACGATACACGGAGTAGCGTAAAGCGCGTTACATCATTGCGTACTACGAAACGTACACGGTTCTGAATGGAGACTGGCTGGCATGACCAAATTTGGTGCGGTCTCGATTCTGTACCCGATGCTGAATTTGTTTCCAAGTTTACTTACAACTTGTACGGACCTCCTAACACGTTTTCATGGAAATCTATTATTTTTCGCGCATTTTGTCAGATAATTCTCAGCGAACCAGCGAACTTTTTAAATCGTTTTCTTAATGTCGTTAGATTTCACGGCTTTTCAGGAAGCGAGACATTCGAAGATCGTTCGCTGTGTTTTCTTGTCATGCGTGTGATTGGTTCTTTTTATTTTTAGAGGAGAGTCTGTTTATTTGGATTAGTTATTTGGATGAAGCCAGGGAAGTGCGTAGCGCGGCGAGGCCCGCGCGTGATTGTTATCGATCATCGTGTTATTGAAATTTTCTGAAACGAAGAATATCGCGTAATTAAATATCTTGCGATTTGCAAATTACCTGCATAATTATCATATTATGAGAAATTTTATCAGAAATATTATCAGAAATTTTCTGCATAATTTTCAAATTTATTTAAACTACATCCTTTTGTAATCGGATAGTAAGAAACACATAATACAGTTGATTACGAACATTTTTAACGAAATGTAAAATGTTTTTAACAAATTCCTAAACAAATATAGTAATATTGATATCTTGAGGTAATACGATTTTCAAGTGAATTTTTAAGAGCGAATGTAAAAATAAAACGTTTAAGGATTTAGCGATAGGAATGTAATAGTACTTAAGAAGATATACTTTACTGGTATTATTCATCGTATTTATAGACGTACTAACTAATATCCGACTATGCCTAATACACGAAACAAGATTTCTAAAAGATAATAGCACTTTTATTTATTTATTTATTTACTTTTTATTTATTTATTTACTCACATAAAATTATTGCACCTTTTATAATTAAAATCTTCGATCGGATATTACAATTACAAATATTAGATATTGGACATTAAAATTTCACTGTTATAAATATCGCCGCAACTATACGTTAGAATGCGTTAAAACGATATAACGAGTATATTCCTGATTCGAAGTAATCCAGTTAAAAAAGAAACTAGAAAAAAAAACGTTCGTCAATTGTCGTCTCGTTCGGAAAGGGTACTCAAGGCGCCTTAATTTTTTCGTGACACGCGCCGTCACTGACCTTGAACGAGAGGAACGCTCGAAACTGAAACGGCGGAGTCGTAAGAGTGTTGTCGGACGTGTGGTTGTGCCCGAAGTGACAAATTGATTTTGTGCAACGAAACAGGGCTTCTTTTCTGTCTATGGATATTTTTTACGGTGAGTAGAATGTACGAATAGCCGGATAATATCGCGAAACCGACGGCTGGTGGCGATGCTGCCGGTTCCTATTGATTTTTCCGTGATTTCCGACAGATGGGCGTGCTGCTCTCGTTTAGACTTTTCCAATCGTTCCTGCTCGTTTTCACACCGATAAAACGCGATCTCCCGCATTACTTTATTAATCGCTTAAAGTCATACACCTGCCTCTTGGCCGTATATGACCGTATACGTCTGAGAGTCGAGGCGGATTACGGGCGAGCTAACCTCAAAAACGAAAGGGGTAGGACCACCAAACGGGTGTCTCCCGAAATAGAGATGATTCACAACATCGCGACAAATTGACAGCTCGTGGCCTCTCCGCTCGTGCGTCTGTGCATCAACTCGTGCCGTTTGTTTCACGTTTCGTAAATCGATCATCGAAGTAGATTTCGCCAACACTTTACTCTGTATCGTACTCTCTCCTCGATGCTCTCCTCTCGTTCCTCCCGTTTCTCTCTTACGTTTCGTTAAATGCGCGACGTGCCAAAACAATAGGACCGGAGAAAATCAATAGGCAGGCTGTAAGAGGTTAAATAGGGAAACCCATCTGCTACCACTGTTCACGAGACTTTATTAAGTTTCTGCGTTTGGCCAAGTTCGGGACCCTAGAAAATTCGTTCTGACTTCGCATCGACGATTTGCCACGGTTTTTAATTCCTCGCGATGTCACCAGGTCTTTTGTTTTACTTTATTTCTGATCTTTTTCGCTTTTTTTCATCCGCCTAATTTTCTCCAGGAATATTAGATAACATACCCTTTTTCGTATTGTGCCCTTAAGGTCATTTTTTATTTTTTTGTTTTTCGAATCCATCGGGGGAAATATATAAATCGAGTCTCCTTTCTTCGGCGGTGTAGTAATAAATACGTAACACGTCCCGTATCAGTGTTCGATTGACCTTAAATTCTTTGAGGATATCGTCGAAGTAAAATTGTCATGGCTCTTTTTATGGTCTTTTAACGGGTGGGTCATAGTGATTTTTTAAAAGCATATTGGTGATTTATCGGGTAGCGACGTTCGATTAATTTTTAGCCTTTGACGATTATTAAACTACTTTGCAATTCCCCTTCTTTCACGCGTGCCTATTTTTTTCTTTCTTCTTTCTTTTCTGTTGCATTCATTTCATCGGTCTTACTCTAACGCGAATTCTCTGAATAACCCGAAACTACCGAATTCCCTATTCTTTTACTTTTAATAGAATCTTTTACGTTATGGAATGTTATTATGTTTGATAAGTCGTCCGATACAATCGGAATAAACAGAATAACAATGGGATACAAATAAGTTGGTAAAGTAGTAACAGGTTTCCAAACTAAGATTTTTGTAGAACTATATAGGCGTGTATTTATAAAAAATAGGATTTTTTTTTATTTAAAAAAAAAAAGAAACTGTAAATTCTAAACGGTGGAAAGCGTGATGAGAGGAGAAACATTTTCTCATTGCAAATTGCCTTTAATAGGAAAAGGAATGAAAAAAGTTGGTTTAGCGGATGGTGAAACACACAGTTTTCCTATGTTTGCCGTGCACTTTCGGATTTAGAGTTCTTAATTCGCGCGGTGCGTGACCGATGCTCCTCCGCAGATTTATTTCCGTGGAATTGAGCCAGACTCACAATTTAATTATCGCGATCCACTTGGAGCCAGTTGAGAACTCGGCTTTAAGGTTTCATTGAGTTTATCCGAAGTGACGATCTTTATTCTCCGATCGACGCGAATAAAAAGGCCTCGCGGAAGCGGAAGGCCTCGAACAGCCCTCGTGACTCATTTCCAACGGAGATATCGC
This sequence comes from Bombus fervidus, assembly GCF_041682495.2. NCBI lineage: Eukaryota > Metazoa > Arthropoda > Insecta > Hymenoptera > Apidae > Bombus > Bombus fervidus. Next base: position 13,675,566 of record NC_091526.1, read on the forward strand.
TCGGGATATTGCCATTCGAATGAATTGCACGATATCCGATCATTCGTAACCCCAAACTTCTTCAAATTTAATTATAATTCGTTTCAAATTCTCCTTTTTTCTTTCTTCCTTTGTCAACAGTATCGGCTAAGAAATGTTTTAAATTCTACCTATATCTCTAGTTCTTTCTATACACACGGTTGGTTATAGGCTAGGAATCCCTAGGCGCAGGATTTAAATTATTTACTAATTATTTAAGTTCATTTATCGCTAAGCCTCGGATGTTTAAGTAATTGATTTTCTAACAGACACAGAGATGAACAATAAACATTTATTTCGCTACTTAAATATTAGTTAATGATAACTAAATATTTGAAATGCATAAATATCCGCGTTTGTTGGACATACTTGTTATTTATATAAATAGCGCTTGTGAGATGTACATTTTTAAAATTTCGTCTTTTTAAAATTGCATATAGAAATTGAATATATGTACCGAAGACGGCAAGCACATGTCTAACATACATTGAAAGAATTTTAAAACGTTCGAAAGAAAATATTCAGAACTTTTCTACTACCAAGAATTGTATTATATTATACGAAGGACTGTGAGTTACATAGAGCGTATCAAATTTGACTAAATAAATCGGTAGTATGTGAAAGTAGATAGTCAGAATAAGATAGAATATATGTACATACATATATGGAAATGACAATCTAAGAGGCATAAAAGTATCGATGCATCATTTCTTCTACGGACGATGATGTAGAAATCAAGATTGCATTATTACCGATGCAGTTATTATTACCGATGTTTAAACGCTTCCATTCAGGAATTAGATATTATTATTCATGCTGTCGATAACTCTGGTAAGCTGAACGGTCGCGCATTTGATTTATTTCGTAGAATTGATTTACTTGCCATTGAAAGCGGATGAATGAACCGAGCAAACTAACTTTATGCTTTCGTACGATTTTCAAGTCGCGAAATCATTACAGGCAATTTAAATTTCTTTAGAATCCTTGTTTATTTGATTTATTACTGTTTTTTATACGATAGTTTCGATTCGAATTCTTCGTTTTCAATTAGAAATTCTACATATCCTCGATAAAATGTTAATGTTGATTTCTTAACGTAGATATTAATGAGAGTATTAGCTGATTGAACGACTAGTTAGTCCAACTGTTATGTAACGTATAATACATTAAACTTGCAGATTAATCAATTCTGAAATAACTATTTAATGTTTGCAATTAAAGAAGAATATACTTATCCGTTGTTTTAATTATCTGCGAAATAATTGGTAGATTCGTAACACATCGAGTACGTAATATTTTAGCCAACATTGCTAAGAAATAGATAACGTAAATGGCATAAATATAAATCGTAGCAACACTATTTTCATCGAGCATTGTGATAAAGAAATGTATTCAGCTTTTGTCAAGTTACTCTATCGTACCACAACGACGATACACGATTATCGTCATCCTTGTAGCTACAATTAGAATAAAATTGAATTTCTCGCCAGAAATTAATCTTTTATCCGTGTATATAGCACAGGGCTATTCGTAGTTTGCGAACGCTTGTATCATTTTTCTTTTCGAAACAAATGCCCGATTAAAACGTTTCATTATAAAAGCTGATGGATCATTGTATGGCAAAAATTGCGTCTGTAAAGGGATTACGCTTTTGTCGAACGGAGTATTCATTTTCGATTATCGATTCATTTTCGTCACGGTTGCGACAAAACATTTGGTTCGGCCAAAACACACGTTTGTGCGTTTGGAAGACACAGTTCCGGTACGAGCTGTATAAATAGAAGCATGCGTATGTCCGGTGCGTGTAGAATATGCGATGCTTCGAAATAACGCGTTCTTTGTGCACGAAATGCGTACGCGCGCGCGATACAGGCAGTGTGCACGAAGTAACTACAGGGTTGCTGTGCGCACGTGTTTCTGCGAAGATCATAATGGAGTTACGCGCCTCGGCCAACAGCCAGCGATGACGGGTAATCGCGTGAAATCGATTTTGTCATCGACTGGTTGAGATTAAGCCGAAATGCGATACTCGGCAGATACAAGTTACGCGTCCGAATAACTTGGAACGTGTCATTTGTAATAACATAAATCAGCGATCGAAACAGAGTTATGGAAGAATTGTAATAGCTTCTATTTAAAACATGGATTGTACAACTTCTTTTAGAACACGTTGTCACGTTCGAAGTTCCAATGAGAAGAGACAAAGGAAAGTTCTTGAAAATAAGTTTTACTTTGAACAGAACGTGTAAAATGTAGAACTAAAAGTGTTTCCATAAGAGGAACAGGTATTTCGTTTATGGAGATTTAAAAAGTTCTCTGTTATAGTAACAAACATTGAATACTATTCGATGAATAGTACTACGAAGCGGTATTAAATAATTATTACAGTCACATTGATATTTCGAATATGTAATTTACGTAGACAATTCACAGTTCAATGTTTATTTGTGTTATATACAAGTATTGTACTAATGTAATATACTATTCGTATGTTTATTGAATAAAAGATACGAAAATCGTGATATAAGTAATTATTATTTTTGTATGAAATATAAGCCGCTATTTTTCCGTTTAAGGTTTCGTTTTTCGAAAATAAAGTTCGAACGTGTTTAGTTAAGAATTGGCGCGATACCTGCGTACGATAAATATTCAAATTTATTTTTCTCGAAGGGAATCACGTCGTGCCGGCTTTTACATGTTATCTGACCGGACCCTATGTTACAGGATTGCTATTGTATTTCAGTTTATAATTTTCATCTTTTATGATTTTCATATCTTCTATTCGATAAACACGTGAATAATATGTTATTATATCGTTATGTATAAAACTAGTACTTCGTCCGTTTGGTACTTTTATCTATCGTACGTGATCTTGTTTAATACACGTTCTAATACAGCTTGTGTCCATGGAACTTTTATTATACAGATTCTAAAATATCTGTTCACTTGTTAACATTTGTTTGCATAAATATTTCACAAGAACAGATATTTTCCTAAACGAAACATACAAATTGGAACATAATTCTTTTAAAAACGAAAGATAAATGTCTATTTTGATCTCCGGTGTAAACGTTTTGCGTTCGGACGTTTCATATGCTCTGCCATTGTTATCTTGTTTCGTCGTTACATCACGTTATCGTTATCGTCATCGTTATCGTTGTTCTTGTTATTATAATAATATTACACTACACATTCCATTTGCATTCTTTTATTCGAGCTTGATGCGTTTTGTTCTCTGTCGTTGCAACTTATTTACTATTTATTCCTGTGTTATTACGATTAAATAATTAGGGGGAAATAGTTAGAGGAAACAAAACGTTGAAACAAGAATGGAAAAGAATAGAGAAAGATGCGTAGAACATCAAAGAAACATTAAAAATTTCATAGGATATCGTCGGTGGATAGAAATCAAAATGTTTCAACGTTGATAACCCCTGGTTCACGTGTTTATATGAATCTAATATTATTCAAATGATATACATGGCACTATTCAGCATTGACGCGTATCGTCAAACATTTTCGTATTATCTGTGTGAAAGGTCTGCGTAATTTTGGATGATCATGTAATTTCACGGTCATTTATTTAATATTCGTATATTTCCCCCGTCAGATTCGTTCCTATTCCGTGGCTCCGTTTCCCTCGAAGGAAACAAACGACTTCGTTACGGGATCATTATGGCGATTGGTGAACCACATTGAGACGAAGTGGACTCTCGGAACCAATTATACGCCTTGTTACATTTAATCCTCATTAACAGGTTACGTCGCTAGTTTATATGTATAGTATATCAGCGATGCTGATAACAATAATAATAGTATCTCGATATCTTGGTGTTAAGAAGAGTAACAGGAATAATGGTTATTTAAAAAGAAAAAAAGAATTGCGGGAAGATCGATGAATCGATTTCGATTCGACGACACGTTGTTTGAGAGACACTGTTTGTCACGAATGCACGATCTTGCACGATGCACGCCGAGACAACGGTATGCCTCGTTACTTTTTCTGCGACATTACACGGACTGCTAAGGAATTTATTTAAAAGGGGACGATTGTTCCATTAAATTGCCTTCTTGGGAATAAAAGTGCATCGTTGTCCGTAGACAATGTTGTCATCAAGAAGGATTTCCTGATGTTCAGAAGGCAACGGTGATATTTCGATAAGATTGTGGAAAGCGAATTTCTTGCTATCTATCACGCTGTGGAGAAAGTAGATAATCGTATAATGTTTATTGTACAACGTATATATAATGTTTAATGTATTTATTATAAATAACTATAGTATTTAGTATTTAATATTTAGGTACAAAGACTCGTGTAGTAAGTATACATGTGAAAATTGCTCTTTACGAACGTGAATAGGAAAATGAATAGAAATGAATCGCAGATTCCTCTGCCGTTATACCGTCGCTTTACTTTTATTTCATAAAGTCGTTGTCGTCAGGTATGCTCGTGTCTGCTTTCGATTTTTCTCATTTCTTATTCGTATGGTTACGCAAATTACGGACTGGACCTTTCATGATAAGGTAAGGCTCGTTTTTCTGTGACAAAGCCAACGATCGAAACTTGCGTGTATCGTATAATTTGGACATACTCGTACAATTATTTCTAACTTGTTATATTATACACGGAGATATTCATCGGAGCGATGCAGGAAGATTTGACGTTTTAATTAATGCGTATACGCGCAGATTTCGTTAAACCAGCAGCTATAGAAATTAAATAGAACGCAAAATAAAGTGTCTCGGCTAATTGCTTTTTCGATCGTACCGAGAAACGCATTTGCTGTGCATGTAAATCGATTCAAAGAAAAATGTAAGCGCCTCAGCGATGGATTTTACGTCTAATCGGTATCTAAAATGTAAAGATATACTTTCGCTTATTTGATATTCAACCCCTGTAACTATAGAACTTTGTTTGCTTCTTTTACCATGAAAGTATATATATATATACTTTTATGCAAAACAATATTCTTCTTCTTCCGTTCCGTCTCTTTAAGAATAAAAATATCATTTCTATTTTCAGTTATCACGTTGCGGTAATAATTATTATACAGATACTTGACGTACGCTTGCGTGATACGCAAGAAACTTTACCAAATGGCCTTGTTGGTTATCGAAATTGCTAGTTCGTGATATTTGTCCATTGTCATCGTCGCTCACCTGTTTAGCCGCGACTTATTTTCATTTTCTTAGCGGTATGTTCATCCCCACGATCCATCCGGGCGTCACATTTAATCCAAGATCACCCTTGTTTGCGCAGTTTTAGGTTACAACGCGTCTAATGGATTATCCGTACATTCGGCTCAAAGTACCTTTCACTCCGTTGTCATCGATTCAATGGAGGTCCGTGTGCTACACATAAAAATAACAATGATTCGATGTTTACTCAACTTATTAGACGATTTTACCGTGCTCCGTAAGATCAGGGTGGAACATTTCAGCCGACGTTCCGATCCTACGCACAAGTAACTGGCTTTTAGCGTCGACGATCTTTTCGAAACTGTTCCATTTTGCTCCTTTTTCGCGAAAGCGCTCGAAAAATGTTCTCTGTTTAGATCTGATTGGATCGGAAGAGAAAATGACAAAATCTACTTCGAAATTTCCGCCAAAAAATTAAACTTAAGTCGCAAGTAACGTAAGAAGCAACTATATTAGACTGTATCAGAAGTTAATGCAGGCATGCGATTCAACGTTCGATTGTCTATTGCTCACTTATCCAGCTTACCATTAGACAGCCGTCGTTTTCCACAAATTCGCTCGTATCTTCTTTGAGAGTCGTCGAACGTTCGAAAATCGCATGGATTAGAATCCTAAATCAATTTTAACCGGCCGAGACCATCGAGATCAGAGAGCAGAATCGACAACGAAATTGCAGTCTATCGAGAGATCGTCTATTGATCGGTTGTGAAAGGCAGGCAAGCCATTAATCGCAAAATTTTGCGGAAATGCGCAAGACATTCGGGAACGGGATGACGAGAGGGTGACGAGAGAGGGTCGATGGTACGAGGCGCGTGCCGATTGATCGGATTTACAGCCGGTTAGATTCTCTCTCGTAACGTAGCTACGTGTGCAACAAGCCCGTTATAAGATTACCCGTTATGAGCCGTGGCTTTATTAGTTATCTCTCGCGTCCTTTTTTACGACGGCCCAAGAGGCCCTTTATTACATATTGTTCGGCTCGATCATTCCATCGACCGCGCATTGTTGTCTCCGCTTTTCGACAGACTTGCTCGTTACACGTGGAAATTGCAGCGCTACCGGCGATAAACACTATCGAAAGCGAAGTTTATCGATGAATAAGTGGCCTCGAGTAAATTATTGCAAATAATCGGTGTCGTAAGCAATCGAGGCTGAAAAATTACACGGTTCATGGGGCTAGGGATCGTCGTGTCTTCGTCCAAAATCTTGTTAATTACGATCGATGTCGTCGGGTGAAGATAAAGGTCGAGAAATATATTAATAAGGCATATAATCGATTACATCGAATAATAATATATCATTTTCATTATCGAATATATCTATTTGTCAGTGGATATATTCCGATGAGAGGGAAAGCGTCCTTATCGATTACGAAAACGTATTTTTTCCGATGTTCTTGTAAAATTAATTCGATGGGTGGCATTGCCTTGCCAAATTTAAATTTCGGAAAAATATTGTACACGCGCTAACTCGATAAATACTAAATTACCACGTGAAACAGGCTATCCTGAAACTGATCGTGCAAGAACTTTGCACAGCTGCCACACCCCGCGGTCCATCGAGGACCTTGACGCCGAAGCTGGCCTTCCGGGTTATAAAATCCAGAATTTATTCCATCTCTATCCTCGGTGTTTCTCTCGGACCTTGCGACGAGTCTCTCGACGCTCGCGAACGTACAGTACGGGACAGTAAAGGTAGGCAGAGAAAAAAAGACAAAGAGAGAAGGGGCGAAGGTGAAAGAGAAGGGCCAAGAGAGAGGTAAAAAAATGCACCTGTACATGCGAGAAATAGAATCCCCGACTGTCATTGCGGCCACGTAGTTACGTGTACGTGAATATCATGGGAGGGTGCGACATCGGGGGTTGAAATGTGTAGGTATATGGAGCCAACATCACCGGAGCGTCTCGGCGTTGGAGGCGCCAAAGCGTCGCGGCGCCACCCCCGGCGCCCGCCATAACGCCGCCAGCACCCACCTCCCTCGATTCTCTACAACTCCTATCTTCCCTACTCTTCCTCGTTCTAGCGTTCTCCATTCCCTTTGCATCTCTTCTCTTGCCTTTTTTTCTCTCTCTCTCGAACCGTCCTCTCTTTTCGTTCATCTGTGCTTCTTTCATATCGCTTTTTGTTTATTTCTTTCTCTACGGTTATCCCGATGATTAATAATCGTATCAAATCGATCTTTATGTATCGTAACGGTGATTTTATAAATAATATTATCGAGTAAGCCGAAGGATTGTGCGTCTGACAAAGTGGTAATGACAAAGATAGGGAAATCTGTAGCGAAGGGTTAATGGCTAACTCGTAAAGTCTTCCAAACGTTCGACGATTCTTCTTTCGTTTTATAGAATATCTACTTTTTCTCTCGTCATCTTGTCTTTGTACAAGCTTCGTCCGTTAATTGTCGTCTTCGAGTTCGATGTTTGTTCTCGGGGATGCTGAATTTTGCGAAAATCTCGTCGGCGCCGTCTTGCCTGTTGTCTCGCGAAAATAGAGTTCTCCTGGTCCTCCGACATTTCAGCCGATCCGTAAACCCTCTCGGCCAACGTACTTTTTCCTTCTTTCTTTTTCCTTCTCTGTCGCGTGTCAGAAGAGTCCCGGCTGCACCTGTTCTACCTCTGGAAGAAAATTTTCCCCTTCCCTCCACCCTCCATCTTCCGCCTTTCCTCTCGAAGAAGTTAATACTCGCTCGATGCGTTGCACGACGGAGTTATCGATATGATTTCTTTCCGGCCGTTTCTTCCCTTTGTTCTGGCCAAGAATAATTCAGTGCTTCTGTATCTGTTATTCAAATTGTGGCCGCGTTTTTCGCGCGTCTCACGCCGCGCGCCGGCTTTGAATTTCAAATCCGACGAATCACACGATAGATCGATCACTCGAAGTAAGAGCGACAGGATTTAGTTTTAGATATTCATACCTGTGACTTTGCGTTCGATGGCACGATGGCATTTTGTCCAAGTTCCTACTTTTCCTTCTACTTTGTTCTATCTCGAATGAAATATTTTAATCGATCGAATACTAAATCGCAACAAAGTACGATAATGTAAAGAGATAAAAAGTAATTGGTTTACTTTGATTAGTTTTCAGAAGTGCCTGAGAAAGAAGCTGCAAGAGTTGTAGACACACACGCACACAGGAGGAACGAAGTATTCCGCGACGTAAGAGAGAAACGATTTTAAACTGTAAGTACCAACGATTCGAGCAGTCAGTTCCGATTTGCAAATCACGTTTGCTCGGTGGCCGGTTCGCTTTCTCGTCGAGATCCTCGTAAAGCTTTACACGCTTCTGCGGCCTCTTCTCCGACTTTCTTCGTCCCTCTCGGTCGACTATGAGTCAGGCGAATCGTGAAAGTGTCTACTACCCCCGCGGCATCCCATAAACTCACCCCTGAGGACCCTGCCCTCGCGTCAAGTCCACGAATTTATCTCTATTCCGCGAGACAGCCGGCCGAACGATCCTTCCTGCAACCAATATGGAATACTTCTGGCCCATAAGCCCGAAAACGCGATACTTAATTGCGACAAATATGGCCCATAAAATTTGAATAGGCATCCGGCATGATGAACGAGGGTTCTTCGGGTCACACGCACCTTTTCCAGCGAATCGGTTGGAGGCTGATTCCGTGGTTTTATATACGACACGGATCTGAATCGGTACATTCTTTCGGTAATATTAAGTTTATTAAGAGAAGACAATGACTTTTTATTCGTAAAAAGATTTCGTATATGTTTGGTAAGCTTGAAACTTTTTTGAAACGGACAAAAATTCAGCTGGTGGATCGTAGTGGATACGGGGCGTGGAGACGAGGATGAAGTTCAGGTAGAGCATGGACGAGTTTCGCGAAATTAAATTCTTGAGGGAAGGTTGAAATTTTTGGCTCGAAGGGTTAGAAGCGAAAGTTGGCGTCTCTTGTTCTTAGAATTATTTGGAAATTTGTACGAACAACGTCCGTGAAAAGTGAATCTAGTGCTATGACGCAATACGTCGATACAGTCGAATTTCCCATATAGTATCTTTCATAAATCAAGTATAGAGTGCTAAACGAACCGTTGCGAACGGCGCCAAAAGTCGAAGATCTCTGCCGACTGATTTCGCTCGTATCTCGTTAAAGTATCTATATTCTCTGTTTCGTGGTGGTTGATCTATCTACGCATCTGTCGTGCTTTGCACGCCAACGGTGTTTAGCGTGCGTTGAATTTGTTTACTATTTCGTATCGCTATTGGCGTCGTTTTAGGACTTCGATCATAAATTGTATAGTTTATTACCCGAAAGATACATCGGAAAATATATCGTATCAGCGTATCTTGTCGAACATGAATTTTTATGACAGCAGTAATCGCGTATCGTTGTCGAATAATTTGTATTATTTGTATTCGATGTTTACGGAGTTTAGAACGATTACCGATACGAATTGACCGTGACCAGCGACACAGATCGCCTACGAAGAGTTAAGATTCTTAATATCGAGCAGATGTCGGACATCCAATTATCGCTTCCGCGTTTTATATTTTTTCATCTGCCTAAGTAAGATATTTAAACGATATTTAATAGAAACAGAATAATCGCATTCACTCGGAAGCGAGCGTAGCGCAGAAATAAAAAAAAATTTGAGTTTTTGAGGCGGCTAATTTGGCTGTTGGCAAGAACGCGATTCGACACATTGATTTATCATGATGCACGAGGACACCGTTCAGAATACGCGTATCTCGGTGAGGTTAAACAAGCAGCCAATGGTAATGGTCCAGACATTTTGGCGCCGACGATACGAACTGTTGTACAAAGTCGTCTACTAACAAACAACCAGCGCGCCAAGTCTGATCCATACAGCACTTCCGGTTTTGCTGACGACCGGCTGGAAGTTGAGATGGCGAGTTTACGTAACCTCGAGCTGCCGCGTTCCTCTTTCCTTTTTACTTTCCTTCTCTTCCCCTTTTTTTTCTTTTTATCTCCTCGTTAAATTCTCATTGACCTTTGTTAACTGCAGGGAACATTAAATTTTTACAATGTTTCATACTATAATCGCTTGTATAACTACGGTGGATTATCTTTCAATCTAAAATCTCTTTAAACAATATAGCAAGTTCCATCTTCTACTTATAAGAAAGTGTATAAATCGTAGTAGTTGCAAATATATATCGCCCAGTCTCTCGAAAAATAGCGTGAAATGTTTCAGAATATGTATAAATGTTATATTCCATATATATCGAAGACGAACGATACCGAGCGTGCTTAATGAAAACGTACTTTTAAAAAGGTTGACGCGCGTGCGGCCACCGTGTCACGTTGCCCGATTAACGGTATCTCTAAGCTCGACCATGGTGTATCGACTTGGACGAAGCGGCACTTTCGGGAACAAAATTTTGCATCAGAAGTCGGGGCCATATGGATTTAGGGCGGGCGGTAAGTTGGATCGACAGGCGCATTGTCAGTGCGATTAATCGAACGATAAGTTCGACCGTATACGAAGAGAGTGATTGACGCTACCACGATAAGGCTTGATGGCTCCGAGAGAGGGACAGTCCAATCGAGAAAATAAGAGAGACGCGGAAGGAGTGAACAAAAACCGTGAAAAAGGGATACTCTCAGCGAGGTTCTTAGCTTTGTCCCTGAAGAAAACCACCCCACGTGTTCCCGCTCTACCTTTTTCCTATCTTCCTTCCTCTTATCCACTTGCTCCTACGTTTAACAGAGTAAATCGTATCCACCCTCGTCGTGTTTCACAATTGTTTCGGACCACCTTGCGGCTCCCTTAAACGTGTTTCGATAGCGAAACCTGGTAGTTTCCCCTCGTTCTCTTCGAATCTCTGACGCTGTCGTTCGAAGGAAATTCAAGTTTCTACTTAATTCTAGGTCCGCTAATAACCCGGGCTTTTGCTTAAATTTTATAAATATTATTTGCATGGAAGATTCGTAGTTTGTAGTAACTCCGAGATGATTGAATCGTGTATCGCGAGAAAGAAATAAAACAGCCTTTACTGCATTCGCGCACAATATTATACTGCTTCACGCTTCGATCTTCTCTACTTCTCTGGAACTAATCCATTTTTGGCCCTAGAAGGGTGAATCATCCCTTGTACCGTGACATTTCGTTGAATTTCGCCTCAACCGCTTAATGGATAACAGAACATTCATGGAACAGCAGCATTTCGACAATTTCCTCCTTAAAATTATCGAAATAAAGTTACAATCGATTTTGCTGTTATCGTATACCTTTGAGATATATAACACGAGATATCTCGCTGACGGTACGTTGACAAAGACAAACGATAATTTAGTTTAATAATTTAATAATTTAATTTATCAATTTATTACTTACTTGAGTCGGGGAGTTAAGGAAAGTAAGGAGCAAAATGTCGATCGTTGACGAAAGGAAGATCCTGTCCTTGCTTGCGAAGGATGCAAGGTGTTATCATCCCCGTACTGTTTTGCAAGCATTCATGGTCAGCTAGCTGACGTTCGAACGAAAGTGCCGCTGCATAAATTGCCTGTACATCTCAATTCACCCCCCGGGATGGTGACCATTCTCTTACACGTCGTGCTCCCGAGTGACACTCTCCTGCCCCTCGATGGCTGACCTCCCTCCTGCGAACTCGCATTACCATCCCTTTGCACCCCCTCGTCTGTTATAGCTCGATCCTCGTCCAACCTTTTGTACGCTTGCTTGTTTAAATTCGGCCCCAAGAAAATTACCAAAATCGTTATGAAAATTTTCGACTGATCCGGGAATCTCAAAGCTCGTCTTCCTTTGACAAGAGGTTAATCGAACGAATTGGCCCTATCCAAAGCGAAAGATTGCACGCTGTTTCTCCCCCTCTCCGGAATATTAGATTCTTTTTGGATTTTACTTACAGGGTTTACATACAGAAACAGTTCACGGAGTTTTCATTAATGAAATAGCTTTGGGTTAGTCACACTTATTTTTCATATCGAAACAATCATCATAATCGAGCTTGTATCGTTCTCCCAAAATTTATATTATTCGTCGTATCAAAAGAGGAGAAGCTGGAACTTTCTTTAATTATCAAAGCCCAAGGAAAACTTCCATCGTCTCATAGTCAAGACAAAAAGACGAAGAAAACGGTACCGCGAGATGATTCTTTGATACATTTTTCAAAAAATGTTACTCGACAACTTCGTTTAAATTACCAAAAATCAAGACAAATTTTCATACCAGCTGATCAGCTCGAAGTTAAAAAAAAAAAAAAAAAAAAAAAAAATATGAAGAAGATCGTGGCGAAAGATAGCTAGATATTGTTAACTGAAATTTCAACAAAAGCGTTGTTCTTTCTGGCGCGTATGTATGCGTGCGCGACGATGCCCAAGAGGGGTGGCTGGATCGCTGGATGCGACTCAAACTCAGTGGGGGTAGAAGGAAAACTACCACCATCGATGTCGACCAATCGCCGTGTTGAGTCAACGTCGTTCTATCGGCGCATGTGCATCCTCTCTGGTGGTGTCTTTGGTTTGGGTACCGCGCGCAAGGCCGCAGACCTATCACTTCTTTGGCGACAGCCGTCGGGGTAACATCCTTGTTCTCGTCCTAGTCCTCGTCCTTGCATTACCCCTCAACATCACGAGTACCAAACTTCTCTCTCGGTCTCTTCAGTTTCAATTTCAAATTCGTTTCTCCTATTATCTCCTTGTTTCCTCCGTTCGTTTTCCTTTGCTCTTCTATATTTGTTCGTTTCTCATCCTTTCTTTCCTTCTTTCGTTACGGGAATTTGTTTATCCTCGGTCGAAGGTCCCCGTTGACTCTGTTAAAATCATCCGTCGACGCGTCGTTTGGTTTGTTTTCGTCGCTAGTTTTCCAATTTTCTTCGGGGACGACTTGATTTTTGATTTTGTTACGATTTAAGATAAGTTCTTTCCTCTCCGAGTATTTTTCAAATTTTCTTTCATCGTTCGCAACTTGGGTGTCGATTCAGTGTCTTTGGTTTGGAAATTTGGAGGCTTCTTTCGAGATTTGCCTCTGTCCTGGGTACTTCACATTTTTCGAGGTAACAAATTTTTTATTTCTTCTGAACCCTTTTTACGTTTGATAATTCTGACTTCGATTACTTCAACTGCGTATAATACGTATTATATTTTTATCCCAGAGAAATAGAACTTCTCTCAAATGTTTATCTTCTTATTTTTCCGAATCTTGGAAATCATAAATTTCGAAAGAATCGTTTCCTCGTTTTCAAACACAGAGAAACGTAACTTCGTTCGAGGAAGTTTGCCCACGTTTACTCAACGTTTATTTCGAAAATAATTTACGTCGGTATTGCTTGTAATCGGTAATCGTAGGGCTGTCGCGACAGGAAAACATCTCCCGTGCCTTAAAGTGCCGTCCAAATTCGACCTGGTGACAATAAGCTAACGCTTTCATTTCACCTTGTTCTTTTCTTCTTTCTTTTTGTGGAAAAGGCCGTCCACGCTACTCTCGTGACTCGTACAGATGACTATCTCGACTGGTCAGAGCCTTACCGAAACTGTGATCTTTTTAACCGGTCGAACTCACCGTTCGCAGAGTTTCGATCGAAAAATTTCGTTTCACCTTTCGAGCTTACTTTTACGAATTGGCTTCGTGCCCGTTGTGCGCGAACCAGTTGCCTTAATTCGAGTTTAAGGGTCATTGAAACTTTATCCCTATCCCGACATTCTCCTCCCCTATTCTCCCTCGGATTTTTAACGAAATTTCGACGAAAACCTCGTCCGTCCTCTCCTGTGCCTTTCGAACTTCACGAAACTTCTCTCTCTCTCTCTCTCTTTGTTCTTTTTATTGCGAAATTGAAACTAGTGTCAAACACGCGCTCTTACACATACACACCGATACAATCGTCGCAAAGAAGGAGCAAAACGGTGAGAAAGAAATTTCTGAAGTTTTTTGAACTGCTTTGTGCCGTTTCGTACGAAAATCCAGCGACAAACGGAAGAAACTCTGTAATCCAAATGGAAATCGAGACGAACGAGTGCAACATGAGTTTCGACCGGTGAGTAAAAATCGCATGCGTGTACACGTGTTGTTGATATTTTGTAGTACGTATCTTATGGTAATATTGGTAATTTTATTTCGCTTGATCTCTTTTCTGTGCGTTGGTTAGTTCTGTTAAATCTAGGATAAATGTTGCTTCACCGAACTTTCATTCTGTTTCAAATATGAATTTTCTGTTGCTATGAATATTGGCTTATCGGGCTTGTTAATCGAGTAACAAGCTTTACTCATTAGCGATATTCCGATTGAAAAATTTGAAATCGATTCTTCAAAAGTTTGATAAAGATTTCTACGTTGGAGAAATGTCGTGACAGGTATTCGAATGGAAACGTTAGTCAGGAAATTTTTCTGCATCTGTTTGGTGATATTAAAAAAGTGCGCCAATTTTAGTTGAAAAGATATTTACGCATGCAAAGACTGCATTAGAACGAACAAGACAATTTTAGAAATGTGTTAAAAGTTTTATTATATGTACGATAGTCGCGGAATCGATCGGAAATTCCGCGAAACTTATCTCTGTCTCGAATAATCTTAGCAAAGTTTATTCGTTCGTGATATTATAAAAAAAACCGGGAAGAAAAAAATGATAAGTTTCCTGGACAAGCGAACAAACGAGACTCTTTCATCCGAACAAAGCAATTGATTGCCGTGAAACAATCAAGATAGGAGACTCAATTATCGGGAGGGATGAATCGCAACAGACGATCTCGAAGGTCTCGAAATCAGATAGTATAATGCGAGGGTCAACTTTCCTCCCTTCGTCGAAGTCGTCGAACAGGGAGGGGGTGGTAATGGTCAGAATAGAGGGGTTTGCAAGAGTATATTTTTTAGGCCACAATTAAATCGTTCTTCCGGATAAATCTAAATAGTGGGTTTCCTGTCAACCGAACCCCATGCTTTTGTGACCAATTAGTGGCTTGGCGAATCGCAATTATGCCACGTATTGTGTTTCACGTGGCAACCTAGGGGGTTGAAAAGTATAAGTCGCTAGAATTTGGGGTTCACGGGGTAGTTATTAACCGTGATAACGCATTAACTCGATGATTACTCTATGATCGATCTATTTGCGATATAAGGTTTAATATTAACGTTATAATACAAGATTTGTCTAATTCAATGGTACCAAAGTTTCTATCGTTTAATTTTCTAAGTTTCTGTATGTTATTTCGAACGCAACTTAAGTACCAAATTTTACCGCTTAGTCGATATTTTTAATAGAGAATAACAAAGATTTCCACAGGAAATTTTATAGAAATATCTATCTCTCTGAACGGTACCGTACTAATGTCAAAGAATATTTAAGTATTTCCCAATATATCCGTCGTACTTTGTTCGTTTTCCTTGAAACAAGCTCATCAACGCACCAAATACCCCGGGTTCGACCGAACTAGCCCAGAATCTAGCCTTCTGAAGACTCTAACTGACCGTTTCCATACCGCAGAAACGACCACTTCCTATCTCTGCTTCTCACGAGTGCTCGACGAAAACAGAGAATTTGTTCCAGCTCGCACGTTGTTCGAATTTTCCACGGCTGGTTTACGGGGGTGTGTTACTGGGGCAATAGTGCGCAGAAGCTCCGAGCATCCCCGGTGTGAATTCACTAGCACCCTCCTGTCGTCTCCTTTCCCCCACCCAAGCCTTATTTACTTCCCCTCGTCCCTATCCCCCTCTCCTATGGCTCGAGGGGTGGTTTCCCAACAATCCTCTCGGTCGCATTCGAGTCCCAGCCGAGACCGCGACGCATTCGGTTCCCGATCGCCGGTCTAACGGCACAACGTGTTAGCTCTGCTCGTGATTCCATCGAACAATTCGGACCACGCGCCTGTCTTTTAATCGGTTCGTTCGATTTGGCCGGTGGTTCGCGATGACTCGTTCATTCGTCGGTCGATCGTCGACGTTGAAACGTTGTGCCTGGTTTTGTGAACGCTTTTCGCTTCGGATGGATCCTCGACTTTGACGCGACCGAGTGACGAAATACGTAGCGCGTTGTTGTCTGCGTTCGAAAGCGAGTCGACGACGCAATGCTTCGAGGGTGTTTACAGCCGCGTGTGATGGGGCAGATGGTGCGACCGATGTTGGATCTTGCATACAGGGAGGCTTCTGGCTTCTCTATTGCTCACGTTTATTTAGCTAGCGTTGCATTTATTTCGAGGATGATATTGGAACATCATTTTTGAAATTCAACGTGATATTTTTGTGGGAAAGTTCGTGCCAATATGGACATCTTTCGAACACCAGTTTCGTGAGTGTTGTATAACAATATACATACAGGTTAGTTGGAATTTTCCCAAGCTTTCACTTACTTCTATCTACTTGCTTTTCTTTGGATTTATTTTTAAGCTTGATTCAACAAATTTATTCTTGCAGTAAATTAATTTTTACATTTTGATATTTCTCGTACTTTCTTGTACTTATATCACGCCATGTATTATCATGTATACGAAATAACCCGCGATTAGAGTAAATAGATTCGGACATTAAGAGGTTAAACGAGAATCTCGAGTATACGTGAACCCTTTACGAGGTAGCCTAAATATATCGCGTGTAATTTCTATTCATGAAGGAATAAAATACTTTACTTACTAGTTTAGCACGATATATCACTATATTATAATAAAATAGTTGAATTACGATACAGGAATTTAAGAGAATCTTACATCATGGATACATTATCATCATAGATTAATGATAATTGTTTCGAGGTACGTCTTTATTATCCGTTGAGTGATTTATTAATGGGAACCTCGATCGAACGATAAGCTTTCTATTTGCAATTCGTAACTGGAACAGGCCATATCTCTTTTTCAGTTGAAAATAGGAAAAAGTGACGGCAAAAAAAAGTTGAATGGTTTAACGAGGTCTAACTTTCTATAATCGTACTTTTTTCACTAGTCCAGCGGTGCAGCTGCAAAGTGCAATTGCATTCGCTCTAACAGAACCATGCCACTTTTTGCATAAATCGATTGCCTTTATCATCCGATGTTTCAAATTCTTCTTCCCAACTTTTCTTTTCTTTTTAAAAGAAAGACGGAGATAAAAAGCGGGACATCGATTATCAGATCTTTTTACAAATGAAATATTTTATTATTTCTTTTAAAAACACGTTAATCCAATAAAATACACGATATTATTAGAATACGTCGAAGATAGAGGAATTAGAAAGACCGAAGTCGATGGATGGTACGATACCAAATGTGTTGAAGTACTGTTTGTTGCATCGTTCATTGTTCGTCATACTTGTATACGAAGACGCATAGTCATAGTTCGTGCTGGTCACATGGTACGAAACGTATTCAATCTTGCGGAAGAACATTGTGAAAAAAGATAGATAACGAAAGTTCCGTAGTTGCAACATCTCGTAAAGCATTTAGATTTTTGCACTTTTTCTAGATTACATAATTATATTTCTTAATTACATCTATACAACAACATTAAGTTATTTTGAAATACGTATGTATGCCGTTTGTAACGAAAGTTAAGGCGTCGATTATATTTCAGATCTTGTTTTACTATTTTACTTCTTTTTTGCTATATTCAAAGCCTATCCCAGTTACACTTACTTACTCTCACTTGAATGCATAGATGAAATTTAAAAGATGAATATGTGATACTCGATAGAGTCCAAGGTAGTGGATTAAAATTTGGGTACATAATTATATAGAAGAGATATTAATGATCTTCGGATGTGTCGTTAAGTTCAACATTCTTCAAGGTATCGAAGATATTCGTAAAAATACCTACTTTTGCTATTCTTTATCTTGGTGTAGATTAGGTTGGATTAGGTTTATCTACGAATGATATTATAGGTATGTTGATGTTGCGATGGGTTCATACGTCTCATCTTTCGATTTGGAACCACAGGGAGATAAGAAAGGAACTCAGCTTAGCTATGCAAGAGCTACGAATATACATACGCATACGTATAATATCATCATGTCCGTACATAAAGGTAATCCGAAGCTAACTCACATTAAGATAAAAAGTAGCAAAATTACGAATATCTGGGAAACTAAAGCCGAGTCGCGGTTATACGTATAGAAGAAAAGTTGTTTTTGAAAATATATTTGAAAATCATTGGAATGGGCGAGCAGTACCCTCTTCTATATAATTACCCCAAATGTAAGTTATTACGTATTATTATCATCAAACGTAGTCTACCGTTTGATTAGAATCGACCGAATAGATTTGCTTACTAATTACGCAAACATATTCTATAAACGTTTCCGGCACGATATCGAAACGATCTCAGCGAATGTTTGTTCCGGGTTATCAGACTCGTAAATAATCGGTTCTCCATTGGAAGAAACGCGCGTTGTAATTTAACACAGAACGAGACAATCTTTCCATTTGCGTGCCTTGCAAAGAGTTCCCCGTTTTTCGATCGTCCGCTTTATTCAAGTCGATCGTTGATCGAGACTTCGTTAGGACGATGACAGCGATAAATACGCGAGTGACGTACACGAATCGAACGATGATTATATTTAACAGGCGGTTGTCATCGCGGGACGCGTGGAATTGAATCGAATATTACAAAGATCCGCCCGATAGAGATCGAATTGCTCTTTTAACCCTCCGCTCTCTCTCTCTCTCTCTCTCTCTTTTTTTCCTTTTCCATCGTTTTAGCGAACGTGCCAGAATTTCCAGGTGGTTTTTCACGATAGTGTGTGTGTGTGAGAGAGAGAGAGAGGGAGGGAGAGATAAAGAGGACACAGCGGAGAATAGACGTAAATCCGTGCTGCAGCTTCGCAGGGATAGTTAATTATCTTTACACGAGGAGCCTGCACCGAAAACGAAGACAGTCAACGTCCACGTCAGCCGACATTCCACGATCCTGGGTATCAGAGGAGTAGCCCAATTTCCAATTAGATACCTTGGATGCTGTGTAGTTGCTACTGCTGCGCCATTCGCGAAATTCAGTCGCACCGATCGTCGAGGTAGATAACCGGGATTCTTGATCATCCGTGACACATGGATGCCTCGTGGCTGGGAACCTTCACGTGCTTTGGTTGGCAAGGGAAACAGGCTTTGGAAAGAACGTCGATAGACTCGTTACTATCTAAATCTACGTTATACACAAAAATTTATTCGTAATAACTAATAATTATCAATTCTATCTGACTGACTGCTTAATAGCATTTCTAACTGTAACATTGCGAAGCGTTAGTCTTGGAAGGGTTAATGGGTAAAATTGGTTACATATAGAATCGAATTTAAGCGAAAGGGTTGAACTTCCCTTTGAGGGAGCGAAAGGACAATGAAGTTGAATATTCGCTGTTAACGTAACGAAGTTAAATTGATACGTAATGCGACGATTAAAGTATATGCCACGTTGCATTTGAATTGCTGTAATCTGAAAATAAATTTCGCTTTGATCTCGTTCATTTATACGAATACATCTGTAAATAGCTAAAAAATGTTAATCTTGACTAAATACCGGAATTTGCTTTTTTCGAGCGTCGGTCAAACGTGTAATTTATTACTGTGTGTTATTTGCAAACATCATCTAACCATTTTTTAAATATTAAGCAAGATTTGGACAACGTTTATTTGAAAATCGGGAAATAACTGGAATCATTCGTATTCGGAATGATTTAGTTATTTATATTTTCGCGAGTTTATTTTAATTCATCTTTCTTTCTGTTAGTATTTTTAACGATGGTAAGTACCTGCCGCTTTGCCTAAAGTTAGGCTTCCATTCGACGTTAGAAAGAGGAAATGAAAAAAATGAAAGTAAGAGGTCGATGAGAATTTTAGCCGACGAAAGAGTTGGGGAGAGAAAGAAGTTAGTCCAACCGTTTCAAAGACGTCTGAAAGTTTCTAAAAAAAAAAAAAAAAAGAAACAGTAGGGCGTCGGTTTTCCCCGGGGTGTAAGTTAATAAGTCATTCGAACAGCTCGTAACAGAGTTGGTAGTTACGGTCGAGGTCGTTCTTTACCAACTCCTGACGGGACGTGCAAAGGAAAACTATGCCATTGGACATTGTTGCGGAATCAATATTTGCCCAGATGAAATTGTCTCGATATTGCGCTGATGGATTATTTGTAGAAGTACAACGCCGCTATTAATAAAATACAGCAAGAAATAAAATAAACTTTAAAAGTACATCGGTATGTGAATTTCGAGTTACAGACATATAATTGAAATACAGAAATCTCTCCTACGTTCGTCATACTTGTGATACACTACTCTGTATGTGTTATACTTGTGTGTTCGTCATACACTACTCAAAATCGCTGCAGAAATTTTCCAAACGCCTCGAAAAGCTTCCGAAACAATTTCGAAGCTGAACAAGAATCTTGCATAAATTGATTCGATGTCAGTGTGCCGCTGGTCGCGTCACGAAACGTTGCGACGGGCGCCGAGGACGCGATAAAAGGGGATGGTGTGAACCACGTGGCTCGATAGGTGACACGAGGGTGGCACTGGGTGGGATAGCTTTGGAAAAAGACGAAGCTCACGAAGTGACGATGGAGTTAAAAAAGCTGACGATGCTTGGTTGCGACGCTCGAAGATGGGCGAAAATAGAGCGTTGCAAGTAGAACGCGGTGTCGATCGAAAGTAAATGGCCGTAAGTGGTTGCGCAATCTCGATGGTTTTTGATCGAGGAGAAAAGCGAAACAATCTTCCTTGTTTCTTCCGCGAACTTCCGCGGGTGGCGGAACTGCACTTTCCGTTACTCGGTTTTGCGCTTCGTGTCGCGACATCGTTCCTCGTTTCTTGGTTTCGCATCGATATCGCTTTTCACGTGTTTGGAGGTCCGCTTTGATACATGCCTAATAGATTCAGAGCTTTTCACTGTGAAAATTATTCCACGAATTTTGGTAGAGGTTTTACTCGATTTTTCCCATGTACGTCGGCTGATCGAACGTTGATATTATTAAATTCATCGATGGTGGATGCAGGAAATAAATTGTACGAAATAAATTGTCGTGTTTTTGTATCGATAGAGATAGAAATTAACGAAGTTTCGCAGATTATGCACATCGTTATGTGAGCTATGAGAATCAAAGGCTTATACATCGCTGTAGTACCCCCCATGGATCCCAGCCAATACCGCGTACAGCCGAGGCGAGTGAGTTCGGCTAAGAGCACTTTGCTGAAGTTCCCCGTGCTAGTTAGTGCTAAACAGAGGGAGAACATTGACTCTATATTAGTTTTTGATCCACCCGAAATTAGTAGCAATTCCCATCTAACCTTGCCGATCGATATATACTTATCAATCTTATTCGATCTTATTTTATTCTACTCGCAAAAGATTTGCGTAATTTCGCATTTATCGAACAAATCCACTTACGTTCTAAACTCGTCGATACAAAAATACACCACGTAAACGATCGAAAAATTATCGAAAAATTATTGAAATCCAAACTTACTGTCGTCCACGTTCATCGATTAACTAACTGGTCATCGTTCCGAAATATATGAACGTATCCTGTTAGTCGCTTCGAATAAAGTCAACGAACAAAAGTCGAGCTTAAACAAGCGAAGTTAAGCGAAAGATTATTTTTCATGCTCGTTGTATCAACAGCGGGGTACCACGTGATTGGCACGTATGCCAGCATCCATTAGGAGCACCGAACCCCTGATTACCGAATCTCGTAGAGCGTGCATAATCGTGTCTTCGTTACCTCGTAGCAATCGACGGACCCTCAATTAGTTGCCGTCAGGCGTCATCACCGTGGAAAGACACTGACGTCTAAATTTAGAGACTGCGATCGATCCACTTTCGGTTAACACGCCGATCGTATTGCTTCCTATTTATTTTCTCCTTGTTTTCCCTTCCCTCTTGATCGTTGTCAGCCTCGTCGATACCCAATCGCCACCCATATCGAGCTTATGAGCTTTCTGCGCTAACGGACCCGTTTAGTCATTCGAAAGCCAGTCGTTGCTCCGATTGACTTACAATTCCATCGGAGTTTCATTATTATCATTGCACACGGTATTGGAATCTTTGCTAATTCCTAATAGATCGCTAGCGTTTCTGTTCACTTACAGACAAAAATTCCACCGACCTACTCCTTAAACGACGAAACGACGCGTTTCAGCCTATGAGGGATTTTTTGCAAGCTGGCTGTAAAATATTCATTCGTAAGGTGGTTTGGGTAGAACCGTGACCGTTTCACACGGTCTACTTAAAAGTCTTGAAGCTCGCTTGGTAGAATTTTTGGGTTATATACCAACGCTAAAAGTGTGCACAACAATATGCAGAAAGTTTGGAAGCTTCAAAAGTAGATATTCGCTTGATATATGTATGTATTACCGTGTTACAGATTTTTAGAGCGTGGAAGATTCCTTTTTCTATGTGCTTAATGTACAAAGAAATTCAGACACACGTAAAATAACACGCGTAATAGCTTTTGATACGAAGGTCGAAACGTTCAAAGAACGATTCGAACGACGTCGGAGCGCATCGCAGTTGCATAGTTGCACTCGTACGGTTGACCTAATTACAGGTAATGAGGTCGTTCCTCTAAATACATTCCATGGAAATTGGAAAGTGACGTATCGCGGTCGAGCGAGTAACTTTGTAAACGACGAATCAGATCTGTCGCAAAATTTCGATTATTTCATATAGATGTATCGTTCGATCTCTCTCCCCTTTTGAGCCAAAAAACACTCGATCGAGAAAGAACGAGATTCTTAAATAATTCAGAGACCAATTTTCATCGATTTGAGAAACATTCAGCGAAATATCCTGCTTGTTCTTACTTACGACTCTCATGAATACCGAACGACTGAATTCGTTTAAAGATAACGTTAAACGAAATTATTAGTCAAGCAATTGTACAGTATCATTGCATACATTATCGAGCGGCTGTTTTAAAGCGAACTCGAGACAAAGTTTCGTGCAAACTTATCAAAGCAGATTATCAAAGCAGATTCGTTGCTGGCGTAGTACCGACAGTTTATTCGTCGCTCGAATCATTTTTAACCACCCACTTTTAAATTATAACAACTACCACTTCGTTTACTTTTTACAATCTCCAACAACGTTTATTCATTTACGTTTAATAATAATAACTTCGGTACAATTCATCCTCCAGTTTACCTGGAAAATGATCTTACGGTAGATTTTGCGTTATTGAATTTAGTTAGTTGTTCCTTTCTTTTTAATATAAATGCGTAAAATTATTCAAAGTCGTTCTTTAGTGAATTTTTAACACGAACTCGGAGTTGAATTCCTTGGCGATAATTTGATTCCATTTACAACGGTTAACGGACTAGAGAAGTAGCTATAAAACAAGATCATGTTCCGAGTTCTGAGATATCGTTGAATAAAGAGGCGCTGAGAATTATAATATCTCCTTGGAAATGTTTTCCACTTTGATGTTAATTGCAGCCGTTGTCGTGAATTTGAACACGTCCTTCTTTTTGCTTACGTTAAAACTAATCGTATCTAACTATATGAAAACGCGTAAAAATCGAAAACGATAAAATTGGACGAAAGCAGAGGTTCGAGATAGTGGCACGGACGAATGTGAAAATAATGTAACGGAATGGAAGAAAAATAAGGATAGAATGAAAGTGGGAGAAGAGGGAAGAGCCAGAGAAATAAAAATACCGATGAGAGATTTGCATGCGAAAGAGTAATATAGAAATTGGAAAAAACGTAGAGCCAAAAAGGGTCGGTAATAAAACGGCAATAGTAGTGACAAAGAAGAAACTAGCAAGCAGGGAAGCGAGGATAATAAGAGGAGATAAAGCATGAAAGAGAAACGAATCAAAAAGTGAAAAAGGAACGAGAGCACCGTTGAAAGCCGATAAAGAGATAACAAAGAAAGCGCTGCGCCGAGAATAGTAGAAAACGAGACACCGGAGAGACAATAACGCCAACGATCTAACTAAAACCGAGGAAAAAGGTAGAGGAAGAAATAAAGATAAGAAACAAAGGAGCAAATAAGAAAGCAAAGAAAAAGAAACGAAATAAGACGGCAAGAACGGAAAATTAGATTCACGGGAAAGAGGAAAGAAATGACGAAACGGGAAAGAAGAGGAAGAATGTATAAAAGTTGTACAGTGATAGGTGTAAAGACAGAAATACGGTAACCGAGGAGGAAAAGAGTAAACAAGAGAGGCCGATGTACAGTGGCGAAGTAAGGAAAATGGAGAAGAGAAAATGAAAAGAGAGAGGAACAGGGAGACGAGGATCGAGGGGATGGACTCGTAAGAAGGGATGGTCTGGGGTGGTTGTGCTTGAGTTTGACACAGTCAGAGACCGGCGTTGCCTGGCAACCTCTAAGGGTGGAAGTTCACATTGGCGTAGGGTGTACTTGCAACGAATTTATGCGCATGGACCACCCCCCTGCTCTGCCATCGAGACGGATATAAAAAAAAGGAGTCGAGTAAACGAACGAAACAGCCTGTAATTGGCGGCCTCTGCTCGTTTAGATCCTGATAATATACCGTGTGTCGTGATAGTCTACGGACAATGCATTCTTCTCTCGGAAATTCTCGATTCACAGTTCTAAACAGAATATCGGAATTTCTCGTTTCTTTTATAACCTTTGAATCTTTGAGATTTTCGTATCTTACGTCTAGGGTGTACTTTCGGAAGATTTTTAGAAAAATGTCTCTCTTCTTAGGAAGTCGATGCGATCAATGTAGGAAATCGATAGCTTTATCTTTATTCTTCCATAAAATGATATCAGAATATGCAGAATGTCCCTTCTTGCTGTTAAATTCCTAGATCTATTAGTTTTTGTTAGTAGAGTTCTCGGTCTGCAGGAAGTAGCCTTACGTGTTCCCTCTTGGGCCCAACTATTTCATCATGAACGGAACTTCGTAATTAATCAACTTTCCAATTAACATAACCAAGGCTGTCGACGGTCTTTTCATTCTCGCGTGAAATATTTTTCACAGGGGCACAGAAATTTTCTTTCAGTCGAGAATGCAATTTTCAACAAAATGGAATTTTACATTACGAAATTTCCACTAAAAGACATTGAGACATAAAATGTAGACAATTTTTATTCATTTTTTAATCTATTTATTTCAACGTTTCTGACAATTAAATTGGACGATTAAAAGGATTCTCAGCAAGGAGCGTAAAGTATCGAAGTCTGTTTCATCAATGTGATTTATTCGACAAATGTACGGGGATTATTGGTAATTTGTTGATGCAAAGAGAGCATGGCGGGTGGTATTTCTCTCCATGGGGAGTAGATGAGAAAGATTCGTATCCTCGGATCGATTTAATTAGCCCAGAGCCGGTGACAATTTATTTTTATTAGCCGAATACCGTGACGTGGGGTGGGTTCTACGCCCGTGCTGGATCCCACACTGCACCCTGTGGCAAATTCTATGGCAAATGTACCATACCTCGGTAGATCAATATATAGACAGAAGTCCCACGGTTGCTTCCTCTTTCATACGATAGCGGGACATTTTTAATCCGTTGCTATGTTAGGTTTCCCAGAAAACCGATACAAAACGATGGAACGCACAGCTTAAAAATTTCCCTCTCTCTCTCTCTTCTTACCTTTTTTTTATTCAGCAATCAGCTGCAAAAGATAATTTTCGATATTCGTAAATATAAATACTCTTTCGATCGATCGACATCGTCGAATGTAAGTAGGTAATTAAACGGTAATATCCCAGTCAAGAGTTATTTTATTTTTATCGTAATTTTATATATTTAGCTGTTTCATTTCCAACAGAAATAGAGAATTTAACGATTTCTTGAAGCAATTATAAAGCGAAGGATTAAATTACTCTTCGTAAATCGATCTAGTTGTACATCCAAATAGTTTCATCATTCGCGATTAGTACATTGGAACTCTTTGGCGTAAAAAGGGGAAATTAACGAGAGAGAGAGAGAGAGAAAATATTCGCGTACAACAAGCAAGAACTATCCGTTGTTTTATGATAATGTGCAATTACGCGAATGGTTAGAACGGTGACCCGCGAGCAAGCACAATGCTCGCCCTCTTGCAACTTGTTGCACTTGATTCAGTAAACTAGAAATCGCATATTCCCGTAGTACTTTATGTTCTTCGTAATACCGTGAATCGTTCGACGATCAAGCGCTGCATGTTTCTTGTTTAATACTAGCTCCAGTAATTGCGAACGAACACGATAGACCTGCATCTACCGGATCAACGTACTTTATTTTTCAACGTTAACCGTATCGTTAAAACTACAAAAACTCGACAGAACGACGAATTCTTTTCATTTTACAATTGAATTGAAATTGTAACCGATATAAGAAGATTTCCAACGGGGCTAAAAATGGCATTTCTGTTTATTTCGAGCGAACGATTTGCGTCGTTTATCGTTTGAATAATTTTGTTTTGGTGTTAGTCTTCCCTAAATTGTTCTAATCGCTGCAACAGGTTATATATTCGAAGAAAATAAAGAGAAAATAGTAAAAGATAGAAATCATGCTAATTAATCGACTTTATTTTTGTGTTTCAGTCGTGTGATTCCGGTGGTTTTCGTGCACACAGATCATCCCAGGCAGCCGCAATGGCCACCCTATCCTTGCGTATCTCCATCCCGGAGAAAAACGCCACGAAGATGATGCAATTCGACCCGAGCACATCCATTTACGACGCTTGCCGTATTATCAGAGAGAAACTCGCTGAAGCGGGTAACATGGGCCAACGTAAGCTCCTACTTGCACCTGCAATATCCTACGATGATCCTACTAACGAACAAACGAATTTGCATTTATCTCTACCCTTCTGTCCCCTTTATTTTTCCGACGATATTCTTTACGTATGAATGTTAGCGTTAACGACAAAATTGCTGACTAAGAAAAACGATTTTATCAAGTTAGTCGCGTTGAAGATTCTGTCTTTTCCATACAAAACAGCCCTTGCAATTCTACTTCGCTGTCTCGGTCACTCGTCGCGAGAAACTGCTCCTACAACTCTCAAACTTTGCCAAAAAATAAAATACCTAACCCACTAAACCGCCAACTTCTTAATCTCTATTAGCCAGTTCGAGGCACAAACTCACGAAAATCCTCCCGGAATCCCTAGCAAATAGTCGAGCAACTATTCTAAATAGAAAGAAAGGAAAAGTCAATAACGAAGAGAAAAAGCTCGTCTAAAAGCTAACGAGTCCAGGAGAATTCCATGCATAACCGTGTAGCACGATGATAATGACCGCGCGTTTTCCTCTTGCATCGACAGCCAAGGACTACGGATTATTCCTTGCCGACGAGGACGTGAAGAAGGGGGTTTGGCTAGAGCCGGGCCGGAATCTCGATTATTACATTCTGAGGAACGGCGATCTTCTCGAGTACCGGCGTAAACTGCGGACCCTTCGAGTGCGCATGTTGGATGGAACGCTGAAGACGTTGTTGGTGGATGACAGTCAGCCCGTCGCCAATCTCATGGTAGTAATTTGTACGAAGATAGGCATCACGAACCACGATGAGTACTCGTTGGTGCGCGAACTGGCCGACGAGGAGACTGAGAACCAGAAGCCGGGCAATTTCGGCACCCTCACGCTCAAGAGGAGAAAAGAGGAGAAAGGCGAGCGGGACGCGAAGATGGATCAGTTAAGGAAGAAGCTTAAAACCGACGACGAAGGTGAGCAGCGAGCCTTGATCTAGCCGCGATAAAAATTCGGACTTATTAAACTTACGGAAACGAGGAATTTAATGTTTGTGGAGAAATACGTGGAAAGAAAGTGTTGTACGAGCGAGCGGCTATTTCGTTGTTATCAAAGTCTTTTTTAATAGTAGAACCTTTTTCTTTATCCTACTTTAATGGTGATATAGACTTGCAATCTTAGTTTGATTCTCGCATACATTTGAAAAATATAATCTTCGCGCAAGGAGAATTAAGGCTACAGATATATATATTCCTTTTTTTATAAAGATTTTCAATCAATCGTATGCGTACAAATCATAGATTTTCATGGCGCGATGAAATGTCATTTTGTTCTTCCAGTAAACTGGATAGATCCTAGTAAAACTTTACGAGAGCAAGGAATAGACGAGTCAGAAACGGTGCTGCTGCGGAGAAAGTTTTTCTTCTCGGATCAAAATATCGACAGTCGAGATCCGGTGCAATTATCTCTTTTGTACGTTCAAGCAAGAGACGCAATTCTAGATGGCACGCATCCGGTTACTCAGGAAAAAGCTTGTATTTTCGCTGGAATACAATGCCAGATCCAGTTCGGTGATCACAAGGAAGACAAGCACAAGCCAGGCTTTCTCGAGTAAGCTTTTTCAGATAAGAAATATTGATTTCTTCCGTATCTACTTATTGCGATATTATTAACAATAATTGTACAAGAAATCAGATGCAATTACGATAAGAACATCGGTACAGTAAACAACGCGAGAAGATTCAAAATTGCAAAGATGAATTTTTCTTTTTCTTCCTTTAAATAAATGACATTTTTGAGCATTTTTTGTTCAATCTGTGAACGATGATACTCGAAGAAATAATATCTCGCGCCTGTTCAACGATCTATTACTTCATTCGTGTAAAAGGTTACAAAAACTTTGTAAAAGATCCTTCGAAATAATACCTAATCAAGATTTTTCAATCTGATCCCGTAGCCTCAAGGAATTTTTACCGCAGTCCTACTTGAAGGTGAAGGGTATCGAGAAGAAAATTTTTGCAGAGCACAAGAAGCACATCGGTCTGTCAGAACTGGACGCCAAAGTGTTGTATACGAAAACGGCAAGATCTTTGAGCACTTACGGCGTCACGTTCTTCTTAGTGAAAGAGAAAATGAAGGGAAAGAACAAGTTGGTGCCTCGTTTGCTCGGCGTCACCAAAGACTCCGTCTTGCGACTCGATGAAAAAACGAAAGAAATCTTAAAAACCTGGCCGTTGACTACCGTCCGACGTTGGGGAGCCTCTCCGAACACGTTTACGCTCGACTTTGGCGATTATTCTGACCAATATTACAGCGTACAGACTACAGAAGCGGAACAGATACTTCAGCTAATCTCTGGCTATATCGATATCATTCTTAAGAAGCAAAAAGCTAAAGATCACTTTGGTATCGAAGGAGACGAAGGCTCAACGATGGTTGAAGATAGTGTATCGCCATTGAAGTAAGTATTACAACGTACGCATTAATTTTTTAGTGCAAATACTAATTCCGTTAAGTGAGACGACGATGGATTGTTTATTAGGGTAATTGTCGAAGCTGATAGGTCAAGGTTCACTTTGCCAATCTCGATCATCCAATATCGCTTATCGAATATCGATTTTTCGTAGCGAAGAGAGCCGCGGCGGTTTCTTTTTTTTTGTTATCGTGGATGACAAAACGATATTATGGAAGAGTTTTTGAACAAAAGGCAAAGAAGTTATACTAAAGCGAAAAATAGAGAGAAATATTTGAAGTAAATTTCCAGATTATGTGCGTTGGATGTGTATTGTTGCCAGTAAACACGCGGTTTGTTTTTA
Organism: Bombus fervidus; assembly: GCF_041682495.2. NCBI lineage: Eukaryota > Metazoa > Arthropoda > Insecta > Hymenoptera > Apidae > Bombus > Bombus fervidus. The sequence continues at coordinate 13,705,134 of NC_091526.1, forward strand.
CAGAGCAACGATCATGCAACACGAAACGAGCAACGTCGGCAAAGGAAACGTGGAAGCTGTGTCAGTTGCCATACCTGCGGTTATGAGAACCGGTGCAGACGGTAAGAATTTTCAGAAATTTTTCCTAATTTCGTGAACCTTGAAATCGGTGTCTTGTATCATTCCTAAACTTTAAAAAATATCGATACGCAATTCCGTTTTATCGTAGAAGCTGAGAGAAAAATATGTATCAAGATTTCATAAATAATTTTCAACGAATTAGAAACAAGACACTGTATTTTAGCGTGGATATTCAACGATTTATACGATGCCAAATAATATATCGTGCCTTGCGCGCTGCCCTAAGAAACGTGTCTGATTTTTGCTCCAAAGAAAATTATTTCTATTTGAAGTCAGTTGGTTATTTGGAAGCTGTAAAGAAGTAAATTTTATCGTACTATTTATCCAGCTATTTTCTATACATGAATAGATAGACCAACTATCGAAAAATGTACACGTGTCGTGTGGCTTCGATTAAACTCCGTCCTTCCCAAACTGTCAAAGCGGTGAGAAAAGATGCAGAAGCTCTAAAGGTCTTTGCACGATTGCCTCCTCGGTATTTTGCAATAATTTTGTATATATCTATACATTTTTCTATTTTTATTTAGTCATTCGTTATTCTTTGGATGATTTCCGTTTTGTATAATTGTTTTGTACATACCTATACATTTTTTAAAGGTCGCATTTTCACTTTTTTTAATCTTGGACCCTTTATTTCGTATGTACTAAACGAAATATCTGACGCTTATTCGTGAGAAATGCTCTTGCTTCGCAATTCATGGAGCAGATCTGTTTGCGTATTCAAGCTTCCCTATCGGACGATCAATCGATCCCGTGGATCGATCTCTGTAAATATCATTCGGATAGTTGCATGATACGGTTTGTAGGGGCTCGACCATATGGGACCGGGCACATGGGCGGTGCTCAATACACGACTGTCAGCGGCCAGGTGAACATCGCTCACGCTCCACCGATGGTAAGATTTATCAAAGGCATAAGCTCCTGCTCACGTTGAATTTTCAATGTTTCCTGACCGAAATTAATATATACTCTAGATTATTTTTGTCTATATCTCTCTATATAAATTTTCTGTAGAATAACACTGATCATTCGCTTGAGCGAGAGCTGTTGAACTGCTTTGTTATGGCATTAGTTAGTAGTACCATTATTGTATGGATCGCAGCGAATATCAACGGTATATTTAAGTTCAACATCAATATAATAAAACAATTTCGTTGCATACCGAAGCAATTCCGTAAAACTAATCGACGGTTAAATTTGTTTTCATGCTAGGCGCCTTCTATTGCGGACACAGAGTAGGTACTCGACGATAAAACTTTTTGTTATATATCATTGGCATTTAAGTAAATTTCTGTTACGTCATTTCAATTCTTAATTTCATTAAGTTTGATTTTCGTGACTAAAATATATTAAACTTCACCGAGATATAAAAGTATTTTACCCAGTCTATTGGTGAATTCTGTATCGTAAGAATTTTTATTCAGCATATGCATTCTTTATTTGTACACCTGTCACTGAGGAACGATTATTTAGTAGTAATCAATTTGAACGGGCAATTTGAAGGCGTGGAAAGATTCGCTGAGAAGACGGAACGCCTTCAAATCACCTCGATCGCGATACGTCGGTACAACACGCATCCGTCCGTTTATCCATCGACCGATTTTTAAGTTAATGTAAGTCTAACCGTAACCAGGTGCAACAAACCAAGGTCACATCCGTCCTGTCCGAACCACAACGTGCCTTACTGTCGACTATCACCGCTGGTCACGAGGTGATCCACATCGCGGAGACCGAGCTGTCCTGCAAGGCTCAGCTTCCAGAACTGGGCAACGATCCGGCCTCGTTGAAATGGATCGAACAGACGATCGATACGCACAAACAGAATGTTGGCTCTCAGATCGCGGCGATGAACGCCGCGACAGCTCAGGTGGTTACCTTGACTTCCGGTCCAGCCGACGACGTGGATCACACAGCGGTAGGTGCAGCTATCACAACGATCGCAACCAATCTGCCGGAGATGACGAAAGGCGTCAGAATGATCGCCGCCCTGATGGATGACGACTCTTCGGGAGACAAACTGCTGGATGCAGCGAGGAAGCTGTGCTCCGCCTTCTCCGACTTGCTCAAAGCCACCGAACCTGAAACTAAAGAGGTACGGCATCTTGGTATTCTTGTGGAAAATGCTGGGATATTCGTTTGGATTTCTTTGGTATTAGGAAAAGTGTATTGACTCGTTAACTACGAGTACGTACTATCGTTGACTCGTACGTGATCACAATAATTTGGATTAGATTCGCGGAGACTTTACAGCAGATTTAAAAGTATTTAACAACGGCGGAAACTATTATACATTAATGATAACTTTCGATGTCCGATTCATTAATTTTCTTTCTCGCTTTCTTCCTCCGAACGATACGTAAGCACAAATATCAGAGAAAGTTATAGAATGTTGCAAATTATTACGGTTCTCACTTTTTTTACATTCGTTAAATATCCTTATATACGTGATTTATTTAAAATTATACGCACAGTGTTAACTTGCAGCTTTTTCGGGATATTTTGACATAATTTGATGAATTTTTTTCATTGCAAGCAATGCAAATTAGTTTTTCTTTTATTTAGGATGAAAGCGAACAAAACGTTTCTTTTCTCTTATGTCGAGTGAACGAATAACTCGGTAACATATTACAGATAGATGCTAAAGCCGTTTCACCAAAAATTAGAAAATAATTTATTCGTGACTATTTTGCCTGCGATTTACTTTGACCTTTTCACCGATATATCGCTCAATATCTTTATTTATTAAACTTTAACTTACTTCAGCCGAGACAGAACTTGCTGAACGCCGCATCCCGTGTTGGCGAGGCATCTCACCAGGTGTTGACAACGATAGGAGAGGAAAATGACTCGAATCGAGAGCTCCAGGACATGCTATTGGCATTAGCCAAGGCCGTAGCCAATTCAACCGCCGCTCTGGTGCTCAAAGCAAAGAATATCGCAGCCACTTGTGAGGATTCAGCGACTCAAAATCGTGTAATCTCAGCCGCCACCCAGTGTGCATTGGCCACATCGCAATTAGTCGCCTGTGCAAAGGTCGTAGCTCCAACTTTGCACTCTCCAGCTTGTCAGACGCAGTTGATGAACGCAGTTCGTGAAGTGACAAAGGCGGTCGAAGGTCTCTTGGAAGTATGCAACGAAACCTGCAGCGACGAGACTCTTCTGAAGGAGCTAAATGCTGCTGCTACTGAAGTCAAAACGCGAGCCAGGGAAGCGTGCGGCGGTCTGGAATTAGATGCAGCCGAAGAATTGATAAACAGTTTGAAAGACGAGTTAAGAGAGTTCTACAATGCCGTGGAAGCTGCTTCTCTAAGACCTTTACCCGACGAGACACCAGAGTCCACTGCTCTCCGACTAGGTGCTACCTCGAAGAACGTCGGATTCGCCATGGCTCAGCTTCTATCCGCTGCTAAGCAAGGAAATGAGAATTACACTGGAAGCGCAGCTCGAAAGACAGCGTCCGCCCTTAAAGATTTAACTTATGCTGTTCGCGGAGTGGCTGCTACTTCGCATCAACCTGATACGCAAAAGAAAATCTTGATGACTGCGGATGATGTTATTCTAAAGTCGTTGAGACTGGTTAAAGAAGCTCGAAGAGCTCTGAAGAACGCTGACAGTGTAGAGAACGAAGCTAATCTGGCTGCAGTTGCCAAGGATGTGTCGAATGCGCTGAATAAATGTGTGTCTTGCTTACCTGGACAAAGAGACGTAGACGATGCAATTAAAAATATCGAAGACATGACTCAGGTCCTCGGCATGAACGAGTTCCCACAAACCAATAAGAGTTATGGGTATGTATATCCTTTTTCACTGATAAGAGGCTTGTTATCAAATGGCACACTGATATTTACCTTTTCATTTGCCTCATTTTACTTACTGCTTATTATTCATTGACACACTTTGAATCTTTCGAGATAACGACCAACGATAAATTGTCATAGCGTTAAGCATTTAGCATACTAAAGATGTATGTAACTTTAAATTTTATGCTGAATATAAAATAAAATATTATATGCGAACAACGCAAAATGCTATAAAATCCTATAATATTATTTATAATAACTAACGCTTCGCTCCAAATTTTTATTTCATTATCATGCAGGCAACCAATCATTTCTTTACAGACAATTGCAAAGCGATCTAAACAACGCAGCTGCGAATTTGAACGATGCTTCTTCAAACGTGGTGTCGTCAGTACGTTCTCCGGTGCAGTTAGCTAATTCTTCCAAACAATTCACCAACGCTTTTGGAGATCTGTTGGGCGTCGGCATGGAAATGGCCGGTCAAACGGCTATCGAGACTCGAAGTCAGATGGTAGTTTCTTTGAAAAACGTCAGCATGACATCCAGCAAGCTTCTGGGAACTGCTAAATCCGTAGCAGCCGATCCGGGTGCTCCAAACGCGAAGAATCAACTATCGGCAGCTGCACGAGCCGTCACAGATTCCATCAACTATCTCGTGGATGTCTGTACCTCGGCTGCGCCTGGACAAAACGAGTGTGACAATGCTATCAGAAACATCCAATCGATGAGATCGCTCCTCGATAATCCTAGCCAACCTATTTCTGACGCGAGCTACTTCGAATGTCTAGAAACCGTGATGGAGAAGAGCAAGAGCCTTGGCGACGGAATGACGGGCATAGCTAACCACGCAAAGAAATCAGAGCACGAACAATTCTCGGTAGCAGTTAGAGGGGTTTCTTTGTCGATCTGCGGACTGATAGAAGCGGCAGCTCAGGCTGCTTATCTAGCTGGTGTAAGCGATCCAACATCGGTGGCTGGAAAACCAGGCTTGCTAGACCAAGCTCAGTTCCTCAGAGCTGCACAGGCCATTCATACCGGCTGTCAAAGTCTTGGAAATCCTACAAGTACCGAACAACAAGTACTTTCGGCTGCTACCATGATAGCAAAGTATACGAGTGCTCTCTGCAATGCTTGTCGCGAAGCGTCGAACAAAACCAGCAATCCTGTTGCTAAACGTCACTTCGTTCAGTCGGCCAAGGATGTTGCCAATTCCACATCGGTCCTGGTGAAAGAAATCAAGGCGCTGGATCAGAATTATTCCGAGGCTAACAAGGCGAAGTGCGCAGAGGCTACCAGGCCACTTTTGGAAGCAGTCGACAACCTGTGTACGTTTGCTGGATCTCCAGAATTCGCCAGTCAACCTGCAAAGATATCCGTCACAGCTAGAGCTGCCCAAGAGCCAATAACTAGCGCCGGTAAAGCTATTATCGATGGTTCTTGCGCGATGGTGCGAGCCGCCAAGAGTCTCGCCGTCAGTCCAAAAGACCCTCCAACTTGGCAATTATTGGCAAATCACAGTAAGAGCGTGAGCGATTCGATCAAGTCTCTGGTTGCTTCCATCCGCGACAAAGCACCTGGGCAGAAGGAATGCGACGTTGCGATCGAGAAACTGTCAGCTAGAATTCGAGAATTAAATGCCGCGTCTTTCAGTGCCGTTTCACAGGCACTGGTTTCACGAAGAGAGAATACGATGCAAGGATTCACGGATCAGATGGAGACTAGTGCTAGCGAGTTACGAGAAAAATTGGAACCTCTTCGAACAGCTGCCAAATACGAGGCTGAAAACGTAGGACATGCCGTCAATCAGATTGCTTTGTACTGCGAGCCTCTAGTTTCTGGTGCTATCGGTGCTGCTTCAAACATGGTGCACTCGAAACAACAGATAGTGCTACTGGATCAGACGAAAACCGTCACCGAGTCTGCTCTACAGCTTGTCTGCGTGACGAAAGAATCTGGTGGTAATCCGAAGGCAGTTAATCTGCACACTGAAGTTGACGAGACAGTGGAATCCATGAAAGACGCGCTACAGGAATTACAAAACACTTTGGAGACAATTTCGACATCTTATGGAATTGTTACTGGGTTAATTGACGCTATTTCTCGAGCCATGGTTAGATTGGAAGATCACAGAATGTCTACGATCGATACAGTGGATTCTTACGTGGATTATCAAACGAGAATGGTGGAAGCTGCTAAGGAGATTGCCCGGCTGGCGCAGGAAATGGTAAGGAATAGTTCTAGTATTTTGTTAATATTAGGAATCTAGGGACGTCTAACTAGTTAAAGGAAAGAAATGATTAGTACGAAGATCATTAACGTATCTTACGTTTAATTTATCTCAATCTTTATCCATTTCAGTCAACAAAATCTAGCACCGACGTAGCCAGACTAAGTCCTCTTATAGTGGATATCTCCCACAAGTATACTCAGCTAGCCCGCGATACGTCCGGCGCTTCAGCGGCCGCATCTAACGCTGACGTGTCTGCGAGACTTCGCGCGAGTGTCCAAGAGCTTGGCAAAGCCTGCGTAGACATCGTTCGAGCTGCAGGAACTTGCCAAATGTCACCAGGCGACGCTTACACTCAAAGAGAAGTCGCAGAGCACAGCAAGATAGTCACGGAAAAGGTATCTCAGGTGTTAGCTGCACTTCAGGCTGGTTCTAGGGGTACTCAAGCTTGTATCAACGCTGCGAGTACCGTGTCAGGCATTATCGGTGACCTGGACACCACGATCATGTTCGCCACTGCTGGAACCTTGCACGCAGAAAACGAAGGCGATACTTTTGCCGATCATCGAGAGAACATCTTAAAGACAGCCAAGGCTCTCGTCGAAGATACGAAAACGCTAGTAGCTGGAGCAGCCTCGTCTCAAGAGCAACTGGCAGTCGCAGCGCAAAATGCCGTTTCGACTATCGTTCAACTTGCCGAAGTGGTTAAATACGGTGCTGCCAGCTTGGGCAGTCAGAATCCCGAGGCTCAAGTAATGCTAATAAACGCGGTAAAAGACGTGGCTTCTGCACTCGGCGACTTGATACACGCCACTAAAGCAGCCAGTGGCAAACCTATCAACGACCCCAGCATGGCCCATTTAAAGGACTCTGCCAAGGTAAGGTGAATCGTTCCTATTCTTGTTGCTTTATTCGTAATTACGTCGGCGTTTTGCCGATGATCGAGGGATCTCCTCTTATCGTTAGTAGCTTGATATTAACTTTGTCTTGGAGAGACGCTTGAGTTGGAGAGGTAATGGTAACGTTTATAACAGAATGGCAGCGTCTAGGATACATCAGGAAGTAGAGCTTTATGAGGGATACGTGTATGCGACTAATAATATGTGACTAAATGATGTTCGATCTTGATTTCCCAATTAGTATAAAATCAGACATCTCAAATTGAAACGAATCATAAGTATTATATGTATTCCGAGCCATTGGACCTGTAGAATTTTACATTTCTACGAAAATGTTCACAAAAATTATTCAAAATATACGTTGAAGTAGTGAATCTGCTTTTTATCAGTGTTGATTTAGAACGCACGACTCGAGTAATAATTTCAGGTGTTAAAGAAGTCAAAGTTGGGAAACGCTTGATTAAACGATATTAACCGCAGCAGGAATCGCTTTAATCGGAGGACAAGTCGAAGCAGGATGCGCGAAATCTCATTATGACGGACCTAACGGCACTTTGTTGTTGTTTTACTCGTTAACATACTAAATTTGATCTTCACGCTTAACATCACGAACCAATTTCCCGTTATTTTGTGGGTGGACTTTAATCGATATACATTTCCATTTCACCTCTAACCGACTAAAAAGATAGAAAGATAGAAAAAAATACGAAAAGGTACAAGAGTAAATCGAAAATATGTAATTGTCAATGATGTCACTCACTAGGTATTCGGTAAAACGGTCTCGACCGAAGATTCATTGTTAAAAACCATTAAAGTCCACCTTGCACTTTCCTACTCGTTCGATGTTCCATTTTTTTCGTGTGTGTGAGACACTATACACTCGATCTTTATGTTCCCTCGATGGAAAGTGTGTAGAATCGCTGAGCGAGGCAGAACCGATTTTTGCTTCAACCATAGACAGAATATATTCTTATCCGGCTTTGTTATTTTCTTTTTTTCTTTTTTTTTTTTTCTTTGGCTTGTTGACGATAAGATTTACATTTACGCGATGAAAAGTAGCGAAACATTTTCTCTCATGAACTTGGTGGACTTTAATTGTGAGCTTTCATTGACGATTTTGGTCTGGCCGATCCGGATAGGTGTTAGAACAGCAGCTACACCAGCAGCTGATGCCTTTGAGTGACGTCGGCGGCTCGGAGTCCGAATGGTTCGTGTCCGATCAAGAGGAGGAGCTGATACGTCTGCTCTCAGCCTCAGAGAGCGAACAACCGTCTCAGAGAACTTCCGATTTGCTGTTACTCATGTAGCCGAAGCATTGATTTTTACACCTATTTCGTTCGGTTCTCGATGAACCTGACGTTTACCCTTTTGGTACATTATCGTATCGGGGTCGGAAAGAAAAATTTTTATCACGTCTGTAGCCACGTATCTTCGTATAAGCAGACAAAAACGAAAACAATTGATAATATTTCGCTATACAGTACCGAAAGGGTGGAAACAAGACTCGTTATTCTTTTTACACTCTTTTTACAAAAAGAAAAGAAGAAAAAAAAATGAATATCTCAAGAAATTCCAACAGAACAATATTAACAAATATCTCCCAAACACTAATTCACTGCGAAGAGAACTTGGTGACGAATTTCTCGAAAAATTTGCATTTTACAGTTCTCCTTCTCTTCGAGTATTTATTTTCGAGTTACTATACATCGAAGCATTTATAGCATTCTACGATACTAATTAATATAATATTAAGAAATAGTAACACGTGATGCGCTTCTTTGCTACGTGTTTAGTTCACATGCATTCGTATTGTAGATATTCTTGCTCTGCAAACAATTGTATCGTGTTTCAGTCGAGTTACTATTATACTTTGTAACATACATCATCATTTCTTTATACATTTTTTCTCTCTATATATATATTTTTTTTTTTTTGTAATAAAGAAATAAATCATCAAATTTCTATTACGCTACTACATCCTTTACACGAATATCTTAATTCATCCGTGGACAGACATTTTTTTTAAAACAAAGCAACTTTTAGGTACGTACATTCTACTTGCAAACGTGTGTGCATTAATGATTAATAGCACCGTGCTTTAATGCTTCGTCGACTAATCGAAGATTAATATGTTATTTAAATGAGTTTGTTAAAGGGAATATGACGATAATAACATTTCTAAGCAGATTTCTTTTCGTTATTGCTAACGATATTCAAATTTTGGACATGATGATTTTCAGTTTTTAATGATAATTAATAAGACGTACGAAATAAATGCAAATAAAGTGAAATACCGAGAAAATATGGTCAAATATTATTAACGATCTCGCGATGGATATCGGAGAGATACAATAAGTTGTCGGAAAGAAAATCTTTTCAAATATTTTATCTAGAGTCTAGTTATAGTATTAGAAATTGACTAACAATACTTAAAGAAAAAATGTTAACTTTTCTCAAGGTTCTTGTACAGCAGAACATATCATCGCCATCATTTTATTCAAAACACAAGTGATAACAATCGCATTAACACCGTAACATACTTTCTATTTCATTCGCAGTGCAATAATCTAAAAATCACGTAATTGACAACCTAATACGCGATAATTTTCGATAAAAGGGAAAGGAAATAGCGATGAAAATTATATGATTTTTAGATATCCATTCATTAATAATTCATTTTCAACGATGAGTACGAAGAAACAGTACCCAGATTGTCGCATGTAACACCGAATGGAACATGTAACAATTCGCTTTATCTTTTCGTCTTCAGGTGATGGTAACCAACGTGACGTCCCTGCTGAAGACAGTGAAAGCTGTCGAAGATGAGCACACTCGTGGCACCAGGGCTCTGGAATCAACCATCGAGGCGATAGCTCAAGAAATACGCGCCTTGAACACTCCAGAGACGCAGAAGATCAACGTGACACCCGAAGATCTTGTTCGATGCACTAAGAGTATCACCATTTCAACCGCCAAAGCTGTAGCTGCCGGAAATAGTTGCAAACAGGATGACATAATTGCGGCTGCAAACATGGGACGAAAGGCTATCAGCGACATGCTGACCATTTGTAAAGGAGCAGCATATAATTGCGCTGAAACGGCTGAATTGAGAGAAAGAACTCTTCAGGCTGGTCACGATGTCGCTCTTAATTATAGGGAATTGTTGCAAGCTATATTACAAATATCTTCAAGATCTGGCGATGCAAAACACACTTTGCCACCCATTAGTAGAAAGATCGCTCAGAGCGTTACCGAATTGGTGGCTGTGGCTGAATTGCTGAAGGGCACCGACTGGGTGGACCCTGATGATCCGACGGTCATTGCAGAGAATGAGTTACTAGGTGCTGCGGCCAGTATCGACGCTGCCGCGAAGAAGCTTGCTAGCTTGAGACCTCGCAGAAGTATACAGGTGAGTCTTTCGGTTGATACTATCGCCGTTAATAGCGGCAATGATTTCTTGTATGATTCGAATTTGCTCGTAGATCTCGTCTTAGTCCAGTAAAAACTTGTCTTATTATTAGCTGTAAAACAATCGAAATAACGCATGACGTTAAATGTTGTCTCAGTAATCTTCATTCGCTAGGAAGCAGTCTGATTTCCGTAAGATATGTTTGATATTCTTGGTTGTTTTTTGAAAGAATCGACCAGGAATCAAACATATTATTACGGCGGTCAGAAACATCATCGGCAGAAATCCACCGATGGTAAGGCGATTATACACACGTATCATCCAACCGATATGTTAATTCAATGTTGCATTCAATTGAAAAAAAAGACATTAATTCTGTAGTTGTCTCCTTCCACAAAAGTTTTCATTTTTACTTCATAGGAGGCAAACGAAGATATGAACTTCGACGAAATGATCCTAGAAGCAGCCAAATCGATCGCAGCCGCTACATCGGCTCTTATAAAAGCGGCCAGTGCCGCTCAAAGAGAGCTTATCGCAACAGGAAAGGTTTCTCGAACTCCCCTAACCAGTTCTGACGATGGCCAATGGTCCGAAGGTCTAATTTCTGCCGCAAGAATGGTCGCAGCCGCAACTCACAGCCTCGTTGAATCTGCAAACGCTCTGGTACAAGGCGTCAGCTCCGAAGAAAAACTAATTTCCAGCGCGAAACAGGTAGCCAGCAGTACGGCACAATTATTGGTCGCTTGCAAAGTAAAAGCTGATCCGGATAGCGAGAGCACGAAACGTCTGCAAGCAGCTGGAAATGCTGTGAAACGCGCCACCGACAATTTAGTACGAGCAGCCCAACAGGCTATTCAGCAAGAAGAAGACAGATCTTTGATCCTAAACCGTAGAATGGTTGGAGGTATCGCTCAGGAGATAAACGCCAGATCAGAGGTCCTTCGTATCGAGAGGGAACTGGAAGAAGCCAGAGGAAGACTCACTGCCATTCGACAGGCCAAGTATAAAAATCGCCCAGATTTAGCCGACACCGATACCGATGCCGAACAGAGTGGCTACGAGAGCACAACTAGATACGAGACCAGAGCTTACGAAACTCACAATCAGTCACAGATGAATTACAGTACGTATCAACAGCATTCTACAACGCACAATATCGGCCAACTCGGTGCCGACAGACAGACTCTGGTTAGCCCGGAAAAAGTTTATTCGACGCAGAGCACGTTAGAAAGGAAAATGAAAGAGAGTCAGTATCGGTCTACGATGGAAAGTCAGTATGGGTCGGTCGAGAAAAAGTATAACGAAAGCCAATACGATAGACGGTATGTTTCGGACAGTCCATACCTTGTTACCGAAAAGAAAGTGACCATGGAAAGTTCGTCTGGTCAGTACAGTTCTATCGAAAGGAAGATCAATAAGGAAAGTTATAATACCGAGGCAACCATGTTGTAACGATCGCAACATCTTTTGCAAGTCAATTCGTTAACAACAACGTTAAGTATAATGATAAGACAATGAAAAACCCAATAACGATCGTTCACACAATATCAACACGTGCTCGGTTCAGAATAAATTAAGGACTGCCTTCTAGGACGAAAATGACAATCTTTAAAAAAAAAAAAAAAAAAAATAGGGAAGAATGAAAAGAAAAGAAAGAATTGATGTACGAAGCGAAAATATGAATACGTGATATGGAAGAAGAATAACTGGCGAAGAAGTAACAATTCACGAGGGCCTGATGACCAAATAAGAACTAAGGATTTTGATCTGAACGAAGCAAAGATTCGAAGTTAAGCAATATCTTCAAATTTACAATTTAAGTTCATAAATTTGGAATATATTCAAGAAAAAGGGGGAGAGGGGGAGAGAGCGTACGTTCAAAGAACAAGAAACACGCGCGTATTGAAAATTTTACAATTCTCGCTCTAGATATTGACAAGCTCGCTACTTGTTTCAGTTTTTATTTTTAAAAGCAATCGTGATAAAATCTTTGTATGATGATCTTTGCGATGAAAAACGGTAGAAAAGTGCCCTTAGGTAGAATTAACTATGTGCTTTCGAAATTAGCCTTTGTAAGAATGATTATCGATTGGAATATAACCGTCCACCTTTTCCACGAACTTATTTTTGTTCATCTAATACGAACGATGCTACAAAAAATTGCACGTGATATATTTCCACCATTTTGCATCGACGATTCTTAATATTTTGATAACATATTCGTTTTTGATTCGTTTTGAGACATCTTTTTGAAAATATATTCGAAAGATTTCTAAGAATATTTGTATTTATAATCGAAGAAGAATTTGACGGGGAATCTACATTTTCCGAGATATGTATTCGTATTTAATATATAAAAAATTGGATAATTATACGAAATCCAGCGAGAAAGAAAGACGTTTGTTCAAACCGATGCTTCTTTCTTCTGTTCTTTGATTTTATTGACA